>NC_136364.1:2127500-2687500 GCF_037039965.1 Doryrhamphus excisus
TTTGCTGTTGTTCTATCGTGTTGTATTCAATCAGTCAGTCAGTCAGTCAGCCAGCCAATCCTCTTGATCGTAGCACTTGTTCTTAGGCTGCCGGAGCTCGCGGTGCGAACTCGTGAGCTCCATCCAAACACGCAGTTGAGAAGGTTGAGTGCGTCATGGACATTTCTCCGTTCTGGTTGTCGTTGTAGTTGTAGTCCTCTAGTGTTCAGGTAGTGTCTTTCTGCCTTGACCGATCTGTGTGCAGGTCTCTCATATGACCACGCTGACAGTGGAGTCTTCCCTCTGCTGGAACTCCAACACGTCCTCTCCATGGCCCCCAGGGCCAACAGATGTCAGGTCACTCGACACCCACCAAGAACATAGAAAGAAATGAATGAGCAACACAACATTTTACCATTACGCGATACATGTCAGATGTGTTCTCTACAGCAGTAGGCAACCTAAGAGCAGTAGGCAGCCATCATGTAGTGTCTGATTGAATACCAACACTTTGTTCATATTTTGGCCATTGAAGTTGATTGTAAATGAGCCTTAAAATTTTCGTCAGGAGAAAGCCCGCGTAAGCATGAGGAGAACATGAAACTCCACACAGAAAGGTTCTCAAACCTTCTTGCTGTGAGACAGCAGTGCTAACCACTCTGCCATCATGCCACCAATATCTATTTTAACTTGAATTTTCGAAAGTTGTCTTTTAACATCCACTCTCCGCATTTACGTTTTTGCCAAACAACACAAGGTTTCCCTGAACCAATACACCGTCTGGTCTCTGCCTGAATTTGCATTATCACACTGTAGTAGTGTTCCTTGCTCACAGCTGGAAATTTGGGTTTCAATGAACCATTTGCTCTCATTAGCATGACCATTGGCACTATGGAAGGCAAAGTACCAAATACTGTAATATAGTCAAGAAAAAACAAGATACAGTAACTTACCAAAATCTTCAGCGTGTTGTACAATCCATGGAGTGTCATTACTACTGCTGATCACTGATCATTATCAACCTCTAATGTTGGAACTCATACCTACCTTTGTTTCACTCACTTTGGTTTTGGAGAAACCAATTTTAGCAAAAAAAAAATATATCATGACCAATTGTTAACAATGATTACTCAACAAAATCACAATCTCCCCCCTTTTGACACATGTATTTCCCATGTGTCAACTTCCAAAAGCATTGGCAGTTCCCTGTAAAGTCAAATGATGGTTATCTTTCCTATACATCTGCAAACAGTAATATATGAAGCTGGACACATCAAACAAAGTTCAACAATTCAAACTCTGGATCCTGAAGAAGTGTCCTGTGGAACAAGTTAAAAGTTAAAATGATGACACACCCTGCCAGGTGTGTGAATGACTTCAAATGTTACAGTGTTAATGTTAGTACATGTTAGTACTGTTAAACGGTTTTAAACAAAAAGGATGTCATGTTTCGGCCACATATGACATTTGTCTTCTCCTCCTCCAGGAGAATGTGCTTTCCTAAAGTGGAACAATGAAGGTTAGGCTGGAATAGTTCATAGTAGTTGATGTCTTCCCACAACACAAGAACAACACTGAAAAAACAATCACATTTAAATTTCAGTCAATTTAAATTTTTGTCACAGTCCACTGTCCCCCGTGAAGAACCCTGCTGTCGGTGTGTCGCACTCATAGTCGTCATGTCAGGATGTCATTTGCAACACTTAAAAAGGTCCAAGGTCCTTTGAAAGTCGTATTGTCCTAATTTACAAGGCCTTTTTCATAATAGCTAATTTTTAGATGAAGGTTCTGCATACCCTAAATGAACTATCACATTTTAGCAGATGTAATTTATGCCTATTGATGCTAAAAGAGCAGAACAACCTAATATGTTTTTTGCATGCGTCTATTAGTAAACTAATCATTGGGTTTGTTCTGTATTGCAATACATTTGTTTCCCTTTCCCAAAGTGATGGTCAGGGATGGCTTCAGCCTCACATTCACAGTCACACAGACAAACAAGACAACACAACAATGAAAAACCAGCTGGACAGTCCTTTCGGAGTGTATTTTTGCCAAAAACACTTTTCAAAAAATCCAATTCCGGACTGTAATAAATTAGCAAATTCTTTGTGCATTCCCAATCAAATGTAAAATAGCATGCTTGTACAAAAAAAAGCCCACATTATTCCATTTGTCACTGTGTCTCTTTTAGATAGAGACCCATGAGGAATGGAATCATTGACGTAAAAAAAAAAAAACAGTACCTGAGTAACCCAAATGTGCATAAAGGCAGCACTTATGCCCAGAACAAAATATTTGTGAGATAAACATTCCCTAACAGATATCCCTATGTCGATATCTTTTACCAAACTTCTCATCACCATAGAAAGGTATGATGTGCATTGAAGACCTTGAAGAGCATCAATTTGCAATAATTGTGTGTGTGCGTGCGTGTGTGTGTGTATGCGTGCATGTGAGAAAGTACATTCTTAACCTCCTCCACCAGTTGAGCACTCATGTCACCAGTTTGCATCTTCCTTTGATATGCATACAGCTGATTGGCATCTTGCTTCACCAAAGTGTGAACATCAGGGTCAGTGTCAGTTTTTACACCTTCACCTCCATCTGAATTAGAAAATAGGCCATTTGGTCCTTTGCACCATATGCCAACAAACTTAATTTTTGAAGTTGAATTTTCTCTGAAACAGAAAATCCAATGGTAAATTGTCTTCTGACCACTTCACCTGATTGGCCAACGAAGTTAACATAATTGCCATTCAACTTTGGAGAGGTTAGGAATTTGTCACTCTTAGTGAGTGTGTGTTTCATCAGAGTCGAAAGGAAAAAGAAATAACCTTGCCATATTTTGTATTCTTAGTCTTCTTATAGCATATTCTAAAAGAGAGAAGTAGATCATATTCTACGTAGTTATCAGCAAGAGGGGCTGATTTAAGCCAAGACTCTAAACAAAAGGAAGAAAAGGACAGAGCATGTAGATGTATATGTGTGTGTGTGCGTTACTGTCAACTTCAGTATCATCCTTGGCATCAGATGAGTCAGAGTAGCCACGATCCCATCACGCCCCACCTCCTTGCTTCCTTCCACCATGCTTGTTAAGAAAGTCCTCCATCAAGTCTTTGGTCCAAAGTCTCCTTTTGCTGCACATGCCAGGGTCATATTGCTGTTCCAGTCTCTTCTCTGGATGTCCTCCTTGCAGGTGGCCATTTGTTGCCACCCATTGATTCTGGTGCATGGCTTGTCCTTGCATCAAAGGTGCGATCCATCCAGTTCTAATTCGGCCACATTCCGCTTTAGTGGCTGGTGATGTGATTGTCGTCACCGTGAACACCATGTCAGCAAACGTCTTCAGAACTCTTCAGTGGTCAGGGAAAGTGGGACAACTTCACTAAACACAAGCAGGGCTGTTATGGCCTCCCTGCACGCCTTCCTTACACCATTGTCCCACTCATGGTCTCCACAGTCATTCACAAGATACTTGCTAAGCATCCGTTTGGATACGAGTGACAATGTATGTCTGGAAGGGATCATTTGCAGTCAGAACACAGTTCATTTGATGAATCTTCTTTAGGTCTTGGTGATGATGAAACTGGACATAATGGCATGGCTGATGATATTGGACTCATCGTGCATGTTGTTGTATCAGGATGTTGTTGTCAGGTTGTTGGCAGAGCATGGGTGGAGGTGTGCGATCAAGATCATGGTCCACTCTGAGACACTGAGGCACTGTAGGATACAGAGAAGAAGCCGCATTCTGAGAAGTTTTGTCTGTTCTATTCATGTCACTGTGAGAGACCCTCATTTGAGATGAGTTATCTACTTCTGTGAAAGAAGTAGATGTGGGTGTTTGGGTGTGATTGTTGGTGTTTTCAGGCATGGTTGGAGTAAAAGTGTGTGCATTTTGTGTGTGAGTATCAGCTTTGTTTGTGGTGATATTTCTATTCTGTTTTCTCTCCCTAATCTCTGCTTCTTCCTTCCACAAAGCCAGTGCAGTAAAATGGTCTTCAATGTCATCATAGTCTTTCTTTGACACCTTTGTTTTTACCTTTTTTGACCTTATGTAAAGGTTTATTTTTTCCTCAAGCACAATCAACTTGTTCAGGCTGAGAGATCCCTTTTCTGGGAATCCAAACTCAGTTATCCATACATCTACTGGGCGTAAAGCTCTTTCCCCGTATTTAATTTTCATGCATGTAATGATCGGGCTTGTGACATCTACAATGTCCTTGAATTTTTGTTTATTTGACTGATTTCCCATATCTACAAGTGTCACTACCTGTGCACAGTTACTTTTAGACGAGGCCGTCGCCCCGAATCCGAATTGTTTCCTGCTACAATTGGAAAAAGCTTAAAGGTGGTACTCAATCCTGAAGGTCAATATAAATTAACGTCAGCTTCTACCTACCCATTGGCGGTACTCAACCCTGAAATTGAATGGCAGGTATGTCTATGAGCATGACTGAATTCTGAAAACTGGTTTCAGCCTCAACATATCCATCGACAAGTTTTGCGCATTAATTTCAGCTTCTACCTGCCCTTTGGCGGTACTCAACCCTGAAATTGAATGTCAGTTATGTCTATGAGCATGACCAAAATCTGAAAATTGGTTTCAGCCTTGACATACCCATCGACAAGTTTTGAGCATTAATTTCAGCTTCTACCTGCCCATTGGCGGTACTCAACCCTGAAATTCAATGTCAGGTATGTCTATGAGCATGGTCGAAATCAGAAAACTGGTTTCAGCCTCGACATACCCATCGACAAGTTTTGAGCATTAATTTCAGCTTCTACCTGCCTAACAGCGGTACTCAACCCTGAAATTGAATGGCAGGTATGTCTATGAGCATGGCTGAAATCTGAAAACTGGTTTCAGCTTCAACATACCCATCGACAAGTTTTGCTCATTAATTTCAGCTTCTACCTGCTGATAAATGCCACTGCAGCGGGGTTGAGCCTTTTCTCAACCAGCCAGCCCTGCAGTGACACGTGACCAAATATATATATGGGAAATATTAAGGTGTGTGTATTGTTAAATTATGTCAGAATACAGTATTTATTTCAGGATTCTCACCGTGAAAAGGACGGAGTTCCACTCTTATAAGAGATTCCAGTGGAGATGGTCTGGATTCTGGACGTTCAGCCCTCCCTTCTCTTAGTCAATGAGGTAGAGGCTGGAAAATGAATTTACTTCCAGGATGATCAGTCGCTGTTCGTCGCAGGTCCAGATCCAATCAGCCAAGGAATCCCACTTCTGACACCAAATTGTTGTGGAAAAAATTTACCTTACTAAAAGAGAATGCCTGAAATAAAGACAGAGTTGCGCAGTTTATTTCTTTTGCAAAAGAGGTCAGACAGAAACATACATCATGCGTGGCAGTCTGTAGGTGTCTGACAAAGAGTGGCCTCTTGGTGGGAACTTTTATACCCCATAGCATGCAAATGAATTACATTACAAGAGAAAAGAGACATTCATGTCACTCCCCCGATGCCGCCCTCATGTAGGGGGGTTAGCCTACACACCCATTCCTCTGGCACGGTTTGTCACACCCATGTGAGATAACCTCCTAGGGTCAACCATTTGGTGGGACCTCTTGATGTCCCCTGTCCCGTGAAGGTAGAGCTTTGATCAAAGAATGACCTCCTCCGACACTGCCCCTAACCCCAGGTTACAGATAGCCTCCTGCTGTGCCACCATCCTTGAAGGAACAGCAGGATGTGCTCGGATGCAAACGTTGAAGCTCTACAAAAGGCCGTAAAGTAATTCACACAATGTGTAACCTATGTTATACCTGTGAAATATAAAATTTTCCATCACAGGAGGAAGTCGGAGTACCCAGAGAAAACCCACACATGCACGGGGAGAACATGCAAACTCAACACAGAGATAGCAGAGGGTGGAAGCAAACTCGGGTTTCCTAGCTGTGTGGCCTCTGTGCTAACCACTCGTCCACCATACAGCCCCTTATCTAAACATTTGTCATATATTTTCATGTGATTGTAATCACATTTTAAAATGTGTATTCATTCAATTTAATATCAGATCCAATTGAGCACAAGGAGGACTACAGACCCCACCAACCCACCAAGAAGGAAACCCAGTGGAGATGTGGGCTATAAAAAGTGTCAGCTGTCATTTGAGGATTACAGATGGTCTTTTTACACGGATAGAAATGTTGTTGCGCTTGTTTGTTACATTTTCTAAACTCATTTGTCTTCTCTTTTCCTTAGAGGCAGAAAACCAGTGTAACTAATCGATGTGGAATTGGCCGGCTTGAGTGCAACCCCCCCCCCAACCCCCCATTTGAGCCTGAATTGGATGAGGTCAAACACGGAACATGAATCATCAGACAAGCCAAGCAGGGAAGTACAAGAAAAGGAAAAACCAAAAGATTCATTGTGAAAGGAGAGGTGTGATGATGATGTTTAGAGATCCAACCGTCATCCCATCCTCGGTCAGATGCAGGAGGTCAGAGGTCAAGGCTTTGAGCCTGTCAGAGTGTTGATGGGTTGCTGTTGATGGTACCAGCATCCATCTTTACATGCTTGACTGGTGCCAAGGTGATCTTTCTCATTGGCTGCTGTACATGTCAGGCACCGCATGACACCACTAAGTTAAGGTAAAGTTATTGGTCGCTCTACAGTACACACCAGTCACTACATACTGCCTGACAATGTCAGTCATTGGTACATCAACTTGTCAATCAGTCCTAAAAACCACCCTCTGGTTTACAGGTTTTTTTTCAGACTACATGTTCGATAGTAGGAATGAAGATCCATTCTTCATCTTTTACCTATCTGAGGTCTTCCCCAAGGCCTCCTACCAGTCGGACATCCTGACCAGATGCCTGAGCCACCTTATTTGGATCTTCTTAATGTGGAGGACTAGGACTTCTCAACTTATTTCTCAAGGAGAGCTGAGCCACTCTATGGAAAAACTCATTGGTGTCCTTTTGGTCATTACCCAAAGCATATGACCGTAGGTTAGGGTTAGAACATCGATGGATCGCTAAATTGAGAGCTTTGCCTTTGGGTTCAGATGTCGCTCCAGTCCACCTGTCCATCTCACCTTCCATCCTTCCCTCACTTCAACTCCTCTTCTCCTCTCCTGACTCCTGACACTTGCCCATCCATCCAGTGAATGTTGGAGACCATGTCTGGCCAGGAAACCCACAGGACAACATCACCTCCTGAAACAGATTCCCAGTCCTGCAGATACCAAACTGGATCTCTCAATGGCTTCTGTCCATAATCAACAGAATGACAAAGAGCAGCCCTGGTGGAGTCCAACCCTCATGGAAAGGAGTCTGGCTTAGCGGAGTCAATGCGAACCAAACTGCGAACCCAGTCAATGCAGTACTACTCCAGGATTCCTTGACAAACACAGTATAAAACACATGTAGACTGGAGGGGCAAATATCCATGTGCCCTGAAGGACCCTACATTGAGTGTAGAGTTGGTCCACAGTTCCAAGACCGGGATGAAAGGAATCGCCACAAAGCAGACGCTTCACTTTGTTATTTTCTCTTGACTGTTATTTCCCTGCTTAGTGTAGCAATCAATATAACAGAATAAATACATCACAATAACAATAAAGAATCTTTCATCTCCTGTTCAAAAACCGAACTCTGCTTTCTGGTCTTGGCAGCGGCTGCCACCTACGTTTGAGCTCATTTAGTCTTTTATGGAACACTGCAGCCATCTGTACATCGAAACGTTGATGCTCTTCATTTCCTTTCAAGACCGCCAATAAAACTGCTAATATTGTGTTGGAATAAAAGAGCACATATCTCCACGGCTAAGTATCTGAGCTTTCATTTCATTTGGAGGTGCAGCAAGGAGGAAGGAGACGAGGACACGCTTTATTAGCTAGCGTGGTTTTAAAGGAAAAGTTTACTTTTTGGGGGGGCTATTTTTCCCATCATTCACTATCCTTATGTAATACATGAACACATGTCTTTCTCTTTGGTGTGTACTAAAGGTATAAAAACAGGTAAAAAAAGAGGGAGCTAAGAATGCAAGTCATGGGACACACCTATTAATTATTCATGTATTCATATTGGGCGGCACGGCGGACGAGTGGTTAGTGCGCAGACCTCACAGCTAGGAGACCAGGGTTCAATTCCACCCTTGGCCGCCGCTGTGTGTTTTCTCCGGGGACTCCGCTAGGTTAATTGGCGACTCCAAATTGTCCATAGGTATGAATGTGAGTGTGAATGGTTGTTTGTCTATATGTGCACTGTGATTGGCTGGCCACCAGTCCAGGGTGTACCCCACCTCACGCCCAAAGACAGCTGGGATAGGTTCCAGCACCCCCTGCGACCCACGTGAGGAAAAGCGGTAGAAAGAGAGTTTGGGGGAGGGCAGAGTATATTAAGAGTTTTGATCCATCCCAAACGTCTTTCAGGGTCACTTCCAAAAACCTCATTATCTGAAACTTTGGCATTGTTTAAAACCAGAATACGATATTCTAACTTCATTTATAGGTCAGAAAAGTGGAAAAAGCATCACAGGTCCTTTTTAAAGGAACACTGGCACGCCCTCAGCTGATTCTTGGAATCATCCAAATGTCAGCGCCATGAAAGGTCGGCTGCGCCGGGCTTTGCTGTAAAGCACCCAATGAAGCTGGAAAAGTCCAGACCATGAACCTGCCGCTCCAGTGCAAGGATAAACTTTGGCGTTTACCTTTCTCTGCGCGCTCGCTGCAGATTGTAACGACGGGTGACAGGTCAGGATGGTTCAATCTACGGGGAAGACAGTGCATTAAAAGAAGAGATTAGACTTTGATCCGTGGAATGTAAATGAATAAAACATTAGCTTTTCGGCTCCGTTCTTACTTGTTATGAAGGTGTAAAAGCTGGAGGTACAGCGCACACACACCACAGATTCACTGCCATTTCAAGACCGGCATGGATTCCAGCAGTGCTGCTATTAGGAACGACCTTGAAGGGAAGTCACCTTGGCATCTTCTTTGCTTCTCAATCCTCCTGGTGAGCTTTCAAAGCAGCAGATGTCACCACGCTGCTCCTCCACGATTGCTGTTGTTGCCACTGATGATGTGAGTGATGTGCTAAACAGGTGTCAAATATGTGTAAATATCCAAAAAAACATTCCTCGCAACGAGTTGGGAACGCACCGCGAACGCATCGCAACCTACTAAATTAAAGACATCATACCTGCTTCTCCTGGTATTAGTCATGTGTGAGTAGTAATTATTATTATTATGATTATTAATGATGAATCCTAGTATAATATTATATTGCCATCATATCTATTGTCGTAACATGTTCTTTTCTTTTCCTCTTAATGTCTTCCTTTTGTGTGGTAAAATTGCAAGTTGCAAATTAAGAATGAATGAGGTTGTAGGGCCGATTCCTGCTGTCGCGTTATACTGCTTCATAGATGCAGGAAGTGGTGGTGCCAATGTCATGCACCATTGTCATGCACGTAAGCGAGGTCATTTTGTACCATTTCCTGTGTAATTGACAGTGTACACACGTGTCTTCATGCTTTTCAGGCACACCATAAATAATGTAATTAATACATGAATAAATTAATAACACGTATTAGCATGGCAAACTGCAACGCAATGCAGAGGCAAAATACATACAGTGTAAACACCACTTTAGACACATAAAGCTTAAGTAGACTGACAAGGAAGGCAGCAAAGAACAGGAAGGACACACAAGACATATCACTCACTTCCTGTTTTAGAAGCAAGCAAGGATGGATGGATGGATGCATGGATGGATGGATGCCTTGATGGACGGATGTATGCATGCAGGGGTGATGGATGCCTGGATGGATGGATGGGTGGGTGGATGCATGGATGGGTGCCTGGATGGATGGATGGATGGATGGATTATTGGGTGGATGGATGGATGCATGGATGGATGGATGGATGGGTGGATGCATGTCTGAATGGACGGATGTATGCATGCAGGGGTGATGGATGCCTGGATGGATGGATGGATGCCTGGATGGATGGATGGATGAATGGATGGGTGGGTGGATGGGTGGATGCATGGATGGATGGATGGATGGATGGGTGGATGCATGTCTGGATGGATGCCTAAATGGATGGATGGATGATGGATGCCTGGATGGATGGATGGATGGATGGGTGGGTGGATGGATGGATGGGTGGATGCATGGATGGATAGATTCCTGGATGGATGGGTGGATGCATGTCCGGATGGATGCCTAAATGGATGGATGGATGATGGATGCCTGGATGGATGGATTCCTGGATGGATGGGTGGATGCATGTCTGGATGGATGCCTAAATGGATGGATGGATGGATGCATGGCTGGATGCATGCATGGATGGATGATGGATGGATAGATGGGTGGATTTATGGCTGGATAGATGGATACATGGATGGGTGGATGCATGAATGGATGTATTAATAGATGGATGCATGACTGGATGTATGGATGCCTGGATGGATGGATGGATGCCTGGGTGGATGCATGTCTGGATGCCTGGATGGATGGATGGATGGCTGGGTGGATGCATGTCTGGATGGATGGATGGATGGATGGGTAGATGCATGGCTGGATGGATGCCTAGATGGATGGATGGGTGAATGGATGGGTGGATGCATGGCTGGCTGGATGCCTAGATGGATGGATGCATGGATGGAGTGGATGAGTGCCGCCTCAGTACGTATTTGGTAGCATGCAGACACTATGTAGCACTTTAAGTGCAGGAGGAACTTTAGTTGTTTATGTGGGACTGCATCAGGCTACGGATGATGTGTGACGCACGTCCCCTCAGCAACCACTTCTGACTGCATGGTGGGTGCACATCAATCTCGGCACTTCCCCGGTTCTGCTGTCTAATGAGTGCGCACAGGTCGAGTGGACCGTGACGAGTTGGTGTTTGCACCTTGCTTGAGATGCACGTTGTGCACTCTGATATCAGCTGTGGTGCCAAGCTGACGGACAAATGCTGGCATTTTGTCTCCTCTCCGGGATGCCAAGGGCACAGAAGAGGGAGTCGGCTGCATCTGCGGTTCAGAAGGCAGCGGATGCGGCTGGAGGGGCCCAGCAGAGGTGGATAAACCTGCTTTTCATTCAGGTTTCCAGTGAATGATGTGAGAAGACTAGAAATAAATGCAGCCGATTTCACTGATAGATTATTATCGTGATCCCATCCCTATTCCAAATATGAGCTAATATGGAGATGTACTGCTGCCTTCACGCTTTCCCCTCTGGACCCATTTAGGCTCCATTTAGTCCCAGTGACTTACAGTATAAGCACCTTTTTATGTGCTGTAGTCCTGATTTATTCAAATATTCTCATCCCTTACTACATATCACTCCCTCACTATATCCCCTTTTTACAAACATTAGCTCGTTATTAAATGATCACTGATTTGTGGTTGAATAAGGTTTGTTATTTGTAAAAAAAACGTACTTATTCAAATTGTACTTGTTCCTGGCCTAGATTAAGAATTTTCCAGCATAACAATGATGAAACTAAATGAACTAAAATAGGAATTCAAGGCAGAAGAAGCTTTGTACTTTGAATGTAGTATTCCACCCTGGCCACTAGATGTTGCTGTTTAGTGAGACAGGCACTAGACCCTCATCTACTGTGACACTGCTCCAGCAGGAGTGTGATTCATGTCTTACATAGCTTATTTACATTGCTTTGTGTGAATGTAGGGGTGTTATTTCTTGTCTAGAGGACTCTAATGCTGTTAAAAAGTGAATTTTTATGATGAATAAACAGGTTTTCTATGTCATAACTTGGTAAATATTAAATTTATTGATATTGAATCCTACTTGGCAGAACTTGTCATAAATGAGGGATGACAGAAGAATGTCACATGTCTCAGTTTTCACCGTAAAAAGAGGTTTTAGGTTTTGATGACCAGGTTAAAACGTCATCTTGAAGGGAAGTATCAATAATCAATAGTGTTGCTTTCAGGGACTGGCTGGGATTTATGTCTTTAAAAGCTTCATTAAGACCTCGGCTCTTGTATTTTTAACAGCGGACGGTTAAAATAGCAGGCAATTTCAGACGAGGCGAGCTCTCACTCCCTCATGGAAATGAGCGCTCCAGTGTCCTGCTGTGAGGCCTCATTAGGGAGGACGTTCATGAGCAAACCTGAAAGCCAAAAAAGGCAGAAAATCCTGACATTCCTAAAAAAAGAACATCCTCATTTCAACCCTGCTTGCATTTATTCAAGCATGAGACGGACGCAACGGCAGCTTTCCCTTCCTTCCTTCCTTCCTTCCTTCTCGCTAAATGCAACTCAACCACACACTGACGGATGGATCCTTTCAGAAGATATTGCCATTATTGCTTCATCTTTGAATCACAGACTAGAACCCTGAGCTAAACCTCATGGTGCTGCTTCATGTACAAGCATACTGTGCTACTTGGAACACACCACATGGTGGTGCTGTTATCCAGTGCGATCGGCTTGAAATTTCTCACACAGCCTCAGGCACTTTCCAAAACATTCGCTGTAACCTTATGGAATTTTTCGACAAGATTTGGTGCATATGTGTCAAATTTGAGATGCCTGAGGCATCAGGAGCCAGTGTGTGCTGAAGCTAGCCGCTAGCTGGCTAGTAGCTAACCGCTGTGGTGTGGCAGAAAGGTAGTTCTTGAGCTCATCCATCCACCCAACACGGGGCCTCGCTGGGGGTGGAATAGGTGTGTCTCTGATGTGCATTTTTAGTTGTCTCTTTTTATCTGTTTGTATATCTTTAGAACACAAAAAAGGGAAGGATGTGTTCATGTCTCATTTCAGGATTGTGGAAGATGGGCAACATGACAGGTAATTTAATTATTGATTATCAGAGATATTTTTTATTTATCAGTATGGCATCATAATTCAGTATGATATTTATCATGCGCCCCTACGAGAAAGCAACAGTGACTGGCCTTGGACATAAAGTTTCATGTTCCTGTGTATTGCGTGGATTTTTATGGAAATGGACGAAAAGACAAATAAGTGTCTCCAGCAGGAGTGTTGTTGATGCATAATTAAAAAACAGGCTCCATGAGGATGAGGAGGGTGTGGAACAGAAATAGAACAAGCGTGTTGAGTGGAGGCAGCTGCTCCAGAGTGCAAAAAGTCACTTTTCTTCTTGGGTGAAAACAATACACAAGGCTACACGGGAAGGTGAGTTCAAAGGTCAGTGCTCGCTTGTTAAGTGACCGCGAACGAGAAAGCTGCTGATTTTATGATGCAAGAAATGAATCCATCTGCCTCTGGATCGCGACGCCCCCAGGTGGTGAACATGACACCTAATGTCTCCACAGACTTCAGCCTCAGCACCGGCACTCCTCAGGGCTGCATGCCGAGCCCCCTATTCTACACAAGCTCTCTTATCACTATGCTGGTATCACGACTATGTTATCATCACTATGGTGCTCTCATCACTATGGTGGTATCACTATGCTAGTATCATCGCTATGGTATCATCACTATGGTGCTCTCATCATTATGGTGGTATCACTATGCTAGTATCATCACTATGGTATCACTATGGTGCTCTCATCACTATGGTGGTATCACTATGCTAGTATCATCACTATGATATCATCACTATGGTGCTCTCATCACTATGGTGGTATCACTATGCTAGTATCATCACTATGGTATCATTACTATGGTGCTCTCATCACTATGGTGGTATCACTATGCTAGTATCATCACTATGGTATTATTACTATGGTGCTCTCATCACTATGGTGCTATCATCACTATGGTGGTATCACTATGCTAGTATCATCACTATGGTATCATCACTATGGTGCTCTCATCATTATGGTGGTATCACTATGCTAGTATCATCACTATGGTATCACTATGGTGCTCTCATCACTATGGTGGTATCACTATGCTAGTATCATCACTATGGTATCATTACTATGGTGCTCTCATCACTATGGTGCTATCATCATTATGGTGGTATCACTATGCTAGTATCATCACTATGGTATCACTATGGTGCTCTCATCACTATGGTGGTATCACTATGCTAGTATCATCACTATGATATCAACACTATGGTGCTCTCATCACTATGGTGGTATCACTATGCTAGTATCATCACTATGGTATCATTACTATGGTGCTCTCATCACTATGGTGCTATCATCACTATGGTGGTATCACTATGCTAGTATCATCACTATGGTATCATCACTATGGTGCTCTCATCATTATGGTGGTATCACTATGCTAGTATCATCACTATGGTATCACTATGGTGCTCTCATCACTATGGTGGTATCACTATGCTAGTATCATCACTATGGTATCACTATGGTGCTCTCATCACTATGGTGCTCTCATCACTATAGTATCACTATGGTGCTATCATAAGTATGGTGGTATCTTCAGTATGGTGGTATCATAACTATAATGTTATCACTATGGTTGTGTCATTAGTATGGTGGTATCACCACTATGGTGCTATCACTTTGGTGCTATCATTACTATGCTAGTATCACTATGGTGCTATCATAACTATGGTGGTATCATCAGTATAGTGGTATCATAACTATAATGGTATCGCTATGGTGGTATCATCACTTTGGTGGTATCATCAGGCTGGTGGTATCATCAGTATGGCAGTATTATCACTAGATTTGTATCACCATGATGGTGGTATCATCAGTATGGTACAATGAGCATGGTGTTGGTCTGATATGAGCCCCATCATCATGCCCCCTCCCCCCTCACAGCAGCCATGCTGTTTGTAGTCTGAGTTCCAAGGATGAATAGAAGCTAAGCTAAGCTAAGCTAAGCTAAGCTAAGCTAAGCTAAGTTAAAATACCTCAGTCATCTTTTAAAACCAGCTGGGTTCTTGTCTCGGTATAGAAGAGACACAAGAAAGAGAAATGGAATCTTGCCATCATGCGGTGCCTTGGGCAGACAGCGTATTGGACTGCGGCCAGCTTCCTTCAGAGGAAGACTTCCAGTGGTGGAAAATATCCAAACTATTTCCATAACCGCTCACACACTTTGTATCATGTGTAACCTAGCACACACACACATTAACCTGGGGGGGTTTAATTGCTGACACTCGCTCGTGGCTCTCAGAACCAAAATGGCCTCCCCCTTGCAGACCCAATGATCCATTATCATAAATCACACATGCCAACAGACAGCGTATGAATAATGAACATACGCTGCATTAGCATAGTGTGTGTATAAAAGTAGCCATGGTTTACATCCAGCAGGTCCACCACGACGCTGTCACCCTTGAACTAAACCGTGAACTAAAATACCCAAACATTTTCATGTTAGTCCTTCCTGGATCAGGTCCCATCCCATGAGGTCCACACGGTAGCAGCTAGCTGGGAACTCCAAAACACCGCTGGACATCTCATTGGACCTGGCAGAATGGACCTGAATGAGGATGATGAGGATGATAAGGGGACATATGAGGCCACAGATGAGGATGAGGTTGCGGATGAGGATGTGGATGAGGCCACAGATGAGGATGTGGATGAGACCAAAGATGAGGGGGATGTTTTGAATGAGGCCACAGATGACGATGTGGATGAGGCCACAGATGAGGATGATGCTGATGAGGATGCGGATGAAGCCAAAGATGAGGATGAGGTTTCGAATGAGGCCACAGATGGGATGTGGATGATGCCACAGATGAGGATGAGGACATAAATGAGACTACAGATGAGGATGAGGATGTGGATGATGACACAGGTGAGGATGATGCCGATGAGGATTTGGATGACACCACAGATGAGGATGAGGTTGCAGATGAGGGCACGAATGAGAATGATGCTGATGAGGATGAGGACACAGATGAGACCAAAGATGAGGGTGAGGTTTTGAATGAGGCCACCGATGAGGATGATGCTGATGAAGCCACAGATGAGGATGTGGATGACACCACAGATGAGGATGATGCTGATGAGGATGTGGATGAGGCCACAGATGACGATGAGTTTGCGGATGAGGATGTGGCCACGGATGAGGATGAGGACATAAATGAGACTACAGATGAGGACATGGATGATGACACAGATGCGGACGATGCTGATGAGGATGTGAATGAGGCCCCAGATAAGATGTGGATGAGGACGTGGATGAGGATACAGGTGAGGATGATGCCGATGAGGATTTGGATGACACCACAGATGAGGATGAAGTTGCGAATGAAGATGTGGATAAGGCCACAGATGAGGATGTGGATGAGACCAAAGATGAGGGTGAGGTTTTGAATGAGGCCACAGATGAGGACGTGGACGAGGCCACAAATGAGGATGATGCTGATGAGGATGTGGATGAGGCCAAAGATGAGGTTTCGAATTAAGCCACAGATGAGGATGAGGACGTGGATGAGGATGATGCTGATGAGGTTAAAGATGAGGATGAGGACGTGGGTGAAGCCACAGATGAGGATGATGCTGATGAGGATATGGATGAGGCCACAGATCCGCATGAGGGCGTTAATGAGACTACAGATGAGGATGAGGATGATGACACAGATGAGGATGATGCTGATGAGGATGTGGATGAGGCCACAGAAGATGATGAGTTTTTGCGGATGAGGATGTGGCCACAGATAAGGATGAGGACGTAAATGAGACTACAGATGAGGATGAGGATGTGGATGATGACAGAGATAAGGATGATGCTCATGAGGATGTGGATGAGGCCCCAGATAAGATGTGGATGAGGCTGTGGATGAGGATACAGGATGATGCTGATGAGGATGTGGATGACACCACAGATGAGGATGCTGATGAGGATATGGATGAGGCCACAGATGAGCATGAGGACGTAAATGAGACTACACATGAGGATGCGGACGTGGATGATGACACAGATGAGGATGATGCTGATGAGGATGTGGATGAGGCCACAGATGATGATGAGTTTGCGGATGAGGATGTCTTGCTGTAACTTTGTGGTCTAGGAGACGTCAATCAAGCAAACGTCTTGCATCGCGAGATTGATTTGCAAAAACTACAAAGACAGGACTTAAAAATAGACATGACATTTATTTGCCACCAGGGGGCGGTACACTGGTTCTAAGTTGTGCACCTTTGACGGCCACCTACTTCCACACATCCACCAAACCAAGCCAGAAAGAAAGCCGATATACGCCACTTCTTCTTGTCTAGAGGTACCACCGTGTACAAAACACACTTCCTTAGAAAAACCTACCAAAAAAAGCACTCCTTGTCTACTGAGTCTCCTGCTGCTCGGCTCGTCGGCCAGCTAAAAGTGGGGTTTTAGGGGGGTGGCTGCAGATGAAAAAGGTCCATCCCGGATGTTCTTCCATTGCAGATTTCCAGGAATTGTTCACGCCGCGCAGCCCTGGCGTCGCCGCTCGACCAGACAAGGAATAAAAAAAAAAAAAGATGGAAGAAATCTCTCGTCGCACGAAACACGACAGCACGACACGAGCGATGTTGGACAAAAAGAGCAAACTAAACAGGATGACTCCTCCCCGGCCCAGCTTCCTCGGAAGGCCTCGGAAGTGCCGGCCACGCCTTGAGGGAATCTGGGAGCGCACGACAGGCGAGGCTTTCTCGCCCGG
The DNA here is from genome assembly GCF_037039965.1 of Doryrhamphus excisus. Lineage (NCBI taxonomy): Eukaryota > Metazoa > Chordata > Actinopteri > Syngnathiformes > Syngnathidae > Doryrhamphus > Doryrhamphus excisus. The sequence goes on from NC_136364.1 coordinate 2,145,024, forward strand.
AGAACACGACGAGACGTCTCACCAGGACGCTGAAGGCACCAGGAGAAGCAAGAGCAGCGTCGTCCACATGGGGTTCCATTCCCGGACGTGCAGCGAGCCATGGCCGCTCTTTGCACGGACACCTGGGCGGAGGGGGGGCGGAGTTACGGAAATGACGAAAATGAAAACTTTTGGGTGTTAAAGCGTACAGCACACAGCTGAGTGAGGTTAAAAAACTTCCTGTTCGATAAAATCTCTCACTCATGGAAAAATAACAGAAGACAAATGGGAGGAGCTAAAGCCGACCCAAAACTCAGCATTGAAGGTGGAAATATAATATAATATAATAATAAATAATATAAGGTGGAAACAGGAAAACAGGTAACGGTGATGCAAAGGAACATAGTCCAAGGAAAATCCACTTTATGATATGCGGTGAAGCCTGCTTTACAATATTGTTGGGTAATTGTTTGTACATTTACCAAATATTTCTGTTTAATTAATCTTGGTAAATGTTGTTCTTGTAATATTGTCACTTTATGCAATCATATTGCCAACCTGATGTAATTTCAAATAAATTCTCATTAAATTGCAACTTTTTTCTTGTTCGAACACGACTTTTTGTCTTAATATTTAGATTTATTTTTGCTAATTACTGCATTTTTTTCATTTCTGTTGTTTTTTTTTACTAGTTTTTCTACTTTTTATTATTGGAATGATTCAATTAAATAAATGAAAATGAGCGACTTTATTACCCATGATATTGTGAATTTACTTTTTATGTAACATACTTTCCCAAAATTGACAACTTTTTTGTTTTGTTTGCTTTTCAGAAAATTACAACTTACAAAAATCTTTGATATTTCACATTTAAATGATTTTTTTCCCCTGATAATATTACAACATCATTCTGGTGAAATTTTCTATGGACCAAAAAAAAAAAGCCATGTGCTGCAAATGGCCCCTGAACTCCATTTTGGACACCCCTGTAAATAAACCTTTACCACCAAACACAACTAATTTCCACGTCTGTAGCTATTTTAAGACGTGTAGCAAAGCCTGCTATTTTGCTCATCTAGCTCGGGATGGATGAAAGGTGGTCCAGGAAGTGAGATGATACTTCTACATGACTTTTACTCCCCCATCATTTCATCCTTTCATCCTTTAAAGCTCCAAAGGCTTTGAAGTCACAGATAAAAATGTAAAACTACTAACGGTGACAACGTCTAAGAAATGACTTTAACCAAGACAAAACAGCCTCTGGCTCCTCGTCTTGTCTTGTCGAGTGGAGGTTAATTGTCCGAGCGCTATGACGGGGGTGTGTGTGTGGGGGCGAGCTAATTAAAAGAGAATTAGCCAAAGAAAAGTCACACAACAGCTTTCACTGCTTCATTACGCCAAATGCCCCCCCCCCTGCACCCCCCGATGGAACGCAACCGCCACATGGTGCCTTGCCGTTAACTCACCAGAAGAGGTGACCAGTCGCACTGGCGAGCTGACCGCTCCTTCCCCGCCCTCACTGAGGGCTCGCACCTCGATGACATACGTGCCCCCCTCGGGAAGGGACAGCGTTGTGGACGGGTTAATGGTTCGAGTCACCTGGTTGTGATCTCTGCCCTCCTGCTTCAGTAACACCTGCAAACACCAATCACACGGCAATCAATACTTTCACCAATCAATACTTTTATCAATCAATAATTTTAATGATGGGTCTCCTAGCTATGTGGCCCTGTGTGCTAACCACTTGACCGCCGTGCAGCCACAATGTTTCATGCTACGGCTTATTGTATCAAAAGTTCCATGTTATGACGTTTCATGTAACAACATTGTTTGGTGTTGTGATGGTTCATGTTACAACATTCTGCGTTACAACGTTCCGTGTTATGACGTTGCATGTTATAATATTTGGTGTTACGTTTCATGAACTGCAGCGTTCATGAAGGATAAAGATGCAATCTGCAACGATGTGCTCCGATGAAAAGGAAAGTGATAACTAAGCAGCTCAGATTCCTCCTCCTGATGAGTCTCTCCCTCCTTTGCAACGTCCCTTCCAGTGTGCTACTATGATCTTTTTTTAAAGGTGGCCTTCATATGTACACGCTGAGTACTTGTTCATCATTGGTGTCCACCATACGGACGTGGAAGTACTGATGAATGACTCCATCAAGTCAATTGTGGAAGCAGCCTCAATCGCCATGGCAACAAGCAGAGCTCAAAGATGTTTCAGTGTTCTTTACGCGAGTCCTTCTCTCCAGCCTCCCCAGAGCAACTTGGAGGTCATCGGCCAAGGGAGGTTGAAAGCGGGCCAGCTCTCATCCTCCTCATCCTGCTCTTCACTCTCCTCCTCCGTTGGTGGCGTAGCACCCGTGCTGCTCCCATCTCCATGTTGAAACCATGCAGGTGGAGCAGCTTCTTCTCGATAAATACCTCTACAAAACACTACTTGCTGTTAGAAGAGATGCTCACCATGTACCCGATGACCTCAGACTCGTTCTCCTTGGCCTTGACCTGGTCCCAACTTAAAGACACGTTGTTGCCCTCTTGGATCCACAGCAGGTTCCTTGGAGGTTGCACAGGAGCTGAAGAACCACAGAAGAACCATGAGCGCCTCCACAAGGTGAGACCACGTCCCATCTTAGTGGTGAACTCACGGGCCTTCCTGGTCTTGGCCGTGACGGCGACACTGGCGGGACCTTGGCCGATGCTGTTGAAGCCTTTGACGGTGACGGAGTACTGGACGTTTCCTTCCAGTCCTCCGAGCACCATGGATGTCTCGTTCTTTGATGTTCTCTGCTTCCAGCCTGAGTCTTCCTTCTCTGTGTCCTTCCAGTAGCTCACCTGGTAACAAGATATACAGTTTATACTGTGTGTACTACTTCTTGATGACTTCAGTGAATACTTCATAATGGTAAGATTTCCCAGCCATGGAAGCGTTACAATTGTTACATGGATTTAAAATGCACGTTCAAGAAGAAGCTTTTGGGAATGATAACCACCTTTTCGGGAAAGCCACATCCATACTGCTGCTCACAGATGCTGACTTCTGCCCTTAGTCTAACTCCAACTACTTCATTGTATGGCTCATGAGCTTCATACCTCTGTAGTCGCCACAGCTCTGCACATCACCCTTGTTCTTTAAAATGGCCACCAACACACTTCTCCTCCATTCCTGAGGCATCTTCTCACCACCTAACCACCTAGGATCCTATTGAACAACCCATTCATCAACTCTTTAAAATACTCTGTCCATCTTCCAATCACACTACTGGCATCTGTCAGTAAACTTCCATTCCTATCCTTGACCATCCTAACCTGCTGCACGTCCTTCCCATCTCTGTCGCTCTTCCTTGCCAACCTGAGGAGATCCATATCTCCTTCTTACTGTTGAACCTAGCATACAAGTCATCATAGTCCTCTTGTTTGGCCTTTGCCACCTCCACTTTCACCTTATGATACGTCTCCCTGTACTCCTGCCTACTCTCTTCAGTCCTCTCCATGTCCCACTTCTTCTTAGCTAACCTTTTTCCGCTGTATACTACACTCCTTGACCTCCTCATTCCACCAACATATCTCTTCTTTCCAGATGACATACCAAGTACTCTCCTACCTGATCACATTTGCTTCTTGTCCAGTAGTCTGGAAGCATCTCCTGAGCATCCAGAGCCTGGCTCAACTCCTGCCTAAAAATCCTACACATTTCAGTTTTTCCTCCAACTTACATCCTACTTGTGGGGCAAATCCAACTCCTCCGTCAGAAGTACCATTATTCGGGAACAACCACATAAGAACTTAATGTGAATTGGGCATATACCCAATGTGAAAGTAGCTTAAATGCATGAGTGATGCACGAGTACGTGCATGAGTGCACAGCCCGCTCATTGGGTGCATGAGTGATGCTAACTCGGCACAAGAGTAGTGAGTGCATGAGCAAGTGCACGAGTGAGCGCATGAGTGTTCTTCTGACCTCATATCCTTTTGGTCTTCCAGGACCGGGATTGGGCGGCTTCCAGGTGACTCGAATTTGTGAAGCGGAAAGAGCGTAAGCCTTCACGTTGGTGGGTGCCTCCCTGGGTTCTGTGCACACATACGGTGACACGGTGTGTGTGTGTTTCCAAACTTGTACCAACAACACAACTTCCACTCACCGCCTTCTGCCGAGTGGATGATGACAACTGGGCTGAAGGGCCCGTCACCCTTGTTGTTGTACACGCCCACTTTCACCTGGAAGGGCGTCAGCGGCGGGAAGGTCTCGTCGCGGTACTTGTATGTGGTAGAGTCCGCCGACGTTACCATCTTTTCCTTCCAGCCTCGGGTACCGTTGGCACGAAAGGCCACGATGTAGCCGAATCCCTCCCCGTTTTGGAACTCTTCCGATACGGGCTGCAAAGTCGAGAGGAGGCAAGGATTGACACTTCCTGTTTCCAGTGATGGCCTGCAGCTGTTAATGAAGAAGGTCTGTGGACAGGAAGCAGCCAAATGTGGCCTACTGGCGCTCGTTACACAGCCATTTGTCTCCCCGCGTCCTGACAGGTTGAGCTTTTTTGGGGGAGTGTTGGGGGACGCCGTTTTGACGGCGACTTGGCCGCCGCGCTCATAAAGCGCCTTGCCTCGCCTCATGAGACGCAAGTCCTCCTCCAGCAGCTGTGCCGCAATTCATCCAATTATACTGCAATTTATGGATGCTGGAATGCTTCCATTTATTCATGGATGAAATGCCTTGCTAAAGAGCACTCATATTTTATGAAGCCTGTTCTTACGCAGCTTTGTGCAAAAACCTTTTAAATAGTATTACTATTACAGAGTCTTGAATTAAACCTTTTAAGAGACTGAAGTAGTGAACATGACAAGAAACACACTGGAGTAACCAGTGCATGACCTGGGTAGAAAATGGACACAGGAAGTTAGCCGGGTTTAAAATGGATACAGGAAGTGAGCCAGGTAGAAAATGGACACAGGAAGTGAGCTGGGTAAAAAATGGACACAGGAAGTGAGCCAGGTGGAAAATGGAGCCGGGTAGAAAATGGACACAGGAAGTGAGCCGGGTAGAAAATGGACACAGGAAGTGAGCCGGGTAGAAAATGGACACAGGAAGTGAGCCGGGTAGAAAATGGACACAGGAAGTGAGCCGGGTAGAAAATGGACACAGGAAGTGAGCCGGGTGGAAAATGGACACAGGAAATTAGCTGGGGTGAAAAACGGATACAGGAGGTGAGCCGGGTGGAAAACGGATACAGGAAGTGAGCCGGGTGGAAAATGGACACAGGAAGTGAGCCGGGTGGAAAATGGACACAGGAAGTGAGCCGGGTGGAAAATGGACACAGGAAGTGAGCCGGGTGGAAAATGGACACCGGAAGTGAGCCGGGTGGAAAATGGACACAGGAAGTGAGCCGGGTGGAAAATGGACACAGTAAGTGAGCCGGGTAGAAAATGGACACAGGAAGTTAGCCGGGTGGAAAACGGATACAGGAAGTGAGCCGGATGGAAAATGGACACAGGAAGTTAGCCGGGTGAAAAATGGACACAGGAAGTTAGCCGGGTGGAAAACGGATACAGGAAGTGAGCCGTGTGGAAAATGGATACAGGAAGTGAGCCAGGTGGAAAATGGACACAGGAAGTGAGCCGGGTGGAAAATGGACACAGGAAGTGAGCCGGGTAGAAAATGGACACAGGAAGTTAGCCGGGTAGAAAATGGACACAGGAAGTTAGCCGGGTGGAAAATGGATACAGGAAGTTAGCCGGGTAGAAAATGGACACAGGAAGTTAGCCGGGTGGAAAACGGATACAGGAAGTGAGCCGGATGGAAAACGGACACAGGAAGTGAGCCGGGTAGAAAATGGACACAGGAAGTGAGCCGGGTAGAAAATGGACACAGGAAGTGAGCCGGGTAGAAAATGGACACAGGAAGTGAGCCGGGTAGCAAATGGAGCCGGGTAGAAAATGGACACAGGAAGTGAGCCACGTAGAAAATGGACACAGGAAGTGAGCCGGGTAGAAAATGATGTTGCTGTTTGGTTCTGAGCGGCTTCATTCAGTCATAAATTCCGTCCCTGAATGTGACTTAACGAGCACGTACGGGGTGCGTTCATTAACATTTGTCATCCTACCTGGGAATACCTGTCACACCATGTGAAGCGGAATGGGGGGTGGGGGGGGGGCAGGCTTGATGGATGTCGCTGCCTCCAAAGCCTTGAGCGAAACGCTCCAACAGTTTTTAACATTTGCAAAATAATCACAGCGCTTTACGGTCGGTGGCGTCCGCCGTTGCAAAGAGTCGATTAGAGGCTGCGTGAGGCGCTGTCACTGTGCCGCTAATGAAAACGTTTTTACTGCCGTCCATGTTAGGAAAAGATGACAAGCATCCGGGGATGTTCTTTTTGTGTTTCTTCAATATAAGATACAAATCCACTTCCACCAAAGCCTAGCCCCCATCTAGTAAGCTACGAGTATTTCCATTCCTTCCTTCTTGGTTTTTAAAATGTATACATTGAAAAAAAAACACGGGAGAGCAAAAACAGGAATAAACAGGAATCGTTTAGTCCAGCCCCAATAAAGACGCATCCGGACCAGATGCCTGATCCACCTCATCCGGCTCTTCTCAATGGAAGGAGGAGCAGGGCTTCAGGCTGACCGACGCTGGAGTATGGTCTGGCTAATGCAGGGTCTTCGTGCCCCCCATGATGCATTCATGATGCATTCATGATGCATTCATGATGCATTCATAATGCATGATTTTGTAAAATATATATATAATATATACAATCCTTTAAGCAGCTCATTACCATCCACAGGAAGGCTAATCAATGACACGTTTATTTCTCTGTACTCATACTGTTGTTTTTATTCTTGCCATAATTTATTATTGATTGAGTCTGGCAGGCGTGCAGCTTTAGGGCGTTTATCACTAAATCAGCACATAAGCTGATAAAGTATAAAAAAACAAATAGTCTTGTTAACTTGGTGCACAGACACTGTGATAATCGGCCAAACTGGGGTGTCCAAAGTGCGGCCCCAGGGCCACTTGTAGCCCGTCATGAGCATAGAGTCGAAATATTTAAGATGAAAGAAAGAAGTTATGATAGATGAAAAACAAGCAAAACAACAAATTCATTGAAAAAATAGTTTGAAAAAGTTATGCTATGATAAATTCCAAATATTACAGGAATAAAGTAATAACAAAAAACATTTACAAGAATAAATGAAAAAACGCTGTAATTTTATGAAAATAAAGCCAAAATATTACAAGAAAAAAGACACAATCCATTAAGAAAAAAAATTAGATTTTACCAGAATAAACCTGTAATATTACAAAGACAGTAATGTCATTTTTCTGGCATTGAGTTTAAATATTATAGGCAAATTATGTTGAAAAATGTCATCATATTATAAGAAACAAACAATACAAAATTAAGCTGGTTTGGGAGAAGTTATAATATGATTATTTTATTATTATTATAATATCATAAAGTGTAAATATCATCTCAGACATGTTTGCAGATTATTTTAAAAGGTGAAAATTAAAAAAGCAAACATTAAATCAAGTCAAAATATGAAAAAACATAGTAATTTAAAGAGAAAACAGTCATAATTTTGGAGAATTATGTGATAATATGGAGGGAAAATCACGGCAGCATAAAGTTGAAATATTATAGACAAAAAATGTTTTTTTGTATCTTATAACATCATGAGAGACAAAGAAAATTTGCAAATTAGGTTGGGCAGGTTATTATGGGAATAAAGTCATTATAAAGTCACATTGCAAAAGAAAATGTATACTATTTCAGAAAAAATATTTAGAAATTTAAAAAAAATGAAACAATGGGGGAAAAGGAGCATAATGAGGCTGATGTTCATGAAAATAATAATGACAATATGAATGGTAGTTTTTTTCTTGAACTACAGAAGTGTTTGCCCCTTCCGTGATTTCTTATATTTTTGCATGTTTTAATGTTTCAGATGTGTGCAGCTGCGGTATTTATGGATCTGACAAAAGCTACCTAGCTAAGAGGAAGCAATGCATAAGCTAGGAGAAAAAACATCTGCAAGTTGAAATATTATATGTGGAGTACCCCAGGGGTCAATACTGGGACCAAAACTGTTCATTCTGGACGTCAATGACATCTGTAAGTTGAGCAAAGACTCAAGTTGGTATTATTTGTGAATCATACCACTGCCTTCTGCTCTGGGGGAATCGCACAAAGATCAGAGATGAAATGGTCATATTAAAAAGATGGTTTGATGCTAGCTTGCGCTACCAGCGTTAGATGAAAGCTTTGTAGCTTCTGTGTTGTATTTGAATATGTGGTGATGCGTTTGGGGTCACAGCTGACAAATGTGCTGACAAGGCTGGACCCCCTGGGCCCCCCTGTGTCACACCTAGTGGGTCATGGAGATGTATGGAATAGAAAATTCCGTCCCAGAGGAAGAGTAAGAAGCTAAATAAGAAGTCGGAGCGGCTCCCAATAAATCCATGGTAGATTCATAATTGTGAATCATCTGTTTGTCATTGCTTCTTTGGGGGCATTTGCACTTTGTACTTTTTAAAGTACCATAATAAAAAAAAAAATATATATATATATATGTATAAGAATATATATCATGTAATATATATATAAGAATCAATATTTCTTGATGAATAAGGTGTTGATGCGGCGTTCTGGTCCCAAGAGATCCTCGAAGAGCGCAACCAAGAATTTGCAAGAAAACGAGTGCTGGAGCCTATCCCAGCTGTATTTGGGCGAGAGGCGGGGTACACCCTGGACTGGTGGCCAGCCAATCACAGGGCACACATAGACAAACAACCATTCACACTCACATTCATACCTATGGACAATTTGGAGTCGCCAATTAACCTAGCAAATCCAAATACCAAAATATTCCAGTTCCATATTCCAATATTCCAAATATTCATCCTACTTACCGTCATTCACTTACTGAGGAACCATAAATAATAAATGAGGGATTACTGTATTTTAAAAATAAACAATAGACATGACTAAAAATAAACGTTATGACTAAAAGTAATTGAGATAACATGACTGTGCTGTGAAATATTATCCCATATACAACATACCAGTTCCATGAATAAGTAATTTGTACAGGTAATTAATATTTATTTGGTGGTATTGATTATTTGATGTCAAATGAGCCGCAAGAGCTGATTTTTTATGCTGCTATAAATTCCATTTCTGCTTCTATGGTTATCATCATATGTGGAAATGCAATGTTTGGAGTCTTAGCCGTGAGTGCTAAGAAATATTAAAGCAGTGATGTGTCTCTAAACACAAGACAAGCTCCTCTTAGTGCCCTCGCTCTGCAACCTCCACGCTTCCTCTCAACGCATTTAGGAGAAAATGCTTAGTGTGTGATGGATGGATGGGGGGTGGGCATTAAAGGAGGTCTTTTTGCAATCATCTGCTGAAGCTGGTCAGCAGCTGCATGGCCGCCATTAAAGCAGAATGAATGACTAAACACAGCGTGACCTCCTTCCAGCACCTCTTGAGAATGCTGCTGCTTTTCCACGGGGGCGTCCATTAGGGATGCTGAGCCTATCGAGGCTGCGTGATCACGCTCCGTCCCGTTCGTCCACACTGGCGTGGGTCTAAATGGCTGCTCTTAAAAGCCTCATCGGGATGAGAATAGCAGCATCAAATGAGAACACTCCTTTACCTCCTCTCATCATCACTGTATTGAGACAGTCATGTAATGACGCAGTCATGTAATGAGGCAATCACATAATATGGCAGTCATGTAATGAGACAGCCTGGTAATGAGACAACCGTGTAATGAGACAGCATTGTAATGAGACAGTCATGTAATGAGACAGCCTTCTAATGAGAAAGCCATGTAGTGAGGCAGTCATGTAATGAGACAGCCTTCTAATGAGAAAGCCATGTAGTGAGGCAGTCGTGTAATGAGGCAGGCATGTTATGAGACAGTCATGTAATGAGACAGTCATGTAATGAGGCAGTCATATAATGAGACAGCCTTCTAATGAGAAAGCCATGTAGTGAGGCAGTCGTGTAATGAGGCAGTCATGTTATGAGACAGTCATGTAATGAGGCAGTCATGTAATGAGGCAGTCATGTAATAAGACAGTCATGTAATGAGACAGCCTTCTAATGAGAAAGCCATGTAGTGAGGCAGTCGTGTAAAGAGGCAGGCATGTTATGAGACAGTCATGTAATGAGGCAGTCATGCAATGAGACAGTCATGTAATGAGGCAGTCATGTAATGAGACAGCCTTCTAATGAGAAAGCCATGTAGTGAGGCAGTCGTGTAATGAGGCAGTCATGTAATGAGGCAGTCATGTAATGAGGCAGTCATGTAATGAGACAGTCATGTAATGAGGCAGTCATGTAATGAGGCAGTCATGTAATGAGGCAGTCACGTAATGAGGCAGTCACGTAATGAGACAGTCACGTAATGAGACAGTCACGTAATGAGACAGTCATGTAATGAGACAGTCATGTAATGAGACAGTCATGTAATGAGACAGTCATGTAATGAGGCAGTCATGTAATGAGGCAGTCATGTAATGAGGCAGTCATGTAATGAGGCAGTCACGTAATGAGACAGTCACGTAATGAGACAGTCATGTAATGAGGCAGTCATGTAATGAGACAGTCATGTAATGATAGAGTCATGTAAAGATACAATCATGTAATGATACAGTCATGTAATGATACAGTCATGTAATGAGGCAGCCATGTAATGAGACAGCCATGTAATGAGACAGTCACGTAATGAGGCAGTCACGTAATGAGACAGTCATGTAATGAGACAGTCATGTAATGATACAGTCATGTAATGAGGCAGCCATCTAATGAGAGAGTCAACCAACATGGCCGTCACAGAGGCGTTCAGGGACCAATGAATGTAATGAATGAATGGCTGTAACTTTGTTATTCAAACATAATGAGAGTGTAAGAATACTAATAAGAATATTCATGCAAAGGGGATTCATTCTTTCTTTGAAGCTTTACTGTCAGTCAGTGTGACATTTATTTCTGGCGTCGGAATGCCACCTACCTCCCAGGAGATGACCAGCTCGTGCCTGCGGCCATTCCCGCCGCTGACGTTGGCCGGCGCCACTGATGGCACTGAGGAAGGAGAAGGAAGGAACATGAATGCTAACTCAATTCATTGGCTTCCAAAAACAGGAGTGTCCAAACCTTTTCTAGTGAAAAACCAAAGGATGCAACTTTGCCGTTTTGATTGCCACACAGTCAGGAGATAGCAAACATCGGCGTTCAAATTTCCATTTCAGTATCTCTGTGTGGAGATTGCATGTTGTCCCTGTGCGTGTGTGGGTTTTCTCCGGGTACTCCGGTTTTCTCCCACATTCCAACAACATGCATGTTAGCTTCATTGGTTGTTTGTTACCCTGTGATTGGCTGGCCACCAGTCCAGGGTGTACCTCGCCTTAATGTCAACTTCACTCAATGCCCCCCCGCTTTGTTAGCTGTCAAGACTTATTTACATCCCTAGCATATACATCCACACATAAACATAAAACCCTCAGGCACGTAGAGGTCAGCCCTCCAGAGCTGAACTCCCTTATCCATTTATTTTTTCATCGCAAAAAAATCCCATCTCATCTCACACACAAGTGGAGTGGGCCAGATTGGGGCGCCTCCTGATCAACTCCTTGCCCCCGAGAGCTGCCAATTCTATCTCTGTGCCAACGTTTGTTTGAGAGCAACAGAAACAGCCTAACCAGCCCGATATCAAACCAGAAGCTGGACAGCTAGCCATTTAGCCAGACTTTGCTATGATCCCCTTCATTAAAGGTGGCCGACATCATAGAGATCACGGTTCCATGGGAGGATCCCCTTCATTAAAGGTGGCTGACATAGAGATCACGGTTCCATGGGAGGATCCCCTTCATTAAAGGTGGCTGACATAGAGATCACGGTTCCATGGGAGGATCCCCTTCATTAAAGGTGGCTGACATCATAGAGATCACGGTTCCATGGGAGGATGCCACTGAAGAGAACGAATGATAGAAACTGTGCTACGCAGATCTGGAAGCAGATGCTCAACAACGTGGACAGAGGGCCGAGGTCTATCATCTGAAGTAGGATGCAGAGGCTTTGTGGCTTCCTCCACTATCAGGTTCATGAAAGACCTTGGCATCCATGGACAGCCAATGAGATCAGTCTCAGAAGTGGCTGAAAGAAGCAGCCAGTGGCTGTGGATCAAGTGGAAGGGCGGTCTATCAGTGGACCTATCATCCAACCACCAATGGATGCTGCCCTTATTCAAGGGCGGGGCGTGGAGTGATGACTCTGTGGGCGGGACAGAACTTTACTGCCAAGCTCACTGTTCCCCCAACATCACCCCCCACCTTTGAGACACCACTTTACTCATGATTGGGCATCAGACATAAGCTCAGGCTTGATCACACTGCAGTTGGCCCCCTTTGATGAGGGTGTCTAGTGGTGAAACACCAACTGATTCTAAGGTACACTACCAAAACTACTGACACTACTAAATATGTGCTGGCTTGCACCGGGGCCAGATGGCCGGGCGTAGAGCGCTGGGCGGCCAAGAAGAAGAGGTCTGCCTTGGCCGCCAGGGTCCTCGGGTCGGAGGTTGCAGTATTAGTGATGGCGGTTTGCACCTGCGGGGGCATGTGCCGTAGGAAAAGCTCCATGAAGAGGAAATTAGGCACCAATGTGCTCCGACGGCTTACGGTCTCCCAACTTGGAAATGTCCAGGAGCCGGCGTGCACGCTCTTGCCGAGAGAGCTCGAAAGTCTTCAGCAAGTGCGACTTGAGACCGTCGTACTTCCGCTGGGCCGGCGGGGAGGTGATGAAGTTTACCGCTTTAGCGGCCGTCGAGCTGCTCAACGCTGCAACAACATGGTAGCAGCGAGAGTCGTCGTCATCCACGCCGCGGACGGCGAACTGTGCCTCCGCTTGTGCGAACCACGCCGCCACTGCTGATTCCCAGAACTCCAGCAATTTTAGGGTGGCGTTTGTAGCCATGTTCGCTGTAGCTCAGAACACTTTGGGACTACTGTCAGGGTCACCAGTGAAGCGCAGAAGAACTGGAGTCTGAGGCGGAGTGTCGAATTTGGGAGAAAACTTTATATTTCTTGCAAAAATTAACTTGCACTCTTTGTTACGTAAGACATGAAAGCGCCGTCTCTCAACCACAACAGGATGCGGAAAACCCCTGTCCCTTGCGCCCACCCCTCCAGGTGCCAACACCTCCCCTATCAATCGTTCAGTGAATTATGTCCTGGTAACCTACCACTACAATATCATGAATAAAATTGTAGAAGACATCTGACATCCAACATCAAGATTGTGGCCCCCAGGTTATTGGGGTTATGGACATGAATGATGAATAATATGGTAATGTACAATAAGTAGCAGCATTAGCACTGGGGTACCTGCTTCTTTCGTCCGGACTCCTCTAGAGGGTGCGCTGGGATCTCCAGTTCCTATGGCGTTGCTCGCCACCACTCGAAACTCGTATTCCACCCAAGGGTTGAGCTGCACCGCCATGGCCGACTCCAGGTCCCCCGCCACCGGCTCTGGGTCTGCCATCGGGCCAACAAGGGTTGCAACTTCAATAAGTTGAAAGGGGGAATGAGACGTAGCACACAAAGCCAAAGCCGGTGTTTCCGTTTTTAATCCAGCCTTCTGAGCCGGCAGAACAAAACAACACAAAAGGCAGCGTTAAATATTTCCTGACGCTTTTCTGACTTTGCATATTCTTTACAGCGGGTGGTCACGTCCCGCTTTCATTGTTACTGCTGTGAAAAAAGCCAAAGCCGGTGACACGTGCGCAAAGCCGCTTTGACTCTGTCTTGCACAGAGCTTAGCTTTGGTAAATAAATGACAGGCCCGAGGGCGGACTAACGTGTTTGCGAGTGCCGTTGCTAATCCTTTGAGGCGCGACATGCGAGTTCCTACGCCAGCAACGTGGAGACCATCCTGGCAAATGTTCATCATTCATACGTCATGAGGACCTCCGCAATTACAATGAATAGAGCCAAAGAAAAGACTTGAATTAAAGCAAACAGAGCACGCCGCCATGATGACACGCTCTCTGGACTTTCCTCCCTTGTAAACGCTAATTGATGCTCTTTGTGTGAAAGTAAGACGCACAGAACTTAGTGCGGCACAAACACATCTTCTAATTGAGGCCAAAAAGGTTAACTTCTAACTAGCAGCACGATCCAACTCTCGTGGGGACATTAAAAATTGACTTTTGCTCCAGTCCAACAACTTCCTTGTGTTCAATCGGCTTCCAATGTGCAAAATAAACCAAAAAAAAACATATTTCCACTGTATTTCTGTAAGTACAGTACGGTTTGGAGCAGCTTGCTGAGGCCTCTGGCAAAACTTTTGCAATTTTCTGTTGTTCCTGGAGAACTTGAATTGCTCACCCTCTCAGTACGGGTACTACAAATACAGTAAAGTCTCGTTATATCGATATCGGTTAAAACGAATTACTACTTATTATGATACTATTTTCATTTCCCGGCAAATTTCTAGTCTTTTATGATATAATTAGCTCCGTTAGTACGATACATGGTTATTATGATAATCCGGTTACTACGATGCCCTTTTCATCTCCCGCCAGCCAATTTGGTCTGCTTATATCGATACAAAAGCAGCTTAAATCAATCTTTGCTTAAGGATTTCAATACCAAAAAAGAACACGGCGAACGGCTGCTTCCAGTCAACTTTATTTTTCACACTTCCACCACCAGAGTGCAGCACACACAGCGGAAAACACCCGTCCCTCGCGCCTACCCCTCCGGGTGGCAACACCTTCCCTATCGATAGTTCCGGGGTGAATATGTCCCGGTAACCGGTAATCACTACAGCGTAAGTTTATTTTTATTTACTGTAGTACAAAATTTATTGTAGTACAAAAGCATGCTAGATACGCAATCCATGAACTCAAGGAGAAAATTACATGCCATATCAAAGATCCGCCCACTTTTAATGCAGTTCGGCGCAGGATTGGATATATGGATAGTCCGGTTATATCGGTATTTTTTCCGACTCCCGAGAATATCGATATAACGAGACTTTACTGTAACTGTTTATGGGAGCTATATTTAATGTTATGAATATGATGTCATAATTCCCTCACATGGGCCTGATAATTATGGTGCACCCCTACCGGTTTTGACGGTTTGCCAGCCCAAGGAAAAAGGGCTGCGGGCCTGTAAGTGATAGCTGCTGATTGGACTGTGGTTGTCCACGCCACGAGTCCAAGACAGGGTGGCGGTGGTGTCGCTGATTTCCTCCACGATCACCACTCCTGGAGCGCTGGGAGGACCTAGGAGGAGGAATGAAAAAGACAAAGATGGGGTCACACTTCAGCGAATAAGCTAACCTAGCATGATATTAAAATGTAATGCTAGCAACTTTAGCGTCACACAGCTACATGCTGTCCTCCTGTCCAACTCCTTCATGTTTCTACTTTGTGATGAATAGAACATTTTTGGCAGCCAACAACCACGTTTGTCCAGCAAGAATTGGACAAATCTGGCGTCCTGTTCTGTTCATTCACGCTTAGCAAACGTGACAGACGGGATGAGGGTCTGGAGACGGCGTGAAGAGCCTTCTGCTGCCCACATCCTCCGGTTCGACCGCTTGGGCGGAGCTCCGACGTTCTGGTCTTTGGCTGAGTTGTCCGATTTAAAAATGTCGTTTGCAAAAACAGGCCAGCTCTTGTTGGACCGATACGTTTGGGGGGTTTAGGTGTCACGGCGACATGTCGGCGCTCGCTTTGTACCAATAAAAGTGAACATATGTTTCCCTCCATCTTGTTTAGTCACTGCAATCTGCAGGCGCAGGAAAAGCAGAGCACTCCAGGGGGAACAGCTGGCGTTCTCCATGAAAGCCAACCTAGTGTGTCACCCGCCCCCACAAGGTGCCCGATAGAAAGTGACGATAAAAAACGACGAGGATGAAACTACGGCAAACTGATGAGGAGTCCGTTGATCAGCGTCCACAAAGTCCCGTCATCCGGCAAAACCAAAAGCCAGTTTGCTTCGCAGCAGATGACAGGTCCTGTCGGATCCACTTAAGACAAATTCTCTTCAGGCGGGCGAGGGAGGCTTTCTCGCTGAAATATTCAGAGACAGACTTCACAAAAAGAACATTCGGGGAGCCACGGTCGTCACATGACACCATCTTTTCCACTGCTTGAAAAATAACATGACCTTACAGAAATCTACATACTATCTCAGGAAACACGAATACTGCAGTACAGTCACCAGCGCATGCAGTAGCAGTAATATGCACAGAAAAGGTCAAATATACTGCATGCTTAGTAGAATAAATCATAATATCAACTCATTGAAGAGCTTATCACACAGTATAATACTACTGTACCACCTTATGTCTTGTAAGAATATTTGTTTCTTCTGGTAATATTACACTTCTAGTACTAGTAGTAGTTGTATTTCTCTGTCCTGTGGCCGGAAATAGTAATAGTCCTGCTGAGAGCTGGTGTGGCACCTGCATGTGTACTAGTAGTAGTAGTAATAGTAGTAGGAGTAGTAATGGTAGTAGTAGTAGTAGTAGTAGGAGTAGTAGTACTAGTAGTACTAGTAGTAGTAGAAGCTGACCTCTGATAGTTGTGCATCTGCAGCCAAGGTGTTGTTGCTGGCGTGTGCCTTGCACATGTACTAGTAGTAGCAGTATGAGTACTAGTAGTAGTAGTAGTAGTAGCAGTAGAAGCTGACCTCTGATAGTTGTGTATCTGCAGCCAAGTTGTTAGTAGTAGTAGTAGGAGTAGTAGAAGCAGTAGTAGGAGAAGTAGCACTAGTAGTAGTAGTAGTAGTAGTAGTAGTAGTAGTAGCAGTAGAAGCTGACCACTGATAGTCGTGTATCTGCAGCCAAGGTGTTGTTGCTGGTGTGTGCCTTGCACATGTACTAGTAGTAGCAGTATGAGCAGTAGTACTAGTAGTAGTAGTAGTAGTAGCAGTAGAAGCTGACCTCTGACGAGTAGTTGTGCGTCTGCAGCCAAGGTGTCTGCGCTGGTGTGGGCCTTGCACGTGTACTTGCCGGCATGCTTGAGGAAGATGCTCCTGATCATGAGATCCACGGTGGAGGAGCGCTGCCATGAATAAAGAACAAGTCAGGCATTAAGAGCATGTGGAATTCGCTTTACATGGTGTAGCGGCTCAAGCGGTGGGAAAAGATTCAGCCGCTCGCTGGTTGGCTGCCTCTTTCCTCGGCTGGACGTTTTCTCTGGGAATTGAGAAGCGCCGCAGGCGAGGCGGGGAATCGCCGAGGGCCAGCGAGCGTCTGCTTAGCAAAGAGCCGGGATTAAAATTACAGAGCGTGCCTCCGCCCGGGACCTGCCGGGCTGGCGTACAAACACGCGCCTCTCCTGGGTGGCGAGGCTTCAGGACAGACGTGATGGTGGTGTTATTTAATCATGACTCCGGTTTGTTTCCCATTCGTCTGTTGAGGGCGTCAAACTCATAAATCTGATAACATTAAAAATAGCTCCAATAAACAATAATAAATAAAAATAAATATAAATAATAATAAAATCTCCTGCCTGTGAGGATAAGTTCCCCTGAGCTCACTTGGGAGTGCAAAAGATTTGGCAGAGACCTCTGTGACGTCACACCGACCGTGAGGAGAGTGTGCCCGAATACAGTGCACCCTGCTGGGCCACAGCAGGTGGCTCCTCCCCCTCTATACTCTGGTTCTCCTGACAGTAGTCATGTGGTATTAGTAATAGTAGTAGTGATATTTTATTTGCACTAATCAACAGGCACACTTGGTCACATCCTAATTTGTTGCATCCTTGTTACCTTCAGGTGTACACAAAGTACACTTAGAATACATTTAAAAAGTACTTTAAAAAAGTCATCAGTTACCATTACTGCCGCTTGTGAAGAGAAGGAAGTTATTGGTATCAGTATATCAGTAAATATATTGTATCATATCTATTTATTAGAGAACAAATAACAAAAATAACATTTAAAACTGTAATCCTAAAATACTAAAAATCATAGAAAATAATTAAAAGGGTAAAAAGCTGTTGATGTAAAACATGGGAAATTTAACATTTTGTGTTTTTTGGCCTTGCATGGCAGATTTGACGCGAGCTTTGTGTTCCTTTCTTTCCTGAATATTTCTTATTTTATATTTTGGCGCCTTTACTTCCTGCTGAGTAGAAGCGAGCCCTGCTGGTTGGAAGTGTTACTTTGTATTCCATCGTATGTTTGTCTTCTCTTTGGGTTCTTGTGCTTGCCATTTTGCATTCCGCTCCGCTCTGCTCCTGCATGTGCTTTTCCTTTTTGGCCACGTTTGCGTTTTCCTTCACCTTCCACGGTGATTCTATTTTAGCCCCAAGCTGAGTTCCCTTGCCAGCCGTTGTATTTTTGTACTTTGTGACCTGTATGTTTGTGAGTTCTCCCTGTTTGTTCATTAAAACTCTGTCTGGGCTTGTCATCCTGTCCTTGAATCCCGGGATCACGTAACGCTCAAAGAGCAAAAGGGAGCAATAAATATTAGCGACAATGAAGACAATGTTGAAGGTGATACGGTACGACAACAAATACGAATGCTTACTTTGGCTCGGACCGTCTGGATGTACTCAAAGTGTCCACCGGCCTGCTGGAAGCTGATTGGCTTGTGGTTGAAGAGCCACTGGAAGGTCACATCCAGCGAGGTGTCGTGTGTGGCCTTGCAGCTCAGCACCACGCTCTCGCCCACCGTCACCTCCACACGGCTCGGGCTGAGCTCCACACGCATGGCCTCTGCAAGCACAAAGCTGCTGCACTGTCACCTCAGGATAACCCCACCCCGCGCCGCACTGTGGAGGTGGTGGCCGAAGGAGCAAATGACACCGATTTTCACTCATTTGCCCTGCAGCTTGTTGCTAGGCAGACTTCGCAGGGCTGGATCAAGACCGCCCCATTGGCCAATGACAAAAGTCATGCAAGGTTTTATGCTCTTAAGGTGGTACAATTGACATTTCCTTCTCTAAAGTACGTAGCACAGTGAAGGCATCGTCACTTACCTTTCACCCACAGCGTGGCCGTCATCTCCGCCCAGCCCAGCTGGTTCTCCGCTCTGCACACGTAGTCGCCTTCGTCGGCTCGGCTGGCGTTGGTGATCCTGAGAGTGTTGTTCCTCAGCAGCATCAGCCTGCAAAACACAAAGACAGCCTGAGTTTGGAATAGGAACCTTTGGAATGCTACCCAGGTATGTTCTTTTTGGAAGCCATTTTATTCTTTTGGATGAAAAGCTTCCTGTTTACTAAAAAAAAAAAAAAAGACAATACAAAGAATTAACAACTTTATATATTAATAAGTATTGGAAATGGGATGAGGAAAAACACAGAGATCATGAAATTACTCTCTTGAGGACACACCGCACGGTGTTAGAGTGGTTAGCATGTTGATCACACAGTCGGGACATTGGGAAGATATGGGTTCAAATCTCCCTGTGTGTGCGTGGGTATTCTCCGGGTACTCCAGTTTCTTCCCACATTCCAAAAACATGCATGTTAGCTTCATTGTTTACTCCAAATTGTCCATAGGATGGATGGATATCAAATCAGTGGTGCCTTGGTTAGCGTCATGTATCTATTCAGAAGGGCCAACTCAAACCAAAGCAGACTCTAACCAAAGCAAATTTTCCCATATAAATAATGTCAATCCTTACATGTATTTTCTATACTGCTTATCCTCACTAGGGTCGCGGGCATGCTAGAGTCTATCCCAATCGAATCCAAAGACACTAATTATAGTGTTACAAGCAGAAAATAATACAAAAGGAAATGACAAATAAATGAACTTGTGGCACTCGATCACGTGCAAGTATCACAAGATTTCGTCTTGTGAACGTGATGCAAGATGGAGGTGTAAACAAACCCGACGGTAGTTTGGATGCTAAACAAGCTTACAAACGCAAGCCAAGGCAAAATTTGGATGTTAACCGAAAAACACATTAACCAGGGCGGAGGTTCATCGAGGTTCAAGTGTATGTCTTATCTTAAAAACAGAATACCCACAATAGGCAGCAATGTCATGTATTTTAAACATCTGATAGACCGGGACCTGTACTGGTCTGTGGGCAGAGTGAAACCAGGCCACGAGAAACCTTCAGGTGTAAAGATAAAATTAAAATACACTTTAGAAAAGGTACATTTGTAAATAACTACTACTGTTGGCAAGATGGACCATTATTTTATATGAAAATTATATAGTTAGAAATCCCATACTTTTTTGCATGTTTGTGTTGTTTGTTGTGAGCGGCAACCCGTTCCACTTTGACAGTCCTTGAACGCACCATGTCTCCTGCTGCACAAATTACTATGCTGTATTTTTAGCCTTTTGCTTTCACCCCCCAAATGCTGATACTACATGGGGACGCATAAAGCTAATACTGGATGACCCTACTGAGTGCTAATGTACATATTTGTTCAGTGCACAGACCACCCACGACCATTTTTATCTGCTCTCGTCTTGTCAACAAAAGCTTCCACACGAATTGTCATGCTATCGTCATCAAAGAGCCATGTTTAGCTCGTCACCGTTTCGTTTTTTTGGGACACGTCATCTGTTCCTGACGGTTACATTAAACACAGCAGCGGGCTAATCCAATATTGGGCTTGTGATTCACCGCATTCCTTCTCTGCATCGCCAAATAGGAGAACCTTTGAGGAAAAATGCACGGTAAAATAAAATATCCTACAGCCAGATTTTAACAACCAATGTTGTATTAATCTTTGGTTTTAGTTGTAGGATTATTAGTTGTCTAACGGGACACCTTCTCTGTCTGCTCTTGTCTTGTCAACAAAAGCTTCCACACGACTTGTCATGTTATCGTCATCAAAGAGCCATGTTTAGCTTGTCACCGTTTCGTTTTTGTGGGACATGTCATCTGTTCCTGACGGTTACATTAAACACAGCAGCGGGCTAATCCAACATTGTGCTTGTGATTCACCGCATTCCTTCTCTGCATCGCCAAATAGGAGAACCTTTGAGGAAAAATGCACGGTAAAATAAAATATCCTACATCCAGATTTTAACAACCAATGTTGTATTAATCTTTGGTTTTAGTTGTAGGATTATTAGTTGTCTAACGGGACACCTTCTCTGTCTGCTCTCGTCTTGTCAACAAAAGCTTCCACACGACTTGTCATGTTATCGTCATAAAAGAGCCATGTGTAGCTCGTCATCGTTTCGTTTTTGTGAGACATGTCATCTGTTCCTGACGGTTACATTAAACACAGCAGCGGGCTAATCCAACATTGTGCTTGTGATCCACCGCATTTCTTTTCTGCATCGCCAAATAGGAGAACCTTTGATAAAAAATGCACAGTAAAATAAAATATCTTACAGACAGATTTTAACAACCAACGTAGTATTAATCTTTGGTTTTAGTTGTAGGATTATTAGTTGTCTAACGGGACACCTTTCTGTCTGCTCTCGTCTTGTCAACAAAAGCTTCCACACGACTTGTCATGTTATCGTCATAAAAGAGCCATGTGGAGCTCGTCATCGTTTCGTTTTTGTGGGACATGTCATCTGTTCCTGACGGTTACATTAAACACAGCAGCGGGCTAATCCAACATTGTGCTTGTGATCCACCGCATTTCTTTTCTGCATCGCCAAATAGGAGAACCTTTGATAAAAAATGCACAGTAAAATAAAATATCTTACAGACAGATTTTAACAACCAACGTAGTATTAATCTTTGGTTTTAGTTGTAGGATTATTAGTTGTCTAACGGGACACCTTCTCTGTCTGCTCTCGTCTTGTCAACAAAAGCTTCCACATGACTTGTCATGTTATTGTCATCAAAGAGCCATGTTTAGCTTGTCACCGTTTCGTTTTTGTGGGACATGTCATCTGTTCCTGACGGTTACATTAAACACAGCAGCGGGCTAATCCAGCACTGTGCTTGTGATCCACTGCATTCCTTCACTGCATCGCCAAATAGGAGAACCTGTGAGGAAAAATGCACGTTAATATTAATCATATTAACAGTGATTGGATGTTTACTGAGGGGAGGCGAGGGAGGCGCGATCTGGATTTGTGAAGAAAAATGTAGCACAGCCACGGAGATGAGCGATGAGTGGAGCAGAGTTTTCACTTCTAAAATGTTGATTTGGGGGACAAGCCATTTATTTAGGGGGAGCGTGAATGAATGAATGAATGTTGATATGCAGATAGCGCGGGATGCCACGCTAACAAGCTAGCAGGGAAGCCGTTTTACTGGCTTGGCTTTTAAGGTCATGAAAGCGGTTGGTTTTATACGACGTTAAGACAAACGTTAGAGAAGTGCAGTGGTGAATCCGCATGACAAAGCAAAACAAAAACTGGCAGAAGCGAGACGAGCCTTTCACCTCCGCTGTTCCCCCCGGACACACGGGTGTAATAGACGGGAAAGCAAACAGAGGAACATGGCAGGACTAGGAAGCAGCCGTTGAAGGACGCTAGAAGAGAAAGCTTGCAAGGTATTCATTCCTGAATACTGTTTGGCATTTAAATGGACATCATGCAAGAGGTGATGGAAATTGGCAACGAAGAAGCCAGGAAGGCGTGACCGAGCCTTCACACACAACTCAGAGGCAATCTACAGCCAGGAGACATTTTTCAAATTAGGGCGGAAATTCACATTCCGCAAGGACGCCGACACACAGAGGACAAGGCAGGGACTTCCATGCTACGCAGGACATGCTAATGGACAGGCAGGATATTTAAAGCGACCTATTTGAAGGAGATGATGAATACCGGTCTTATTTCCATACAACACCCGCAAAAACTCACTGGCGGGCAGGCGCTGCATTTGCTAGCCGGGCCTTCAGGGGGGCCTTAAGTCACCTGTAGTAGCACCGCTATCACGTCACAGTGATTGTGGTGCGATGTAAAGCAGCAAAAAGATACAACAAGGTAGTGATGTGAAATACCTTTGATTTTGTTTTAAGCTCAGGCTGGTATTAGCGATACCGATCTTATACTTTTACCTTTATGTTGCAGCATAAAAAATACTAGACATTTAATTTATTTAAATTAATTTTATTTTATTTATTTTAATTAAAACATTATTACTTTATATAAATAATTGATGCAGATACAGTAAAGTCTCGTTATATCGATATTCTCGGGAGTCGGAAAAAATACAGATATAACCGGACTATCCATATATCCGATCCTGTGCATTAAAAGTTGGCAATAATGCATTGCAATGCATTCTATAATATAGAACAATGTCGAGCAGCTTAAATCAATCTTTGCTTAAGGATTTCAATACCAAAAAAGAACACGGCGAACGGCTGCTTCCACATGCCACGAACGCCAGCATGTACATATGAAATACATGTATTTCATATGTACATGTATTTGTACGCTTGTGTCTTCGTTGGAATAGGTGTGTATGCTATGTCAGTTGGTTCTTCTGTTGCAGGCATGTGTTTGGCCAGCTATGTGGGGCGGGTTGAGCATGACCTGTGAACCAGGAAGTGCGGGAATCGGTGTGTGTGCTGTGCTCTGGTGGTGGAAGTGTGAAAAATAAAGTTGACTGGAAGCAGCCGTTCGCCGTGTTCTTTTTTGGTATTGAAATCCTTAAGCAAAGATTGATTTAAGCTGCTTTTGTATCGATATAAGCAGACCAAATTGGCTGGCGGGAGATGAAAAGGGCATCCTAGTAACCGGATTATCATAATAACCGGGTATCGTACTAACAGAACTAATTATATCATAAAAGACTAGAAATTTGCCGGGAAATGAAAATAGTATCGTAATAAGTAGTAATTCGTTATAACCGATATCGATATAACGAGACTTTACTGTATATGAATAATTTCAAAATTAATTACAGTTTCTGTCTTTTAATCCTGAAGTTCTAACTAATGTAAAGTAATGTACTGTAGCACAAAATGGTATTTGAAACAAAGAATGAAATCCATGAAAATTAATGATAAATTATGAAGCACTACTTTAAGAATGAAAACTTTGTTGACAATTCACATGTTTACAATCAGCCAGCGTTTCAACAGACAAGGTTTTAGACAAACACAACCTCAAATGTGTCAAAAGTATCCATATGTTGAGCATGATGAGCTGGTATCGCAAGTATCGATATTTCAGTATTGATCTGCACATCACTCCAAAAAGACGACAAGGTGTAGCCTTACAGAATTGGGGATGAAGGAAAAGCAACAAACCCACCATTGACCCTTTCTCTTCCAATACATCCTGGATAAACAACTCCAAACCGCTACACTACAATATCATCTGGAGCACCTTCATCTCATAACATACTTCACACTCACCGCTAAGCACTGGTATGGGAGATGTTTCCTGAAATCTGATTGGACAAGCCAGCCAGGAAGCTACTACAATACCATGGAACATAAGATGTACACATGGCCCGGTGCCTCTGTTGGCCAGCAGAGAAGACCTTGCTAGCCCTGCTTTGCCGCACACCACTAGAAGGACAACTTTGGGTTCCCCCATCACGTCCCCCTCGTCCGCCGAGGCGGCAGACACATGCTTGTGTGTTTTAAGAGACAAAAGGCTTCAACATTAGCGGAAATCCATGCTAATTACGCGCCTTCATTAAGTCAGCCCAGCTGTCAATGGCAGATAAACGACGAGCCCTTTCGATTTCTTCCAAAACCACGTCCTTCCATCCATAAAGTCTCCGCTGGACAAAGGCTCATGTCACAAAATCTTTGCCCGGCATCGCCTGGGTCAGCGCCTGAAAAGTTGCTTTGTTTTCCAGATAGAAATCAGCTTTATCTCCGACTGGATCACCCACGACCTTTTCAACATGCACCGTCTGACGCGCTATTGATTTTGTCCCAGCAAAGTGACGGGAGCACGTCGGGGTCGTCCTTGGTCTGCATGGACAACTTTGGACAACAACGTGATTCTGAACGCAGTCTTCAACATCTCTTCATTTTGTAGGAGTGTAGAGGGGCCTATAGGGGTGTTACTTCATGTCTGTAGGGCTCTAATAACGTTAAAAAGCATTATCTCTGACTTATATGTCTCATTTCTTCTCACAATGTCTACTATATTTGGTAATAAGAGTGTAAAGGTGCTTATAGGGGTGTTACTTCATGTCTGCGGGGCTCTAATAACGTTAAAAAGCATTATCTCTAACTTACTGTACATGGCTCATTACCTCCGACAATGTCCACTATATTGGGTAATAGGAGTGTAAATGTGCCTATAGGGGTGTTACTTCATGTCTGAAGGGCTCTAATAACGTTAAAAAGCATTATCTCTAACTTACTGTATATGGCTCATTTCCTCCGACAATGTCTACTTTATTGGGTAATAGGAGTGTAAAGGTGCCTATAGGGGTGTTATTTCATGTCTGAAGGGCTCTAATAACGTTAAAAAGCATTATCTCTAACTTACTGTATATGGCTCATTTCCTCCGACAATGTCTACTTTATTGGGTAATAGGAGTGTAAAGGTGCCTATAGGGGTGTTACTTCATGTCTGAAGGGCTGAATGTGAGTGTGAATGGTTGTTTGTCTATATGTGCCCTATACGGCCACCGGTCCAGGGTGGACCGCCTCTCGCCCGAAGACAGCTGGCATAGGCTCCAGCATCCCCGCGACCCTCGTGAGGATAAGCGGTAGAAACTGAATGAACGTTATTGCAGACAAAGAGCAGAAAATGGCAGCAGGAAATCATCAGATCGTCTGCAGAGACCCCTTTGCCGGTATTTTAAGGGGGATTTTTTGCTCCCTAAACACTTGACTTTATCTGACGTCAGATAAAAGGCCGATCGCAGGTAGGACTTTCTGCGGCTGCCACCGTGTAAAAATAAGATTTGCAGCTTTGACGAATGCCTCGGAGGCTTTATCGGGTTCACGCCAGCCCCCGTCATTAATCATCATTTTAGGGCTGCACACTCGCAGAAGCCAAAGCCATCCTTCAGCGGCGCCCAGTCCAAAGAACAGCCCTATTCTCCTTTCCGTCTGTGCAGGATGAAATATTCCTCCATGAAAATGACCGCATCAAGCTGGCTGGTTGCGGAGAGGCCACAATCCCAGGATTTGGTGGAATGTTGACGCCCAAACAAAAGGTCCTGTTCGCTTGCTCGTGAACGACGCGCCGCTCTGATGGATGGTTTCAGCGGCGACGTCGCTCACTTTGATTGACGGGGCCCGGCGCCTCCGGTCCACCTCTGGGCCGCTGGTGAAGGATACCGCCTCAAAGTGCGCGACAGTTCCGCATGCATGCCGCGTCCAGGAAGCAACGACGGCTCCGGTCTCCAAAGATCTTCTACTCGCAAAGATGTTTTATTTTGCACTGACACTGCATTTCGGTCATGCTAATAAAAATGTCTTCCAATGAGAGCACAGCGCCTCCAGAGGCCCAGAGCTTTAAAAAATAAGCAAATAAAAACATACCGCAGGGCAAGAGACAAACTTTTCATGGCTTTATGAATATTTCACACAGAGAAGTCAACTATACTTTTTATACTTGGAATATTCTAAACAAGCTTTAAAGCTTATTATCTTTCTGTTCATCATGTGGATTAACAATGATTTACCTTTTACTGGGCTGGACCCTCCTGTCTCCTCGCCTCCACGTGATCCGAGGCTTGGGCGACGCTTGAGGTTTGCACTCGATGGAAACGTCCTTACCAAGCGTGGCGATGACTCGCACGGGGTTGGGGATGAAGACGGGCGCTGACGCTGTGCAAACAAACAACTCTATTATTATATATACAGTATACAGTATATACAGCACATACTATGTAGTTACGCTCCTGATCAACATGCTAGGAGAAGTTGAACAATGGCAAGAATTTCACTGTTGGATCTGAAGGAGGTTTATGAGAAGAGTTTGCAAAAAGAAGAAAAACGTTATTCATTGGTCTCCTTTATTGGTCTCCTTCTGACTCTTATGGACCATCCTGCATCTTCCTCTCATCTACATCCAATGGAGGACATTTGGAGATGGATTTACAAAAATGGACACGAACCCCAGACCGTGAAGACATCTTTAACACCTGGAGGAACATTCCCATAGCCTGCTGGAAACACTGGCATCAAGCCCAAAGCCATTCTCCACGTCATGAACAAGAATGGCATAGCTACTCTTCACCACTCCTTTTAATAGTTTTTATTAGAAAAAGTGCTGATCAGATGATGAATATTTGACTTTAATGCTGGTTTGCAATAAATCACTTATCCAAAATGTTTTGCTTTGAACCTCCATAAGATGCAGAATGTACATTCTTGGAGATTATTGGACTCATTAGATGACATATTTGAAGTAGACATGTAATGATATGACATATGGATGCTTAGTTCAGATAGCTAGTTATTTTCATCATCAGAAATGAGATCAATAAAAGGACCAATGTTTCATGACTGTGAAGGCAGAATAAAACATGATGGAAGACAAGAAGAAGTGATAATGAGACTGCAGAGCAAATAAAAAGTCATAATTAGCAAGCAGCAGCTGCGTTACACATCAAGACCACAAGGCTTTGTCAGACAGGATTATTCAAATGCTGAGTGAAGCCACGGACGTGACATCATCCGCCATGACAGTCCAATCCCATTTGGACCTCCAGGATGCCCCCTTTCCCTGCAACGCTGCAGCCTTCCGGGGGCCGGGTGGCGGACGCTACCTCCAGCTCGGTGAGGTTTTTCCTTTCATAAGAGTGGCGTCGCCCGCCCACCATTCGCATCCTGCAGCCTCCCTGCAGAAATGGATTTGGGCCAAGATTCTACGGAGCGCTGGGAGGCAACCGCTGCCCCCGAGTCATCGCTCATCTGCGTGCCGTTATTAGCCGTGTAATCTGTCCTGATGCTGCATGCTAGTGGAGCACATCGCAGGCTGACCCTGGGGACACATGCTGGGACTGGGAAGGCCCAGTGTTTGGGGAGAGTGGGGGGACTCATCGGCTGCAAAATACCTTCTTCAGCACATGCTGAACTTTGAAAGTTCTGAAGTTCTGCCTTCTGGACAGCTTGACACATCTCATTTTAGTCCCCAATAGTCCAAATAATCTCACATACCTAGCCCACGTGGGCACCCCCTGACCTTACCAGTCCAGAATTCTTCGCCAACAATTACATCACCCAACTACACAACATTATAAAACTACACATGACGGAACTACACAATGTGATGGAAGTACACAACATGATGGGCGTACACTAATTGAAGAAGACAACCCGATGAAACTACAAAACATGATGGGAGTACACAACGTGATAGGGGGACACAACATGATGGGAGGACACAACATGATGGGAGGACACAACATGATGGAAGGTAACACATGACGCAACCACACAAAATGATGGAACTACACAACATGATGGAAGTTAACACATGACGCAACCACAAAACGTGATGAAAGTACACAACATGATGGGAGTACACTTTTTCATGGAAGAAGACAACCCGATGGAACTACAAAACATGATGGGAGGACACAACATGATGGAAGTTAACACATGACGCAACCACACAACGTGGTGGAAGTACACAACATGGTGGAACTAAAGTAGTAGTAAAGTAGCAGCAGTGAGTGTACTTGGGTTTAGAATCAGGATTGTGTGCAGTAAAGTGACATTATTATGAATAAGTGGTGAGAGGAGCGATGTCATGTATGATGTGATACATTTTGCTTGTAGGCAGGCAAGTGTGCTTGTACATTGTGGACTTTGACACTGTGGTTTATTTGGATGAAATGGTAATATACACAGTGGTGGTTATCATGAATAACTGGTGGGAGGAATGATTGCATTCATGGTGTTTGTGTCACGTGCATGAGGGAGTGCATCTCGAAATATGTGGATGATTTGGAGTCATTCTGGATGAAATGGTATATACACAGTGGTGGTTATCATGAATAACTGGTGGGAGGAATGATTACATTCATGGTGTTTGTGTCACATGCATGAGGGAGTGTATTTCATGATATTAGGATGATTTGGAGTCATTCTGGACGAAATGGTAATATGCACAGTGGTGGTTATCATGAATAACTGGTGGGAGGAATGATTGCATTCATGGTGTTTGTGTCACGTGCATGAGGGAGTGCATCTCGAAATATGTGGATGATTTGGAGTCATTCTGGATGAAATGGTATATACACAGTGGTGGTTATCATGAATAACTGGTGGGAGGAATGATTGCATTCATGGTGTTTGTGTCACGTGCATGAGGGAGTGCATCTCGAAATATGTGGATGATTTGGAGTCATTCTGGATGAAATGGTATATACACAGTGGTGGTTATCATGAATAACTGGTGGGAGGAATGATTACATTCATGGTGTTTGTGTCACATGCATGAGGGAGTGTATTTCATGATATTAGGATGATTTGGAGTCATTCTGGATGAAATGGTAATATGCACAGTGGTGGTTATCATGAATAACTGGTGGGAGGAATGATTACATTCATGGTGTTTGTGTCACATGCATGAGGGAGTGTATTTCATGATATTGGGATGATTTGGAGTCATTCTGGATGAAATGGTAATATGCACAGTGGTGGTTATCATGACTAACTGGTGGGAGGAATGATTGCATTCATGGTGTTTGTGTCACGTGCATGAGGGAGTGCATCTCAAAATATGTGGATGATTTGGAGTCATTCTGGATGAAATGGTATATACACAGTGGTGGTTATCATGAATAACTGGTGGGAGGAATGATTACATTCATGGTGTTTGTGTCACATGCATGAGGGAGTGTATTTCATGATATTGGGATGATTTGGAGTCATTCTGGATGAAATGGTAATATGCACAGTGGTGGTTATCATGAATAACTGGTGGGAGGAATGATTGCATTCATGGTGTTTGTGTCACGTGCATGAGGGAGTGCATCTCGAAATATGTGGATGATTTGGAGTCATTCTGGATGAAATGGTAATATACACAGTGGTGTTATCATGAATAACTGGTGGGAGGAATGATTGCATTCATGTTGTTTGTGTCACATGCATTAGGGAGTGTATTTCAAGATATTAGAATGATTTGGAGTCATTCTGGATTAAATGGTAATATACACAGTGGTGGCTATCATGAATAACTGGTGGGAGGAATGAATTCTATACAGTAAGACAGCTATGCATGTGCATGTGCTCATGCCTGAGTAACACTTCCTCGACCTTTTCCAGATGTACGTCTGGACATTTCCACGATGCAAAGTGGTGATTATCATGAATACGGGAGGGAGGAGCCATCCCGTTGATTATGTAACATCTCCAGGTTGGGCGCTAGTGAGCGTGCTCAACTGCTCATGCATGAGCAACTGTGCCAGTACAAATAGTGCCCTCATCATACTAAAAACACATGTTTGACACGTACCTGCTTTGCACTTAGCAGTTAACATTTAGGAAGAAAACAACGGGAAAGGTTTTCCAAATGCCAGAAATTCCCCTTGAGAAAGGGCATGCCATGCTGACAGTAAATCAGAGTGTCCCTCAGGGGAAGGCAGAAGGGGATGGGTGTCCCAGCTGAGTCTCAGTATAGAAGATGACAAGGAGAAAAGGCTGCCTCTTGAGGGGGAAGAGCGGAGGATCCGGCCTTAGAGTCGCACGTGGACGCATGGTCTCGTGCTGGTGGACGTCCAAAAGCCACATCAGCTGATGCTTTTATGGCAAAACTCACAGAGTTAATGGACGCTTTGATCCCACCCAAGCTTTCTTTTAGCTTCCATTAGCGCTGATCTATACCTGCAAGTCACCCTGGCAATAACATGTCTGCAATATGGCATGAGCTCATCAGGTAATGAGATATTAGGTTTGTATAAGTAGAAGAAGAACCCAGTCAGCGGTGTGTTCAGGCCATCTGCCGTTTGTGTCATAAATCGATGGATCATACCTAAAATCTTGAGCTCAGCGTTGGAGTAAACGGCGCCGTATTTGTTTTCGGCCATGCACTGGTACATTCCCGAGTCCACAGGCTGCAGCTTGTGAATGGTCAGCTCGCCGTTCAGTATCTCTACTCGACCCTGAAACACACCACAGTGGATGCGGTGCTTATGGTGTTGATGATGATGATGGTGGTTTTCAGCACATGAAGGAAGGTTAAGACGCTCATACCTGCGATGTCAAGGGCACGCCATTGCGCAACCAGCGATAGGTGGGGCGGGGCCTCCCTGTGGCCTTGCACTCCCACTGCAGCTTCTCCCCGCTGTCCATGTGCGTGTCGTTAATCATCCTCACCCACTGGGGGAGCGCTGGACACAAAGCAGCGCAACACTCTAACACCCATGCACCTTCACGTGCTGCATGCCTGCTGCAACGCTGCACCTCTCATTATCATTACTATCATACATTCTCATTATTATCATACATTGTCATTATCATCATTATTATCATACATTATCATTATCATACAATATAATTATTATCATACACTGTCGTTATTATCATTAGTATCATACATTATCATTATCATACACTATCATTATCATCATATGCTATCATTATTATCATTATCAATTGCATTATCATTATTGTCAGTATTACATACATTGTCATTATTATTCATTCATTTTCTACCGCTTATCCTCACAAGGGTTGTGGGCATGCTGGAGCCTATCCCAGCTGTCTTTGGGCGAGAGGTGGGGTACACCCTGGACTGGTCGCCAGCCAATCACAGGGCACATATAGACAAACAACCATTCACACTCACATTCATACCTATGGACAATTTGGAGTCACCAATTAACCTAGCATGTTTTTGGAATGTGGGAGGAAACCGGAGTACCCGGAGAAAACCCATGCATGCACTGGGGGAACATGCAAAGGGTGGAATCGAACTCGGGTCTCTCGGGTACAATTAGGAGTGGCCAATGAAGCTAACATACGTACATGTTTTTAGAATGGGGGAGGATGAATGTAACTGGAAAAAAAAAACACGCATGCACGGGGAGAACATGCAAACTCCACACAGAGATGCCAAGCGGAGAATCCAAACCAGGTCTTCCGCATCTCCTGACTGTGTGGCCCAAATGCGAACCACTCTCCACCGTGCAACCATACACATTATTTTCATTATCACATACGTATATATTATCATTATTATCTTTAACACATCATTATCATACACTAGCATTATCAGACACTATCATTATCATCATTATCTACACAAGATGGAACAAGACAACATGTTAGCTCCATATCCAGTTTCTCATGCAGCTAGCAAGCTGTGAGTGTTCCCGCCATGATGATTGCAGGTGCTGCGAATGGTTAGCGTGCAGGCCACAAAGTTCAATTCCCACTCAGGCATGTTTGCATGTTCTCCCCGTGCGTGAGTTTTCACCTGGTACTCGGGTTTCCTCCCACATTCCAAAAACATGAATGGCGACCAGTCCAGGGTGTACCCTGCCTCTTGCCCAAAACAGCTGGGATAGACTCCAGCATACAGTGCATCCGGAAAGTATTCACAGCGCTTCACTTTTTCTACATTTTGTCATGTTACAGCCTCATTCCAAACTGAATTAAATTAATCTCTTACCTCAAAATTCTACACAAAATACTCCATTATGACAATGTGAAAAAAGGTTTTTTTGACATGTTTTGAATTTATTAAAAATAGAAAACAAAAAAATCACATTTACATAAGTATTCACAGCCTTTGCCATGAAGCTCAAACTTGAGCTCAGGTGCATCTTTTTTCCACTGATCATCCTTGACATCTTTCTACAGCTTAATTGGAGTCCACCTGCAGTAAATTCAGTTGATTGGACATGATTTGGAAATATAATAACTGTCTATATAAGGTCCCACAGTTGACTGTGCATGTCAGAGCACAAACACCAAGCATGAAGTCAAAAGAACTGTCTGTAGACCTGCGAGACAGGATTGTCTTGAGGCACAAATCTGGGGAAGGATACAGAAACATTTCTGCTGCTTTGAAGGTCCCAATGAGCACAGTGGCCTCCATTATTCGTAAATGGAAGACGTTTGGAACCACCAGGACTCTTCCTAGAGCTGGTCGGCCTTCTAAACTGAGCGATCGGGGAAGATGGGCCTTAGTCAGGGAGGTGACCAAGGCCCCGATGGTCACTCTGTCAGAGCTCCAGCATTCCTCTGTGGAGAGAGGAGAGCCTTCCAGAAGGACAACCATCTCTGCAGCAATCCACCAATCAGGCCTGTATGGTAGAGTGGCCAGACGAAAGCCACTCCTTAGTAAAAGGAACATGGCAGCCCATCTGGAATTTGCCAAAAAGCACCTGAATGACTCTCAGACCATGACAAAGAAAATTCTCTGGTCTGATGAGACAAAGATTGAACTCTTTGGTGTGAATGCCAGGCGCCATGTTTGGAGGAAACCAGGCACTGCTCATCACCAGGCCAATACCATCCCTACAGTGAAGCATGGTGGTGGCAGCATCATGCTGTGGGGATGTTTTTCAGCAGCAGGAACTGGCAGACTAGTCAGGATAGAAGGAAAAATGAATGCAGCAATATATAGAGATATCCTGGATGAAAACCTGCTCCGGAGCGCTCTTGACCTCAGTAGACTGGTCATGTACCTTGACCATATAGACAGTAGTCATTAGCACACAGCCAAGATCTCAAAAGATTGGCTTCAGAACCACTCCGTGAATGTCCTGGAGTGGCCCAGCCAGAGTCCAGACTTGAATCCGATCGAACATCTCTGGAGAGATCTGAAAATGGCTGTGCACAGACGTCTCCCATCCAACCTGATGGAGCTTGAGACTTATTGCAAAGAAGAATGGGCAAAACTGCCTAAAGATAGGTGTGCTAAACTTGTGGGATCATATTCAAAAAGACTTGAGGCTGTAATTGCTGCCAAAGGTGGATCAACAAAGTATTAAGCAAAGGCTGTGAATACTTATGTAAATGTGATTTTTTTTGTTTTCTATTTTTAATAAATTCAAAACATGTCAAAAAAACCTTTTTTCACATTGTCATAATGGAGTATTTTGTGTAGAATTTTGAGGTAAGAGATTAATTTAATACAGTTTGGAATGAGGCTGTAACATGACAAAATGTAGAAAAAGTGAAGCGCTGTGAATACTTATATAATATATAATACCGGGTGCACTGTATGGATGGATGAATGCAGGTGGGATGTAACAAACATCCTCTTTCTTCCGCTCCCTCTTCAGGGTTCTATGGTGGTGCTATGAGATTAGAAGATTTACAAGGGAATATTAATCAGGCACCATGTTTCTTTTAAACAACTATTTTAATCCTTCAAGGCCCTTTTCCTTGGTTGTGAGTTATGTTAATAAGGCAAAGGAGGACGTTGGGCTGTGGAAATGAAAGGAATGCAAATGAATGGAAAGAATGAAATGTCATTACCAAGCCAACCTGGTTAATCACTACATTTGCCTTCTGCTCCGTATAGACGTCATTGTGATTTCTTTTATTTCCACAGCCATTTGATTGTTTGCATGTGACATTGTGCTGTCATGTGACGGTCGCCCTCACTGTGATGCCTACAACCATCAGCTGACCTCCACTAGGTGACCTAATGTCATCAAGCGAGGCTGCCGCTTTGTCAGGAGGAAGCGTGTCCCGCCAGGCTGCAGCGCTGCATGAAGTTGGCCTTGCACATTCATTGTGAGGGTTGATTTCTTTACTTTTGCATCCAATTGAAAGTGCTTATTGGTGCATTTTCCTAGCAAAAGTTCAACCGCAATGTAAGCTCTGCATCCTAAATGAGATTTTGCAGTGAATAATACCATTGGATTGTTGGGTTTGTCATTTTAAAGTCATTTTACCCAGGAAAGGCTACCGTGCATAACATAATGGCTCATGACATCAGAGATATTTCTATGTATACTGATGTATGGTACGTTCAAAGCAGACCTATTATACTCATTTTCAGGCTTTTGTATAGAGTTATGGACTCCTACAGAGCAGCTACACACCATAACCTGCACAGAAAGCTTTCTAGATCTTCCAGACTCAAGCGTTTTTTCCTTGGGTTTCCTGCCTGCCGCCCAAACGGTCTGTGTAATTTACTCCCTCCCGGCCCTCTTCCAGGCACGCCTTCCGCCAAGCCGACTATGCTGTGATTGGTCACACTCGCCGTATGCGTACTCCATAATGCTACACACATTTTTGTCCAATTAATTACATGAAATAAACACATTGATGCTTACAGTTTGCTCTTCTGACTCTTCAACATGACCAAGGAATGTTGGAAAGGCGTCTGACTTCAGACACAGTTTTGCGGATGGTCCAGCTTTGTATTGGCCCACATTCAACAGTCCAGTGATGCTTGCCTCACACCCGAACAAACATTTCCCGGGAGCCATTGCCCGACATGCTAACACGGTGAACAGAGAGAAGCGGAGGGGGAGGGGGGTGCTGGGCATGCCCATATAAGGACGTCAACAAAAGGAAGAAGAGCATAGTATGTCCCCTTTCAAGGTTGGCTTTGGGATTTATGACAGGGTTGACCCTGGAACAGATGAATTCAGTTTTATCATTTTTTGAAATGCGCAGTCACTTCAACTCCTTCTTGAATATGATAGGTACTGTCCTTCACGAGTACTTTTAAATTGCCAAATGTCCAGAAAAGAACAAACCGTACAATAGGATGGATGTGATGCAGAATCTGTATCATCCGTCCTCTTTTCATTTCCCGAGGAATACAAGAAAAACACCTGCTGTGGTTGTTTTCTTATCTGTAATGATACCTCTATTTGGAATTGCAGTTTCTTAAGCTTGGCTTGTTTCCGAGTCGATCATTCATGAGGACCACAAAAAGACTCACTGTAGACCTGCAGATGTCCTTTGAAAGCCGCTCCTCCCCTGGGATTCTCCGCTTTGCACTCATAAGTCCCCGAGTCCTCCAGCTGGATGTTGGGGATCTCCAGAACCGCCTGGGACTTGCGAAGTCTCGCCTTTTTAGGGATGTTGCCATTGAGCTTTCGCCAGGTGATGGTTGGGACAGGACTGTCGGGAAAACCACAATAGAATCAGACAGCAGTGGGGACAAGGTGTGGCTCCCAACCACGCCAGTGACAGCACGGCATGAAGCACAGCTTGCTCATGCATGCTTAAAAAGGCGCCACACGTACGTAGCTTCACGTTTTCACTTTGATCAAACAAGCCTTTCTTTCAGCGGACGCTGGGAATATCGCTTTTGGCATCCAATCAACTGTAAAAGTACGTTTTATATTCTTTATGTTGGCTTTCTATAGCATCCACAGTCATGGCAAGGACAGCCTTTTCATCAGTTGACTTTCACATCACTTTTCTATTTTAACAACAGTAGAAGGAAATAAAACAATTTTGTATCCATTAACGTTTACTTTGAATACCCGAGCCATGCAAAAGGCTTGCCAGAGACCTCCGTGGTGTCGCAGCAGCCTCTCAGAGTGTGTGCCCGAATACAGAGCACCTTGCTGGGCCACAGCAGGTGGATCCTCCCCCCTCTATACTCTGGTTCTCCTGGTAGTAGTCATGTCATGATATTTTTATTTAACTTTTCTAATAAGTCGTTATTGGTATTATGTGAGCGTTGAGAAGCATAAAGATATGGGTCTGAAAAAAAGGATATGGTGCATGTCTCGTGTAAATGATGGATGTTTTCCACCAGCGGTTGGTGCACCTTCACATTTCCTGCTCTCGCCAAGCCTTCACATGGCGTTGTCGTACAACAGTGTGAGTGACACGGCGCTTAGCGAGCGACTCTGCACTCATCCATCATGTGCACGTCGGAAGGGGTGGGGTGTGAGTAAAGCAAGATGGATGACAAGGCTGGAATCTAAACTTATTAGCAAAGTGTGACAAGTTTTTGTTGCGTATCTTGGAAAGCTCCTCAGATAACAGGATGTCCGATGTGAACTTTCTGTCATTGATTTCTTTTCCCAGGTTAAGGTTAGCTCAAGTTAGCTCAAAATAAATGATGGATGGACTGTGACATGATGTCATCATGAATAATTAGCACTTCCAACAACGTAAAAGATCCAGCGTCCTGATTGGGCTCAATGATTGATATGAGGACTTCCTCTCGTCTGCTCTGATACCACCTCCATCTCCGCCTGAAGCAGCACCTAGCAGGAAATGCTTTTGTGAAAGTCATCAAGTGACGGGATCAGCTGCTGTTGCGTCTTTCCTGATGGAAGTGCTGTCCCACTGCGGCGATATCCGAGCGCCAACTCACCGTAATCACAGCAACTGATTGCAATCTAGGTAAACAGTGACAAGGTTTTTTGGGGCCATTTCTTTTAGATTAGAGACATTTAGTGACAGCCAGACATAAATTATTCATGCTGACTAATTATAAACATCATGGAGTGTGCCATGAAAGATAATTGGTGCAAAAAGCAAACCACTTTGCACTGAAGACAACTGGCAGGCAGTGTTTGTTTAGATGTTGTACAAATCAACAACAAATCGCTCCTTCATATAGAACTACGTACATTACCACAAAATAGGAGGGAAGAAAATCACTCTAAAGTTTCGGGCACTTACAAACTTCTTTGGCTCCATTTTGGCTTATTTTGCAGCCGTAATCAATAACTTGAGAGGAGAAACACTGAGATTTGAGTGCTAACTTTAGTAAGTGTGCTAACGTTAGTAATTGTGGTAACATTAGTAAATGTGCTAACATTAGTAAGGGTGCTAATATCAGTAATTGTGCTAACATTGATAAGTGTACTAACATTAGTAAGTATGTGTGTTAACTTTACTGAGCGAGCTAAGGTTACTAATTCTGCTAACATTAACATTAAGCGTGCTAACATTAATAAATGTGCTAACATTAGTCAAGAAGTGTGCTTATTTTAGTAATTATGCTAACATTAGTAAGTGTGCCAACATTACTAAGTGTCCTAACTTTAGTAAGTGTGCTAACATTAATAAGCAAATCTAATAACTTTACTAATTGTGTTAACATTAGTAAGTGTGCTAATATTAGCAAGGGTGCTAACGTTAGTAATTGTGCTAACATTAGCAAGGTACTAATATCAGTAATTGTGCTAACATTGATAAGTGTACTAACATTAGTAAGTATGTGTGCTAACTTTACTGAGCGAGCTAAGGTTCCTAATTCTGCTAACATTAATTAACATTAAGCGTGCTAACATTAATAAATGTGCTAACATTAGTCAACAAGTGTGCTTATTTTAGTAATTATGCTAACATTAGTAAGTGTGCCAACATTACTAAGTGTCCTAACTTTCGTAAGTGTGCTAACATTAATAAGCAAATCTAATAACTTTACTAATTGTGTTAACATTAGTAAGTGTGCTAATATTAGCAAGGGTGCTAACGTTAGTAATTGTGCTAACATTAGCAAGGTACTAATATCAGTAATTGTGCTAACATTGATAAGTGTACTAACATTAGTAAGTATGTGTGCTAACTTTACTGAGCGAGCTAAGGTTACTAATTCTGCTAACATTAATTAACATTAAGCGTGCTAACATTAATAAATGTGCTAACATTAGTCAACGAGTGTGCTTATTTTAGTAATTGTGCTAACATTAGTAAGTGTGCCAACATTACTAAGTGTCCTAACTTTAGTAAGTCTGCTAACATTAATAAGTATATCTACTAACTTTACTAATTGTGTTAACATTATTAAGTGTGCTAATATTAGCAAGGGTGCTAACATTAGTAATTGTGCTAACATTAATAGTTGTGCTTATTTTAGTAATTATGCTAACATTAGTAAGTGTGCCAACATTACTAAGTGTCCTAACTTTAGTAAGTGTGCTAACATTAATAAGCAAATCTAATAACTTTACTAATTGTGTTAACATTAGTAAGTGTGCTAATATTAGCAAGGGTGCTAACGTTAGTAATTGTGCTAACATTAGCAAGGTACTAATATCAGTAATTGTGCTAACATTGATAAGTGTACTAACATTAGTAAGTATGTGTGCTAACTTTACTGAGCGAGCTAAGGTTCCTAATTCTGCTAACATTAATTAACATTAAGCGTGCTAACATTAATAAATGTGCTAACATTAGTCAACAAGTGTGCTTATTTTAGTAATTATGCTAACATTAGTAAGTGTGCCAACATTACTAAGTGTCCTAACTTTCGTAAGTGTGCTAACATTAATAAGCAAATCTAATAACTTTACTAATTGTGTTAACATTAGTAAGTGTGCTAATATTAGCAAGGGTGCTAACGTTAGTAATTGTGCTAACATTAGCAAGGTACTAATATCAGTAATTGTGCTAACATTGATAAGTGTACTAACATTAGTAAGTATGTGTGCTAAATTTACTGAGCGAGCTAAGGTTACTAATTCTGCTAACATTAATTAACATTAAGCGTGCTAACATTAATAAATGTGCTGACATTAGTCAACGAGTGTGCTTATTTTAGTAATTGTGCTAACATTAGTAAGTGTGCCAACATTACTAAGTGTCCTAACTTTAGTAAGTCTGCTAACATTAATAAGTATATCTACTAACTTTACTAATTGTGTTAACATTAGTAAGTGTGCTAATATTAGCAAGGGTGCTAACATTAGTAATTGTGCTAACATTAATAAGTGTGCTAACTTTAGTAATTATGCTAACATTAGTAAGTGTGCTAACATTGATAAGTGTGCTAACATTAATAAGTATATCTGCGATCTTTACTAATTGTGTTTCAATTAGTAAGTGTGCTAATATTAGCAAGGGTGCTAACATTAGTAATAGTGCTAACATTAATAGTTGTGCTAACTTAAGTAATTATGCTAACATTAGTAAGTGTGCCAACATTACTAAGTGTGCTAACTTTAGTAAGTGTGCTAACATTAGTAAATGTGCCAACATTACTAAGTGTGCTAACTTAAGTAAGTGTGCTAACATTAGTAATTATGGTAACGTTAGTAGGTGTGCTCACGATCGTAAGTGAGTGTGCAAAGATTATTAAGTGTGCCAACATTAGCAAGTGTGCTATGTTAATAAGTGTGCTAAAATCAGCAAGCATGCTAACATCAGAAAGCGCGCTAACATCAGCAAGCGCGCTAACATCAGCAAGCGCGCTAACATCAGCAAGCGCGCTAACATCAGCAAGCGCGCTAACATCAGCAAGTGTGTAGTCAGTGCTTTGGGTCTGGATGGACTTTCCCTGCTGCCTATTTACTCTTCCAAAGAAATGTAGCGTGTGTCCTGCTGCTGCATCCATGCATACCAGCAATGCGAACATGAAACAAACATAAATTATGTGCATTCAGCCTCTCAATTATTATACATCCCTCAGGCCGGACCCCCGTACTCTTCCTCGTGATGACGATGATGTTCACACGCCGCCTGAAGGATTGATGTGATGTGAAGATGAGCAATATGTTCTTGTTGTTGACTTACTTCCCCAGCGCGAAGCACTCCAGTCTGACGGTGACACCTCTGGCAGCCAGCACAGATGTCGGGAAGTGCACCTCAATTTTGGGCTCGTATTCACCCATGACCCCTGAGAAAGGTTAGCAAAGAGGAAGTGCGGGATTACGGATATTGCTTTCTTTTGTTATTAGGCTGCAGAAGCGCAATGAGAGACGCTTCGAATACGCTCAACCTTTCATCCTGTTAGGATAACAAAACATTACACTCAGGACCAACTCCACTTTTATTGCCATGACTTTTAGGGACCTGCTGAGGCAGGCGTTGATTTCCTCGTCTTGCAGGGAAGGGGGAGGAGAAGCAGGAGGAAGTGACTGAAGTTTCCTTCTACTCACTTCCAAACTTTGAAGAGTGGATGTGTGAACACGTCCTGTCAACTTTAGCAGCAGATCCCATACTGGCCCATACTGGTGGGGCCTGGACTTCAAACATAAGTCCAGTACATGAACAGATGCTTCCAGTATGTGCTCACACATTGAAACATTTTCCATGTCTACAATGTCCTTGCATGATTTAGGGCTGTTTGCAGGACGCTCACTTCATGTCGACCGAGTTAGCGATGTCAAATGGCGGCAAAGGAGCACGCCATTAAGATGATGTACGAACACCCCCACAATACATGCGAGCATCACCGATTCACTCCACAACCTGGCGGTGCCCTGCACGCAGCGATAAGGCGCCATCAGTCGTGCTAAGTGGCGCAGTGACTAACAACCCTCCTTGACGCGCACCAGAGGACGCCGATATACCTTTTTTTAATTCCTCTGCCACATTCAGGGCGACATTTATACCCACTAGCCGCCACGTCATGTCCAACTCAGGGTGAAAAATACCTGGGATATAATTACCATCATCTGTCTTACTAAAGCTTATGAATATTCTACAAACATTATTCTTCACATGTCAAATACGGTAGATGGAATTTTACCAAATACACGGTTCAAATGCTCTCTGAAGTGAGAGCATCTGTACTTTTTAATGATGTATGTGTCATTACAGTAATCATTGGTACTGCGTCACAGCAGCTCCAGGAAGACAAGGCAAAGTAGAGTGGGGTTTGTGTTCGGAGCAGCTGGATGAAGAGGGACAGCGAAGGGTATTTTATTGTTTGTGTTTTGCTGTATTTTAGTTTCCATATATGATTTTTAGGTAGCAGTAATCCAAAACAGCCTCCACATGTTTAAAGCACGTACCCCAGATGGTACAACACATCAGATTGGACACATCAGTCCAGTCCAGACTGCTAAATTATATAGAATGCGTACAGTAGATGAACCCAAAGTGGCCCATGAATGAGTGAGCCCACCCTGGTGTAGCCTGGTGGTTGGACGTGGGATGCAAGCTGACAATCAATGGCGTCCAGCGGCGTGTAATGGAGCCCAGATGCTTGTTTTGATTAAGAGCCTTGGCTCGGGCTGACAACACACACACACACACACACAGGTTTGGGCCATGCACTGTGTAATCACATTGAGCGAGGCACAGATTGTGGCGTCTGATTGGTCGGTGCACGTGAGAGAAGGCCTCCGACACGTGGGGCGTCTGCTGTGAGGCGTGCCAAAGTCATTTTCGGTACTTTAGAGGCGCCACACACAATATGGCAGGCTGCACCAAGCACGCCCTGGCAGGATCCAGCCTGATTGTTTCGTGTTGGAGGCAGAAAGGAGAGGAAAATGACAACACCTGCACAACCCCAGGAGACCCAACAGCAGAGGAGTTTTATCTTGTCCCATTTGCAACAGAATGCTGGACTTCTTCTTTCACATGTCGCATTTGTACCCCACCAAATGGATAATAAATTCATAGTCACATATGCTCTGTATCCTAGGCAGTGGTTAAGGATGTATTGCAAAAACAGCAATCAAAGATGCTCTATATGTTTTTAAGGACCTTGCTGGTCAAAGATCCTCTCCATATGACAGCATGGTGATAAGGCATGAAAGAGGCGATACGGAAGTCTATTCTACTGATAAAGCATCTCAATGAAACTGCCGCAGAGGCAGACTCCCACATGAAACCACAAGCTGCTGTTTGCTTACAACATTTAAGGCCCCCCCTGGAGTCGTGTCTTACCGTCTGTCTTGAGGGTGAGCGGCGTGGGCGGGCTGAGGACGCGGGCATTGGTGGCGGTGTTCTTGACCAGGCAGATGTAGCTGCCCACGTCAGAGGGCTGAACTTTGGAGATGTACAGGTTGCCCGTCACCTGCGAGACGAAGCGACGACTGTCCTCGGCCACAAAGGACGGGAACTCGTTGAACACCCAACCGTAGATGATCTCTGCAGACAGACAGAACATTAGGGACGGTGTGATGCTGGGATGCCAGATAGTCACATGACTCAATGTACTTTTATTCTCTCATTATGTGGCAAAGACATTCCACAGCCTTGGACTGTAAATGACTCAAGTAAATGTTCCAGCACACATAAAGACGCTGCTAGAAGACAATAACACTTGAAGAAAGTCATCAGT
Organism: Doryrhamphus excisus; assembly: GCF_037039965.1. Classification (NCBI taxonomy): domain Eukaryota; kingdom Metazoa; phylum Chordata; class Actinopteri; order Syngnathiformes; family Syngnathidae; genus Doryrhamphus; species Doryrhamphus excisus. The sequence goes on from NC_136364.1 coordinate 2,187,757, forward strand.
GGACTGTTCATCAGCCTCCAATCAGCCAGCGTGGTTTCAACAGAGACAGAATATCCTAAATAACGTCAAATAAAAAGCTAGAATTTCATTTAGATCATGTTTACTGAAATAAGTATTTCATCCCCTGCTGAGCAGAGCAATTATGTGTATGAGTCTGTCACTTTTAAAAAAGCACTTCTCATCTCAACTCCGGATGAGGACAAAAGACACACCACCACCAAGGGAAAGACCAAAGAGCTGAGCCTGGCAGGCTCATGCAGGACTTCACCTGGTGGGTTTAGGATGATTGGTAAAAAGGCTGAGGGAGCGGCACTGTGACGACGAGGTGCGTGATGATGTCAAGGGAGTCGGGAGCACAAAGTCCGCTAGAAAAGCATCAGTAAGAGACTTTGCCTGCAATAGATTGAGATCCTGCAGTGCCCACAAGAAGATGATCTCACAAGGATTCTCATTCAGAACCCAAAAAAATTATTGTGATGATAAAGAAATAAATGACTGATACAATGAAAATGAACTGGATCAACCTCCGTATCATGTCATGTAGCATGCATGGCAGCAAGAGGGTTCAAGTGCTTTGTCTCTGTGTCGGGTGTAGGCGGGGTCTGTCAGCATACACACACAGCAGTGCAGCAAAGGGAGCCTTGTGAGGAGCGATGCAAGGTCATGCAGTGGAAATTAGGAGGGAAAAATGAAAATGACAAAAGGCAAATGCGGCCTTGACATGAAAACACTTGGATGGCCTGATGTGGTCACATGACCGCAAAATGGAGCTCTCTCATCCGTCACTGGACTCAGCGGCTTATTTATCGACTAACGTTTTGTCTGTAGGTGCTACCTCGTCCATCAGCAGGGGATGGAATACATATTTCCCCACTCTATGCAACTCTTGGGAGGCTCGAGTTTCATACTTGTAGTGGAACATCACCCAAGGAAGGAAGCACAGGTGTTTGTTTTAGTCCTATAAGGCTTTGCATGGGAAATGATGAGTAGAGGATGATGAGGGATGATGGAAGAAGTGGCTAATGAAATGGATCAACATCCAAGAGAGCCTCCCCCCCTCTATGAAGGCATCCATCATCACGTGCAAGCAGAAGAGAAGGCACAGAGATTTCCCAGCCTAACAATATTTGCATGTGTTATCCGTCAGCGCAGAATAGGCCGGGAGTCATCGTGTCCCTTCAAAGTAAAACTATTAAAAAGGAATCAAAAAGTGCAGCGTCGGCGCCGATCACATCTCAAACACTTGAACTCCATTCAGTGGTGAAGCTTAACGAGGTGGCATTATGGTTTCATCTACTAAGAAGACTATTTGATAAGGCCAGAGATGGATTAGCACGCACACACATATGCACACACACACACATACACACACACACACACTTGTGCACATTTGCGTCTTTGTGCTTTGCGAGTAAATCCTGCTGCCACTGAGTGCAGTCACCGCCATAACGGAAGGTCATTGGCCACCTTGCTGATCAATATCTGTGCCAACACGACACAGCACTTTTTATGCAGACTCAGCGGGACACTTCATTAGGTACGCCTGCCTGTTCCTAATACTGTGACCAACTTATATTTAGCGACATACTGATCAGACAGCTGACAAAAACATGCATGACCATGAATCCCTCCGCCACAGTGAGACTATGGCATGATGGTTTAGTTTTGGTTGGCCAGGAATCAAATCTTCAAGAAGTAGTAAAATCACACAAATGACTAAGGAGCACACTAAATCTCCACATTTACTACTACTACGTGGATTACTACTAATCCGAGCAACCCGCAAACACACGTTTGCAACTCTGCATTCTGCACCAGTCGGTACTGATTAGCTTGAGAGGTTGTTGCGGTGGATGATGTGTGTGAGGCTAACACCATCGCATCCTTCCGATAAAAGCTTCCACAAGGGGGAATTTGAGCCTCATCAGCCACCTGAAGTGCCAGCACCATGGCGTTTGAAAACTACAAAATGCTTGCCTGAGACCTGTGTGGTGTCACAGCGGCTGCTCGGAGCGTGTGCCCGAATACAGTGTACCTTGCTGAGCCACAGCAGGTGGCTCCTCCCCTCTATACTCTGTGATTGAACGAGTTGAAAAGAACACTTTCATTTTTCTAAGAACGTGGAACTGAATGCAACGTACTTGTAAATAAAGAACTTGAACGTGAATTGACTCACACTGGTCCAGTCCAGTCCAATGACCTGACAAGAGACAAGAGATATCTGCACTACTGCTGCAACAGCATGTCATTATCACTGTCGCCATTTTACCAGTGGGCGGTGCAACCACATGAAGTATTGGACTTGCGTCATGCTGCTTCACCCACCAAGCATTGGGCACACTCAATCCAATGGAAACACCGGCCTTGTGCCGTCAGTCAAATGATGAAGATGAACACGCTTATGATTGTTTATGGGAAATGTAGACATCGTCTCCTTAGATTCCGGCAGTAAAATGTAACCTTTTTAGTGCAAATCACGTCCACATGCGCTGAAGAAACAAGTTTGAAAAGGTATTTGTAGAGGCAAACCTGGAGAATGAGGAGGTGGCGTGCACATCAGCACAACGCCTTGGCCTTCACGCACCGACACGCCGCCTCTGGTTTTCCCGCTGAACGCTCCGATATCTGCAACACAACAGGAAAGCACACTGATGCTAATGTGTCTTGGACTTGTGGTCACATGGTCCGACTGCATTCAAACACCCAAAGCCTTGGGACCAGGGTGTCCAAAGTCCAGCCCGGGGGCTGTTTGTGATTAGTTGTTAATAAAGACAATGTGAAGAATGGTAAAACACTTTCTGTATGCATGTCTTGGCACTTTAAGGTGTGGGAATGTAAATAAAGATCTTCTTCTCTTGCTGGTGATTGGACGAAACGCAACGTTTGCCATCTTGCTGTTTGGACCTTCATTTGCTGTTTGTCTACAATCACTTGATCCTGGAATGGGACTGCTAACAACGACCTCCGGCTGACCAACAGTTGATTGACAAGCGGCTGCCAAGCATCTCATAACTATAACTATTCTAACAGAAAGTTTTAATTTCTCTTCAGCATTGGTCTGAATAATAATAATAAGAAGAAGCAGCAGCAGGAGAAGAAGAACAGCCAGAATTGTATTCATAAAAATAAAAAGGAAAAAAGGCAGAGGCCTGGTTGCATATTATTATAATTATGTCTCAAAATTAATATTCATATTGTAATTATAATCAGATGAATTCATTCATTCATTAATTTTCTACCGCTTATCCATTCGAGGGTCGCGGGGGTGCTGGAGCCTATCCCAGCTGACTTCGGGCGAGAGGCGGAGTACATCCTGGACTGGTGGCCAGCCAATCACAGGGCACATATAGACAAACAACCATTCACACTCACATTCATACCTATGGACAATTTGGAGTCGCCAATTAACCTAGCATGTTTTTGGAATGTGGGAGGAAACCGGAGTACCCGGAGAAAACCCACGCATGCACGGGGAGAACATGCAAACTCCACACAGAGATGAGAATTTGTAGTATTTTCTATAATATAAGACATTTTTCTACAGAAAATATCTCATACCACCGGTAATTGATAAATACTTGACAATAAATGTCAAATGTTATAATGCCACATGTTGATGTTTTATGTGTCACTAATAGTGTTTTTTATCTCAAGCATTGGGGTATCACACTCTGTTCAGGGGTCATTGAATGCACCATGAAAAAGACTCCCATTCCATTCGTTGATGATTCATCTCCCATGACCAGTGATGGGTGGTTAGTAGTTATATGTTTCATGTATAAAGTGTGTAGATACGTGTATGTGACATATTTATTAGGGATTAAACCTGGAATTGTGTGGCGAGTACACTATCTACTCTATTGAGTATTGGGTTGGGGGGGCAGAGCCGTGTGTCAAAACCAGACATTTCTATTGGCGTATCAAGTACTTGTGGAGGTTTGCGATTGGGGATTTCCTGTATTCCAGGAGTGTTTGTGATGCCAAAAAGAAGAGTGTGGTGCATTCCACATTGAATGATTCCAATGGAAGGGAATAAAAAGCGCAGCAAAGCGTGCTTGAGTCGCTCCACGGTGAGACATTGATGTATTATGTAGACGAAGGCTGAGGATCAAGAGAAAACCCCCTCTGACGTTCCTTATAAGCTCATCAATATGCATGACCTTTTAATAATGCAGCAACGACGGCGCAGTCATTAAGGCGTCAACATATGTCTTTATGAATGTTTGAACGGCTGTGATGCAACCTGCAGCAAGCAGGTGCTCCATGCTAATTACCCATTCCGCCCTCAGCAGGAATCCAATCAGGAAGACTCGGGAGGGCATTGTTTTGGTTGGCTCCCATCAAAGACTTTCTTCATTGATTACCAATAGTTGCTGCACACCTGAGATGTGGAGGGAGAAGCTGGGGTTCAAGTCAAAGAAAAAGTGAGGATGATCTTCACTGAAGATTCCTCCTCACTAACTTTCAAATCCTTCCCCGAGCAACACGGCGGCCACTCGGCCAGCCTTCACCTGACGCAGCAAAATTCTGCCAGCCACCCATCCTTACCCACCCCTGCTCACCCTAACCCACTATAACCCACATTTACCCACCCTTACCCAACATAACTCACACTTACCCACCCTCACCCAGCATAACTCACACTTACCCACCCTCACCCAGCATAACCCACACTTACCCACTCTTACCCAGCATAACCCACATTTACCCACCCTTACCCAACATAACTCACACTTACCCACCCTCACCCAGCATACGTAACTCACACTTACCCACCCTCACCCAGCATAACCCACACTTACCCACTCTTACCCAGCATAACTCACACTTACCCACCCTTACCCAGCATAACCCACACTTACACAGCATAACCTACACTGACCCACCCTAACCCACCATATCCCACATTTACCCACCCTTACCCAGTATAACCCACACTTACACACCCGTACCCAGCATAACCCACACTTACCCAGCATAACCTACACTTACCCACCCTCACCCAGCATACCCACACTTACCCACCCTTGCCCAGCATAACCCACACTTACCCACCCTCACCGAGCATAACCCGCACTTACCCAGCATAACCCACCCTTACCCACCCTTACCCACCCTTACCCAGCATAACACACACTTATCCACCCTTACCCAGCATAACCCACACTTACCCACCCTTACCCAGCATAACCCACACTCACCCACCCTTACCCAGCATAACCCACACTCACCCACCCTTACCCAGCATAACTCACACTCACCCACGCTCACCCAGCATAACCCACACTCACCCACCCTTACCCAGCATAACTCACACTTACTCACTCTTACCCAGCATAACCCACACTTACTCACTCTTACCCAGCATAACCCACACTTACTCACTCTTACCCAGCATAACCCACACTTACTCACTCTTACCCAGCATAACCCACACTTACTCACTCTTACCCAGCATAACTCACACTTACTCACTCTTACCCAGCATAACTCACACTTACTCACTCTTACCCAGCATAACCCACACTTACTCACTCTTACCCAGCATAACCCACATTCACCCACCCTTAACCAGCATAACCCACCCTTACCCACCACAAACCACCCTTTCCCACCGTAACCCACCCTTAGCCCGTTGAGACCCAGCAGTCTCAAACGGGTCATGCACGACATCGCCTGCAGCCACAATTCCACTTCAGCCACTCTTTGAAAATGGACTTCCTACTCCTGCAAACAACCTTGGAACCAGAAAACAACTTCTTTCATCTCCATTAGCTGACGTAAATAGGAATAATACGCTCCACTGTAACATTTTTATATTGGTGGCCAACACACTGACAATAAATACACACAAAATACAACATCACCCTATGGAAACATTGGAGGTGCACAATGATCATGAGGCCAAAACGAGGGAATTATGACATCATTCCCATAAATCCCATTACATTAAAAATACCTCAGATAACCAATAATAAGACTCCAATGAGGAACACAGATCTTTTTCTATTCTGTGTTGTAAAGATATAAAAACAGGTAAAAAGAGGCAGCGAATGAATGCATCTCATGGGACACACCCATTGGGCCTATTCTTAGAGCTCCACAAAGCTCCAGCAAGGTTCTCTATCCATGCCGTGAGCATGTAGTAACAGTACAGTTACTACAGTGTACACTGTAGTACATTGATGATAGCACGTCACACTAGTAGTATTTAGCATAACATATTGTACTTCCTGGGTGCATTGATGTCCCATAGCAACATAGAAAGGAACGCTACACCGAGCCTTCAAAATAAAAGCTCCAATATAGCGTTAGCTTTGGCTAGTGGCCTGAGGCATTGCGGGCCAGTGTGTTCTGAAGCTAGTCACTGTGGCAAGGCGAGGTGTCACTACACCAGTAAGGTAGTTCTTGGGCGTATCAATATTCATAAGAATAACAACAATGTGCCTCATATGCTGCTCAAACAATGGACAAGGAGCGGAGTTGGAGGTGGAATAGGTGTGTCCCTTTTTATCTGTTTTTATATCTTTATAAGACACAGAAAAGGGAAGGACATGTGTTCATGTCTCACATAAGGACAGTGGATGATGGGTACAATAAAATAAAAACGTGCACTTTTCTTTGAAAGGTTTGCCTCCCATGCGTTAGAAAAGAGGACACGTTGTGTTCACTTCCAAGTACTCTTCAACCACTTTGGGAATGCAAAGTTGCCCTGCAGGAAAAAGAGCTTTTTAAGAAAAAACCTCCCTTCCCTTTTTCCCCCTCTGCGCATGTAGTTTGAGGCTAATTGAGCCATTTGTTTCCTGGGTCAGTCCTGCACAACACGCCAGACTGTGAACTTTCCCGCCACAGCTCACTGGGGTCCCGGTAGGATTGCCAATGAGGCCATTATGGTCATTGCTCGTAAAAACCAACAGTGCACTTTCCTGGCTTTGTGCTGCCTCAGCCTGTGATCTTGTTCTGGAGGCAGGCACGCACATTACTGGCGGCTTGCGGCGGCTTGTTTTGCTCTCATTCAGCATGCAGACGTGGCCGTGGAGGACACATCCTATGTTAACTCTGCGAGTGGACTCGCTCTGATGAAGCCAGGGGGAGCAGAAATGTCTGAAGCTTTGCTCTTTGTCTCCGAGACAAAGAAGCTAACGAAGCAAATCCCTTTGCTCCCTTCCATCTTTTTACACACCAGTCCATAAATCAATCGCATCTTTCTTCTTCTCCTGCATCTTCATACTACCACATTGTCTGCTCAGTCAAAGCTATACCATTTTTACTGCAGTGTTGATGTCAGAAAACAAAATACTCATTACTCCCTTCATTCTGACTAAATACACTCGTACCGGAAATTGCAAACAGTGCTCCGGACAGGAGAGTCCCCCAATTGCAGTCGTAACTGTAACAGGACAATGGGTTTTCAAATCCCAGCTGGCTTTGGAAGACTTTGAAGAGTGTCGAGAAAACAAAACACAATAGCTCTGGTCATCCATGGCTGACATGCAGAGTGCCCAATGACTGCATGGACACCGACTAAACACAACAACAATCACACTTGGGCTATGCACCAAAGCAGGATTTTAAAACAAACACCAGTTTCCATCTAAGGCTAGGGTTGGTTTTTACTAATTTTTACACATCCTAAAAATATAATTGATCGAAAACTAAAAAAATGTAAACATCTGCAATTATTTTACAAGAATAAAGTCACAATACTCAAAGAAAAAGCTGTGTTCTAAAGAGAAAAAGGTGTCATTTGCAGAGAATGACTTAGTCATTTTATGAGGTTAAGATTGAAGAAAAACACATTGGACTCTATTTTCATAGACCACCAGCCCTGCGCTGAACCTGCGTCCAATGACTGTGTGACCAGAGACTGAGAGGCTGACCAATGACAATGGTGCTGTGTTGTCATGCAGCTGAGTTTACTTACATGCAAACTGCAAATGAGCGTCCCGACTCAACGCGGTGCCAAAAGCGTTGTGGGCCCGGCACTGGTACTTCCCCAAGTCAGCGCTTTCACTAGCGTTGCTGAGCACCAAGTTCCCCTGGACCAGTCGGTAGCGCAGGTCGGCTTCCACGTCCAGCTGCGTGCCATTGATGTACCAGCTGTGAAGAAAGAAGTGGGGTGAGCCGAGGGTGCAGGTAACAAGGGGGTTCGCCGGGAAGCGGGGTCACCTGTACGTGGGAGGCGGGTTCCCTCGTGCCTCGCAGTGCATCATGACTTTGTTGTCACCGTCGCCATCCAGCGGGAAAATCACATCATCGGGCTCCTGAATGAAAACGGGCCCGAACTCTTCGCTTTCTATGGAAATGAGATGAAGGAAGAGAAGAAAGGCTGATGGGCATCCGTGCTCTTTCTGCAAGGGACTGGATGATTTTACAGCCCAGACTGAAGAAGGCTTGCTGCCGTGCTAGTTGGCTTGGTCTCTGTCTAGCTCGTCTTCTGTGCCCGCTGGGATGCACCAAGGCTTATCTTTTTCTGTTTCCAGCGCATTTGACATTGAACATGAAAGCGCACGTGCTGAAGTAAAATGATAAACGGCCGCTTGAGAGCACGCTTTGCTTTTAAAACACACAGGCGTTTTATTTGTCAGCCTGCAAATCAGCACAGACGTCCTCCAAATAGTCCTGTTGCCAACAAACCCCGACAAGCTTCCTATCTTACCTTATCTTATCTTAGAGACTGGAAAATACAAACTCTCATTACACTTTGTGTTACGCTGCAGTTGCTCAAGGCAAAAACAAGATAAGCGTTCCCTTTTTCTGATCATTCTTTCAGAGACTAGCCCCGCCCTTTTGGTACCATATCACCAAAGATGCACCTCGATCAAAGGCTGCCAAAAACCTAAAATGGATAGATGGATGGATGTACAAAAAATAACGTCCAACATAAAAGCAATTGATATGTCTCTTTGCCTTTTAAAATATGTCTTATTAGAATACACATTTTTTCTTAATATTTGACTTTCTTCCCCCAAAATGGCAGGTTTTTTTTTCATATTTTTTTTCAATTTTCTTCTTGTAATTGTATTCCCATCTGTTTTAATATACTTTATGCTCCTAAAATTATGTTATTTTTCATCAGAACATTATTCTGACAAAATGACAACTTTTTTCTGTTAATATTTTGCCTTTTTTATTGTAAAATTACTACCTATTTTTTGCCATTTTTGCTGTTGTGTAGCTGCAACTGTCTATTCTAAAGTTTTCCCATAATGCCATGCATCTGAGAAAAGCATTTCATTGGAGGACAAGCAGCACAGAAGATGGTTGGCACTGCGATGCTGCCTATGTCCACCAGAGGTAGACAGAGGAGCCCAAAGGGAGGCTGACGTCATTGCAGCGAGTGCAGTGCATGGTAATTGGCTCCTGCCAAAGAAAGAGCGACTGTTTCCTCACTGACTCGTGAGTGGCGCAGTTTTCAAAGGATTAGTAGTAGTTCTGAGGTAATGGAGATGTCACAAGATTAAATTTTAGCCATAGATTAGCCGCAGGCTTCAGAGTTTAAAGAAAAAAGTAATTTCTTGGAAATGATGGTAAATAAAAATACTGAGTAGATAGAAACATTCCAGAGCATTCCTGACTGAATGCTCCAAGATGATCGAATGCTAGTGAATGCTACAGGGGTCATGGATTTGGTGCGTTGTTACAAGAAGATCGAGGGTGTCTTTGTCTTTGAGGAACATCATAAGCAAGAAGAAGCAGAGCAGATGCTATGTAAAAGCCAAAGAAGCACACGTAGGACGTGCAGAACCTGGACCAGTGAAGTATTTCGGGAATGTAAAGGTAGTCATTGAGCATGGAAATGCATGAGGAATGGTTTGGTGGGAATGCCTGCTGGTCCTGCTGTACTTCCGTGCTCAGTAATTGGAGTCACTTGGAGACGTTTAGCATTTCAAAGTGTCATGGCCGCCTGTCAGTCACGCAGCGGGAAAGCACCTCCAGACATTCCAGTCAGACGACGATTGTGCTTTAAAAGAAACACGAAGCGGGGAAAACTAAGCATCGCTATCAGCTAGTTTTGCGCGTCACATTTGCGTTAATGAAGTTGCCATTATATGATGAATTCTGCATTAGCGGATCCGTGTGTCATTGCACGCGCTCTAAATGAATTGTGGTACACGAGATTTATGACGTCTTAGCCAAGACCGTCCCGACGGCTGACAACGATATCCGTCATATTTGCAGCCGCCATGCTGACGGCCGCGCTGCCGCCATCCCTCTTCCAATTCCACAGAGGGCGCGACCCTCTGCAGTCCCTGCGGCCCGAGCGGGCTGATGATGGATGAGCGGGATTCGCTTCCTGATCCGGGCTGGCGCCGCAAAGACGCACGGCAGCGTCGCCAAACGCTCGCTGATTCCATCACACTTCAGATCCTCGCAGCACTCGCTTGGCCTTCCCTTGCGAATCAGCCGTACACACTGCGCCTCACTACACGGCCGCATCTCAACCCTCAGATGATGATCATGAAAGAAAGGCATAATCATCTTGATGCTTCATATGGGCCACTTATTGAAAAGTTGCTGATTGGACAGTTGTATCAAAGGAGTGGATGGAGTCTGCTACCTTCACTTCTGTAGTCCTCCGGGGAGCCCAGCAGGCTGGCCGCCGGGTGTGGGTGAGTAGCAAATACGGGCCAGTCGGACAGCGCCGGCGTGCCGCCGTGATGCTGGCGGGGTCGCCAGCGGGGACTGAGCGGTGAAGAGGAGCTGTCCGCTTTCATTCGCAACACGGCGGCGTAGGAAATGGGCCGTGCTCCCACCGCTCGTGCAAAGTCTGCAACACACAACAAGCAACACAATACCTTATCATTATTGTTAGTAGTAGTAGTAATAGTACAAGTAGTAGTATTAGTTTTATGTTATTATTGTGTGCTGATGGCAGCACTCGCACTTTCAACAGTTAAAGACCACAAAACAAATGAAGAGAAACAGCCAACAGCTAATTGCTGAACACCATCTTAACATAACTACATATAATCGTCATCTACTGGCTTTTAAGAGTACTTCACATTATTTAAGAGGGCCGGGGGTGAAGTACATTAAAAACTGCAGAAAGAGCTTGATGGGTTTAGCAGTGCAGGCTACTGCTAGCAGGCTGTATGGAAGCTAGCTGGGTTAGCGTAGTTTAACAGAGCATGCTCGTGCTAGTAGCTTGTATGGAAGCTAGCTGGGTTAGCATAGTTTAGCAGAGCATGGTAGTGCTAGTAGGCTGTAGGGAAGCTAGCTGGGTTAGCATAGTTTAGCAAAGCATGCTAGTGCCAGTAGGTTGTATAGAAGTTAGCTGGGTTAGCATAATTTAACAGATCATGTTAGTGCTAATAGGTTGTATGGAAGCTAGCTGGGTTGGCTTAGTTTAGCGGTTCATGCTAGTACTAGTAGGCTGTATGGAAGCTAGCTGGGTTAGCGTAGTTTAGCAAAGCATGCTAGTGCCAGTAGGTTATATAGAAGTTAGCTGGGTTAGCATAATTTAACAGAGCATGCTAGTGCTAATAGGTTGTATGGAAGCTAGCTGGGTTAGTTTAGATTAGCAGAGCATGCTAGTGCTAGTAGGCTGTATGGAAGCTAGCTGGGTTAGCGTAGTTTAGCAAAGCATGCTAGTGCCAGTAGGTTGTATGGAAGCTAGCTGGGTTAGCGTAGTTTAACAAAGCATGCTAGTGCCAGTAGGTTGTATGGAAGTTAGCTGGGTTAGCGTAGTTTAACAAAGCATGCTAGTGCCAGTAGGTTGTATAGAAGTTAGCTGGGTTAGCATAATTTAACAGAGCATGCTAGTGCTAATAGGTTGTATGGAAGCTAGCTGGGTTAGTTTAGATTAGCAGAGCATGCTAGTGCTAGTAGGCTGTATGGAAGCTAGCTGGGTTAGCGTAGTTTAGCAAAGCATGCTAGTGCCAGTAGGTTGTATAGACGTTAGTTGGGTTAGCATAATTTAACAGACCATGCTAGTGCTAGTAGGCTGTATGGAAACTAGCTGGGTTGACTTAGTTTAGCAGAGCATGCTAGTGCTAGTATTAGCAATGTTACAAAAATTTCAAATTTGTCAAATGAAGTCTGTGATTAGTTCTATCTGATGAACTATGACTTGAATTTTAATTTGATGCCTCATTCACTTCTCTACTCCAAATATTAAGTAAGTAAAATGTATTTATATAGCACCTTTCACAGACAAAAAGTCCCAAAGTGTTTCCCAATCAAATGAAACATTTGAAGAGTAAAAGAGTAAAAACCGTTTCAGAACCCAAAAATAAAAAAACAACAGTGGACACATGAGCCCAATGAGAAGTTACGAAATAAAAGCGATTGAAGTTGTGTTTTAAAAACATCAACAAAGTGTAATGATCGCAGAGAGAGAGGAAGATCAGCAACAGCCTAGAAAGTTCGGTCTCCTCTGGCCTGGAAACGGGTACGTGGAACCATCAGTAGGTTCTGCTCCACAGACTCCACAGAGTGCAAACAGGGGTGTAGGGCAGAATCAGGTCACTGACATAACAAGGAGCCTGACCATGCAGGGCGCTAAAAGTGATTTAAAATCTCTCTGAATGAGACTGGCAGCCAATGGAGAATTTTTAGGATGGGCAATATACATATGTATGTGTCCTCCTATATCAGAATCCTTGATGCAGAACGTTGCGCCAGTTGTAGGGGAGCCAGCTCCTTCTTCCCTTTCAAGTGACCTTTTTTTCATGTACTGTATATGCCTATATGTTACTAAACAAACCTTAGCATGAAAAGCATGAAAAGCCATACCTTGGCATGAAAAGCCACATGTCAACATGAAAAGCCATACGTCAGCATGAAAAGCCATGCGTTAGCATGAAAAGCCATGCGTTAGCATGAAAAGTCAAACATTAGCATGAAAAGTCAAACATTAGCATGAAAAGCCATGCGTTAGCATGAAAAGCCATGCGTTAGCATGAAAAGCCATGCGTTAGCATGAAAAGCCATACCTTAGCATGGAAAGCCATACCTTAGCATGAAAAGCCATACATTAGCATGAAAAGCCATACGTTAGCATGAAAAGCCATACCTTAACATGAAAAGCCATACCTTACTAAGACAAGCCATATGTAAGCATAGCATGAAAAGCCATACATTAGCATGAAAAGCCATACATTAGCATGAAAAGCCATACGTTAGCATGAAAAGCCATACGTTAGCATGAAAAGCCATACGTTAGCATGAAAAGCCATACGTTAGCATGAAAAGCCATACGTTGGCATGAAAAGCCATACCTTAGCATGAAAAGCCAAACGTTAGCATGGAAAGCCATACATTAGCATGAAAAGCCATACGTTAGCATGAAAAGCCATACGTTGGCATGAAAAGCCATACCTTAACATGAAAAGCCATACCTTAGTAAGACAAGCCATATGTAAGCATAGCATGAAAAGCCATACATTAGCATGAAAAGCCATACGTTAGCATGAAAAGCCATACGTTAGCATGAAAAGCCATACGTTAGCATGAAAAGCCATACGTTAGCATGAAAAGCCATACGTTAGCATGAAAAGCCATACGTTAGCATGAAAAGCCATACGTTAGCATGAAAAGCCATACGTTAGCATGAAAAGCCATACGTTAGCATGAAAAGCCATACGTTGGCATGAAAAGCCATACGTTGGCATGAAAAGCCATACGTTGGCATGAAAAGCCATACGTTAGCATGAAAAGCCATACGTTGGCATGAAAAGCCATACGTTGGCATGAAAAGCCATACGTTAGCATGAAAAGCCATACGTTGGCATGAAAAGCCATACGTTGGCATGAAAAGCCATACGTTAGCATGAAAAGCCATACGTTAGCATGAAAAGCCATACCTTAACATGAAAAGCTATACCTTAACAAGAAAAGCCAAACCATAGCATGAAAAGCCAAACCTTAACATGAAAAGCAATAAGTTAGCATGAAAAGCCATATGTTAGCAAGAAATGCCAAACACTAGCATGGAAAGCCATACGTTAGCATGAAAAGCCAAACATTAGCATTAGCCCCCAGTGTACACGGTTGGCTTATGATCTTGGTCAAAGTGAGTCCTATTGAATACATACATTGATGTATACATTTACATTTGATACATATACATAATACACCTCATATATATGATCAATATTGACAATGAAATGCTAATGATAAATATATACAATATAATAAAGGATGAATAGTTGTGTGCTCGTTCTACCAAATGCTCCGTGATGAGGGAAAATAACAATCAAACAACAAAGTTGATATAAAAAAAAGTTATTCTTCAGAAGCAAGACAGTTACGGGTATCGGTTTGAAAAAACAACAACAAAATTTGATGGTTTTCCACCAATAAACAGACTGATTGAGATGGTGGATTGTCTCACATATATAAAAATCATGGTAAATATGCCAGCATCATATTCTCATTTAAGTAACAAATGTTTCCTCTATGGCTTCAATGCCATTGTGCTATTTCCTGCTGAATTTAAGCTGAAAAATCTGTTTCCACAAGGAACGACTTTGCTGATGAAATGGAACAGAACGTAGAGCGGCATTGCTGTGTGCATGCATTGATGCCTGGCTGCGGCGTATTGAGTCTTGTTCTACGAGAAATACCACAAGAATACAAACACTCTCATGTCAGCGGCGAGCGTTGAATACGGTAGAACAAACGCTGAGGGCACAGATGGTGCTGCGGAACATTTAATGCTTGGAGACAAATTGCAAAAGGCTCAGTGGGGAGCGCTCAGACTCGTAAGGAGCTTGGATGGGATGAAGTTCTGCCGCACGGGGACACAACGCAAGTAAAGCGAGGAATCATCGTCAACCCACCGGGGCAACTCAGCTAAGAAAAAAAGCTACACAACAGCGCATGTCACCACGTAGACAATACATCAGTCACAGACTTCCCATTCTGATAAAACTGCTGATAGAGAGATTTCTACTTTGCGGGCCAACATTTATTTGTTTTTCTTCTGGGAGGGTGCTGATTAGTTCGGTTATTTTTGACACAAAGCCTTGCTCCGCTTCAATCCTCTTGGCAAAATGGATTTGTAAGCAGCCATGCTTTTCTTCTCACTAACACGACGCCTTTCAAGGTTACGTCCTTTTAGTCCAATCCAGCACCAGCAAGCATCACGGTGATTTGCTGGACATCCACGGAGCTCATATATACCTCATTTGGCCTGCATTGCCTTCTCCACGCAAAGGTCACCGCAGGCTAACGCTAATCCCGACATATACAACACGCTCTCGTATTGGGCTATTAAAGCCAACTCATGGTGAAAGCTGTTAGCTTCATCTGATACCACCAACGACCCTCACAGATCCTGATGATCCTTTCAGGAAATGGGAAACCTTGATTGTGCTGAAAAAGACTAACAGCGTTCATTTCCTGGCCATTGTTGACCAGCTGGGGGCTTTACACCTCCCTCAAAAAGGATTGTAACTCCTAAAAGGCCTCTTTTATGCAGAAGTGACTTTTTCATGAAGGGGTGATACAAATCTATCATTTACAGTGCAGTGTTTGTACTCTTCCTGATTTCTTATTTTTTTGCATGTTTGTCAATGATCAAACAAATGTAAATATTAGCCAATGACAACACAACTAAACCTTATGCAGTTTATAAATGAAACTTTTTATTATGGAGGGAGAAAAAATATCCAAAGCTACATGGCCCTGTGTGAAAAACTGATTGCCACTCTGTTAACATGATGATTTGAGTTCTACCAGTGTGGAAAAGGTATTTCTAAAGCTTTGGGACTCCAGCCAACCACAGTGAGAGCCATTATCCAGAAATGGCCAAAACATGGCACAGTGGAAAATCTTCCCAGTAGTGGCCAGCCAACCAAAATGACCCCAAGAGTGCAGCCACGACTCAAGGAGGTCACAAAAGGCCCCACATCAACCTCCAAAAAAGTGCCTAAAAGAAGCGCACTTGCATCAGTTAAGGTCAGTGTCCATAACTCCACCATAAGAAAGACACTGGGCTAAAACAGCCTGTATGGCAGAGTTCCAAGACCAAAACCAGTACTGAACAAAAAGAACATCAAGGCTGGTCTTCATTTTAACAGAAAACATCTTGATGATCCCCAAGACCTTCGGGAAAATACACTGCTCCATTCCATCTGGCATTTGAGAAAAAGAAGAGTCAAATCTGGTGGTGGTAGTGTGATGGTCTGGGGCTGTTTTGATGTGATAAATGGAAGCATGAATTCTGCTAAAGGAGAATGTGCGGCCATCTGTTGGTGACCCCAAGCTGAAAGCAACATGGGTTGTGCAACAGGACCATGATCCAAAACACACCAGCAAATCCACCAAACCAAATGAAGACTTTGGAGTGGCCTAGTCCAAGTCCTGACTTGAATCCTATTGAGATGCTGTGGCATGACCTTCATGCTGGAAATGCCTCCAATGTGGCTGAATGACAACAATTCCCCCATGGCGCTGGAAGAGACTCATTGCAAGTTATCACCAAGGCTTGATTGCAGTTGTTGCTTCTCAGGGTGGCCCCATTTAAATTTCTTTCATGATCTGAAACATTGAAGTGTGGCAAATATATATATATATATATAGTAAACAGGACAGGGGATGTTAGCATGCTGACCATCCGTAAGAGTGCAAGTAAGAGTGCACGTTGCAGCAGCACATGGGGCAGACCCCAGGAAAGGTTGCAGGAATGAATGTGAAGAACGTACAGTAAGTAGGTGAGACAGCGGCGGGGGCCCGAGCAGACGAGAATGATTAGCAG
This sequence comes from Doryrhamphus excisus, assembly GCF_037039965.1. NCBI lineage: Eukaryota > Metazoa > Chordata > Actinopteri > Syngnathiformes > Syngnathidae > Doryrhamphus > Doryrhamphus excisus. Next base: position 2,204,462 of record NC_136364.1, read on the forward strand.
ATAGAGCGTGAGATGAATGGAGACCTTCACGGGGGAGATTCTATTGACTGAGCTGATTAGACTGGAGTCCATTTATTCAGCCAAATATCCTCTATGGAGTCTGCAGCCATGAATCATTCCTAGACCACTAAAAGCTTCATTGCCCACCCTCACACTTGTTTAAATGTTGCCCTGCTAACCAGTCACTCACATGTGACCCCTACCCCGTTTTACCGTCTTCATGTATCTCAGCCTGGCTGGGAAGATTTCTTCCTCAGTATTAGATTCATTCAGCTGTACGGATACATATCCTACGCTGATATTAAGGATATTTGCATATGCATAGATCAGAAATATTTGACAAATAGGTGGATCATTTTCCCAGCATGCTGTAGCTTCCAGTACATGAGCTTCTCTAATTGGCTTCAGGCTGCACGGCGCATCAGAAAAGCTTCTTTTAGCAGCACTGGCATCAGCAAACACTTCCTGTGTGCTCCAAACCACAGCAAACTCCAAGACCAAAGATGCTTTTATATATCCTGGGCCAACGTGGGGCGTGCAAGAGAGCTTCCGCCAGCTGGAGGAAGTCCATCGCTCCCTGCTGGAGCCGCCAAAAATATATGCCATCTTGCTGAGGTAGCCTTTGGTCCTCCTACCTAGTCTCCATCTCTGTCGCAGGTCTCCTTTCAGACACTCTTTTGCATCACAACATCACGTCCAATAACAACACTTCCAAAGACAGGAAAAATACATTCAATAATAATCATACATTATATCATTATATAATACTGTAAAACATCAGATTGTATATAGTATTGTGTCATATTATTCATTCTACACACAGTACTAATAATAATATTAAGAATGGTAATGGTTTTATTTCATTTGAACATGCATCGGATTACAATTGAGTGCATCCCATAATCAGTTCACAGTTCCACATGTCCAAAAGGAGTAGGAAGAAGCAAAGCTTATTAAATCCTACCCCTCCATCTGGTACTTTTACAATCAGTAACTGTTACATTTGTTCACTTCCTGCTTTCCATTTTAAGGTTGTTTTTTTTTTCTTGAAAATGTATGTTACGAATTGAGCTAAGCAAACTAAAATAAAAGAATGTAAAAATTTAACTCTTTTGGTGACCTGATAGGATGGAAGCTAAATGAGCTAAATCAGGCTCGTTGCTATTGGATGACAGCGCGTGTGAACATGCACCTGACCCTGGGAGTACATCACGGCAATGGAGTGGCTTCATGGCCAGTACGTCCAAATCCATCCATTTCCCAAAGCGTATTTGTGCCGAACGACTCCTTGGCCCTCGGTCAAAGTGGCCTCATGCATCAGCCGTGCCGCACGACACATCTCCACTCCCTGCTCGCCACTTTCATGAAATGGAGACACCTCGGAGGGACGCTCCACGCTGTGGTTCAATCAGCATCGGGCGGCAGCAGAAAGAAGAAAATGACTCAGACGTCCGGCCTCGCCGGCCCACTTTTTAAACATGAGAGGGTCCCGCTGCCCTCACAGACTCTGAGAGCTTATCTTCTGACATGAAAAGTAGCAGATAGCCGAGAGAGAGAGAGAGAGAGAGAGAGAGAGAGTTCGATCATTAGGGAAAAAAGAGGAATTGTCCTCCAAGCGGGCTTGTTTGGGCTACTTTGATGGGAAGAACGGGCCAATAATCCTTTACACAGGCCTCATGTCACAAGTACCACAACACGCAAGCACATAATCACACCCTGGGGGGGTTTGCTGCTGCCATGAGGAACAGTGTGAAGTGGCCCATTTGTGACAGCTGTCGCGACTAAACTCCCTTTCTGCTGACTTTATTGCTCCTCTTCCTTATCAGGATCTGCTGCCTGCTTTCCAGTCCTCACCTTCTACCACGGTCTGGTAGGATTCTCACATCCATCCTCATCTTCATGCCGTCCTCGTTGCTGCCTTACTCTGTCTTTGCTCGCTGTTCTGGACTTGCAGATTGGGGTTGCTTATGTTTGCTGGCTCCTTGCTCCTCCCACTTATCTTTACTCGGGACGCTCCCATTGGCTTTCTGGAGTAGGGGGCATGCTGTTGATGTTTGCATCATTCCATGAAATAGAACCGCAAACTAACCAAGCAAGGAGAATCCGAACATCTGACATGTTGGTGCTGGTAGATCCACGCTCTCATCTGTTTTCACCACGTGTGGAAGGGGAAGGAATCACTGCCGGGTGATATCAGGCCGCTGATATGGAGACCGATCAATGTATGGATGACAGCAGCAGTCGCTACGCTACTACTGTTCACAGGTGTTCCCCAAGGTTCCATTTTAGGGCCTTTGCTATGTTCAATCAACATCAACAGTCTGGCGCACAGGCCACACAGTCATGAGATCAGGAAGACCTGGGTTCGATTCAACCCTTGGCCATCTCTGTGTGGAGTTTGCATGTTCTCCCCGTGGGTTTTCTCTGGGTACTCCGGTTTCCTCCCCCATTCCAAAAACATACATGTTAGCTTCATTGGCCACTCCAAATTGTACATGAATGTGGGTGGGAATGGTCGTATTTGGGGTTTGTATCTAAAGTTACTTGGTAAGTACGCGGTGGTATGCAGGCTTGCGTGACATCAGTCACTCATGCATCGCGGTAGCATGAGTGCTATTTTCCTTGAAATGTATTTTTGTCTTATTCCATGAAGCACAGGTAAGATACGTCACCATGCAAAATACTAATTTTTCACCCTGTGTAGATGTTTACAGGCAAATAGAACATTAGAAGACATTAGGAAAACACCATAGAGTCATTCTAAAAACAAAGATGCACGGTAATCAATCAAAGTGTGAAGAAAAGCAGCAAAAACAGCGATAGCATGACTCCATATGTAAAGGTGTAATATTCTTTCTCCTCAGCCCCCCCCCCCCACACCCCCCACTGCGCCACATTGACATTCAGTCAGTGCATCACTGCATGCTTCAAACATCATATTTTCTTTGTAAATAAAATGTATTCTGCATGACTAAGAAGTGCCTCTCTTACCTGAAAGGCCACTGATGACTGAGAGGAGGAGAATGGGTTGCCATGGTGACCCCATACTTGTTGACCAGGGTCCCTTCTGCAGAAAGGTCAGCGGTTGTGCTTCTTCATTAAAGCTGCACCTGCACACACACACACACACACACACACACACACACACACGCTATGCATCAGGGCTTGACTAGACCACAGTAGAAATGTTACCCGGTAAAATGATCACATTATGTTTCTTCTTTGGTCATGTGACTATTCCAGTTAGGATTACAGTATCACTGTCGGGTTATCGCTGCCTCGCTATATTGCCTTTTTTCTGAAATGAATTCAGTAATGAATTAATGACAGCTGTTTTGTGGTTGACTACAGCCTGCAGTATTATTAGTGAAAAATATGCATCAATATGCAATTTATTATAGCAGAGCCGCTGATGCTTCACATGGAGAGGAACCAGAAGAGGTGGATCATCCTGGGGAGGTGTTATGGGCTTGCCCAGCCGGGAGAAGGCCTGTGGCAGACCGAGGACACGCTAGATGGATGGATGATGGATGGATGGATGGATGATGGATGATGGATTGATGTGTTGATGATGGATGGATGGATGGATGGATGAAAGGATTGATGATGGAAGGATGGATGGATGAAAGGATTGATGATGGAAGGATGGATGGATGAAAGGATCGATGATGGAAGGATGGATAGAAGGATGATGATGGAAGGATGGATAGAAGGATGATGATGGATGGAACAATGTAAGGATGGAAAGATGGATGGATGATGGGTTGATGGGTTGATGTGTTGATGATGGATGGATCGATGGATGATGGATGATGGATTGATGTGTTGATGATGGATGGATGGATGGATGGATGAAAGGATTGATGATGGATGGATGGATGGATGGATGAAAGGATTGATGATGGAAGGATGGATGGATGAAAGGATTGATGATGGAAGGATGGATGGATGGATGGATGGATGAAAGGATCGATGATGGAAGGATGGATAGAAGGATGATGGATGGAACAATGTAAGGATGGAAAGATGGATGGATGCATGGATGGATGATGGGTTGATGGGTTGATGTGTTGATGATGGATGGATCGATGGATGGATGATGGATTGATGTGTTGATGATGGATGGATGGATGGATGGATGAAAGGATTGATGATGGAAGGATGGATGGATGGATGAAAGGATTGATGATGGAAGGATGGATGGATGGATGCATGGATGAAAGGATCGATGATGGAAGGATGGATAGAAGGATGATGATGGATGGAACAATGTAAGGATGGAAAGATGGATGGATGCATGGATGGATGATGGGTTGATGTGTTGATGATGGATGGATGGATGGATGGATGGATGGATGGATGGATGGACTGATTGATGATGGATGGAAGGGTGGATGAACGGATGGATGATGGATTGATAGTTGATGATGGATGAATGGATGGATGGATGAAAGAATCGATGATGGAAGGACGGATAGAAGGATGATGATGGATGGAAGGATGCAAGGATGGAAGGAGGAATGGATGGATTGATGAATTGATTGAGGTCTTGATGGATGGATGAAAGGATTGATGATGGAAGGATGGATGATGGATGGATGAAAGAATTGATGATGGAAGGATGATAGGATGATGATGGATGGAGCGATGCAAGGATGGATGGATGGATGGATGCATGCATGGATGGAGGAATGGATGGATTGATGAATTGATTGATGTGTTGATGATGGATGGATGGCTGGAAGGATTGATGATGGATGAATGGAAGGATGGAAGGATGGATAACACAAAATAATTAAGCACAGACTAAATATATTTTCAACTATAACTATATTTTCAAATAACGCAATGAAGGAATATCCAAGGCCTGGGTACATGTAATACACATTTAGCGAAGTAGTGTTCATTTATGTAATGATTGTAAAACATTGACGGCATGTATTGCACGTAATGCTAGCATGGCCAACAAAGCATTTTATCACTTCCGACATGGGGTGTACTGGTTTGTCCACGCTGAGGAATAACCAGTGTTGTCCAATCAGTATTATTACCCTCATCTCCCTGCAAGAGGTAACAAAGAAGCACTTGAGCAAAAAAAGCATGGCTCCATCAGAAGAGAACAGTCTCTCTCCGGTCTGACTGGGATGGTTGAGGATCACCGGGGGGTGGAGGGAACATGTCCACATCCGGCAGGACTTGTCTCACATTCATCAATCATTGACGTCTCCTTCCCACAATGCACCAGCACTACTGCAATACTTTACCTTGGACATACTTAGCAACGCACTCACTCACTCTTAGCAATTGTTTTACTGCAACTTGCACCTTCCTGTAAACTCCAGGATGAAATATTAGCTACTCCTGCAACATATAATGAGAGCCCACACAAGAACCGTGGAAGATAAAAATGATCTGTTTGGATCTCTCAGACAACCTTATTAACTATGTATTGATGATGTAGTACTGCTACTGCATTTAATAACTTACACAACATACCAAATAACTATATATATATATATATATATATATATATATATATATATATGTTTTGTTTATTGAATTAATTTTCTTTCTTTAGAAAGAATATAAGATAAGGACAGTGTATATTAATATATACTTTAATATATACAATACATATTAACATATACTTGATATGTAAATATAAAATATTCTAGCCAAAGATTCTAAACACGTGTATATTTTAGGGGTGTACCAATTCATTTTAATAACGATTCGAACGATTCACTTTCCGTGGTTGCCGATACGATCCAATTCCGATGTTGGTTCATTTAGAAGGATTCAATCCAAAATGGATCCTGTAACTTCTAGCAGTATGTCTGTGGAATAAATAGCGGAATACTGTAGAATGCAGGTGGACTTTCCTAGTGTTTTTAGTAAGGGAGTATCAATAATTAATACTGCTGATCAATGAGTAGAAAAATGAGTTAAAAATGCAATAAAAATCAGGATGAACAGAGGGTGGTATAGCTATGACTTTGAATAGTGCAATCCAAACCTGCACTTTGCACCCAAAGGTGAGGGATATTATGCAAATGAATGTGGTATAGTATCTTCTATTACATTAAAGCAGCATATGAAGGAAGGCTGCAGCAACTAGCAAAAACACACCGACACACGTTTTGCAGCACATATACGTTAGGTATGTTAAAATGTTTCCATGTGTCAAATCAAGTCTGTGATTACTTCTGTCTGATGAAACAGGACTTGAACTTTAATTTGAACCTCCTTGACTTCTCTATCGCAAGTAATAAAGAAGTAAATTTCATAGCGTGAAATAGTGCCATTGCTTTAACATTGTATTCAAGATCCACCCACAGACCTTGGCAAGTCTAACCCCACTAGGAAATAAATCAGAACTTGGGCTGTGACATTTCTTTTAAAACTCAACAGAGTGGCATATTCACATGTTGAAGTGTCATAAATGCTGCAGCAGCACACGCCACACTAATTGCATGTACAAAAATGAGCGTATATCAGATTTGAATGATCTGCAGTTACTAGATATGAAAGCGGGTTTAATAGGCTTAAGCTGGACTTAACTTTTCTGCATATGGATGAAAACACACCCAATATCACATGAAAATGCCATTTTAAGGCTGGATGATGACGTCATGAAGCCATGATGAACAATCCAGAGACGTACAAAACATCCTTAACTTTGCCTATTGTCCCCATGAATGTCAGAAAAGGAGTTTAACCGTGGCTATTGAAAGAAATCTCAAAAGAAGAGGAAGTACTGTTACAAGAATAGTGAAGGAAAATGAAAAATGATGAATGTGAAAGTCCAGATAGTCCAACCCAGCTTGGAACCATCACTGCCCTCTGCAGCATACACCTTGAATTACACCTCAGCTCACCCGAGTGGTCCTTCCAAAGCAGGGGTGTCAAACACAATTGCACAAGGGGCCAAAACTCAAAGCCGACTTGAGGTTGTGAGTCAAGCTCGACAGTACCCCCCACCCACATGGACAGGATGTGATTTTTTCATGCCCGATCATTCTTGCTTGACATGTCTGCTTTCCTACACGATATGATATCAACACAAAAACATCTCAATTATTTGGACTTTTGGTCTGAATCTGGCACCTTTATTAAGAATGGTTATGAATTCCATGCCATTCCATGTACCATATTGTTTCCAAAATGGCAGCGGGGTAATTTATGTACTGTGTTTGCTAAAGTCCGTGAGGCGGGACAACTTAGTGCTGGTTTCCAAACAGCAGGCAGGCTGTGGGCAGGTTGAAATTGCAGCGTGGGGCCAATTTGGCCCCGAGGCCAGAGTTTGACACACTAACTCCCACACCGTATGACATGAAAAAATAAACAATCCCAAATGATTTCAGCATTTTTGACACACTTGAACACATCGGTTAAGAAACCTGAGAAACACGGAATCGGTTTGAATCGGTTTGAAATGACGGAGGAGCTGGCGTGACAAAAGTCTTGATGTTTTTATGATCCCTTCTCAAGTAATATTTAGGATGCAGTTTCCTGTCAGTAGTTTCTTGTTGTGACAAAATCCACAACAATCCACAACCCTCGCATCTCCAAGTGTTCAAACTAAGATGTTGAATCGTGTGACAACAAATACAACGTTGCAAGAAGTGACCCACATCAAGGCTGCTTCATGCTCAATGTTCCGTTCGGATGGAGAGCTCGGAGTTGTATCCAATCATGCCTTAAAAAACTGGAAAATTGGTAAGAAAAAAAAAGAGGCGGCGGGCAGCACGGGGTGAGGGTCTGTGTAATAAATCACAGCCAAGCGGACTGCTGGACTAGTTAGCGCGCTGCCACAGTACACATCAGCCTCCTTGACACGGGTGGAAGATCAGCGCACATAAATAAGAGACCCTGTCAGTCAGCACAGGAAGAAGACGGCCACACTTCTCACTGTGAAGCAGCATCTTTTGTCTTTTTATGGACTGCCTCTGTGACAGCCATCCACTTTCTCCGAGCCCCTGACCCATTTGGACACAAGCACAAGTCTTCATGAGCGTTTGGAAAAAAAATGCCAATGATTTCTTTAATGGGTCTCACAGCAAAAAGGACGGGAACAACATGAGGGATCATCTCCGAGCTGACACCGACGTTCACGTTTGTTTCCCACAAACTAACTTCCGTTGAATACAAATCATTTTATTCAAGCCTTTCACACCAAAAGTGTTGCCAGCCACAGGATTTAGGATCCTACTTTGAAATTACTATTAGTTACTATTAGTGACTAATAGTTGCTAGTAACTATTTAACTATTTGCACCATCAAAATATTTCAAACGCTTTCTCAAACCATAGACTGCGTTTTCCAGTGGGACACTGCTCTCTGGTTCTACCATATCTTACTTATTGTGTGGAAATATGGGGTAATAACTACAAAAACAATCTTCACTCGCTAAATGTACTGCAAAAAAGGTCAGTAAGGATAATTCATAATGCCGCCTACAGAGAACATACTAACTCTTTATTTTTAAAATAAACAAATACTTCAACTTGCTGATATAGTTCATCTTCAAACAGCTAAAATAATGCATAAGTCTAAAAATAACCAATTATCTAAAAATGTCATCCAATACTTCTCTACAAGAGAGGAGAAATATGATCTCAGGGAAGAAGTACATTTGAAACACTTCTATGCTAGGACTACGTTATGCTAGCCATAGCATTTCAGTATGTGGAATCAAACTATGGAATGGATTGAGTAAGGAAATCAAACAATGCACAACGATGAGCCAATTCAAGAAACAATACAAGCAGTTGATGTTTGCTAAATACAAGGATGAAGAGTCTTGAACCAGTCATGATGTGCTATATATATCACTATATTGACACTTACTGTGGTACCCATTATGGCATTGGATGTTCATATCACCTCCTACATTATACATTATTTAAAAAAAATGTATTATGGAAAGCAGGAAGTGAACAAATGTAACAGTTACTGATTGTAAAAGTGCCAGATGGAGGGGTAGGATTTAATAAGCTTTGCTTCTTCCTACTCCTTTTGGACATGTGGAACTGTGAACTGATTATGTGATGCATTCAATTGTAATCTGATGCATGTTCAAATGAAATAAAACCATTACCATTACCATTACCATTACCAATACACACGCCATCACGGAAACCTAAGCAGCTCAGAGAAGACGAGACTTTGATACAAAGTGGAGTGGGGGTTAGTTCATTGAGCTTTACATCACACTTAGCTTTACATCAGGGGCCCAAAATGCTGTGGGAATACATAAAGGTAAGTTTTGATGACCTTATAGATGAAGATCTATGCTAGCAAAACTACGGAATACATAAAGAACACATTAATGGCATCGCTACAATGGTGAGCTAATGTTTTCTAGCTCAGAGTGTGAATCCCAAACCCTTTCTCCATAGATGTTCCTGGAAAATTATGTTTTTATTTAGGAGTTTGATACCATGATACCCTGCTGCAACACTTCAGCTCTGCAATAACCAAAACATCTTAGTCATCCTGACAAAATGAACACACAGCTCACATTCTGATTTGATATCGGCATCATGTCCGCCATCGTATCTGCTGCTTATTTCCTGCATGCGTCCACCTAAGACGTCCTATGACCATAACATTTAGTAAACAGGATGAAAACAAAAGAAGAATCTTCAATGTGAACTCAGTGTGAACATCTGAGCTACTAGCCGGACCTCTACGAGGAGGACGAGGACGCCAAAGCTATCAATGACGTCGTGTGGCTAGCTAAAAAGCCCATATGATCATTAAACTGACTTCTGAGGTCGTTCCCACGCGCAATTATCCTCGCCGCTCATCCTCGTCGCTAACGTTGCCGTCTCGGCGCTCTCGCCGGCACATTTTGCACCCCTCAGCGGCTTTAATTGTCCCCGTGACCTCAATCAGAAGACAATTACCAAAGGGGAGAGCAGCGCGGGTAATTATCGTCTGCGTCATGAGACCCCGCCGCTCACTGAGCTGACATCACGTTTGAACCGCTGACGACAAGCAATCGATAGCACGCGTGGAAAGGTCTTAACGAAGATGCTAGGCAGCCCCGTCACATGAGCGCTTGGGTTGGAATGCTGACTGCAAACATCCACAATGGGTGGAAAAGTAGGACTGTCAACATTTGCACCTTTTAAGCCCAACCCCGACCGGACACTTCATTAGGCACACCATATATTCAACTTTAACAGCAGTTGAAACACGTCAGGAATGTCGGAATGTTGGATCTTAACAAGGTTCTAAGCAGAGCTTCACACACGGAATGGCCCAAAGGAACATCCTTTGTGAAGTCCAGCATTGTCCTGTTGACAAAGCCAAACATTTCCACAGAGATCCTGTTGTTTGACGCCCCTACACGACCTGAAGCTCTATCGGAAGGATAATGATGGTGGAGAACATCTCAGGTGGGATCTCCTTGTCATGCCGGTAACGTTGGAAGCCATCAGGACCATTAAGGGTGAAAAAAACCTTCTTCCATCTTTCAATGTCCAATGTTTGGTGCTCTCCAGACCAATGTTTGACCATTCCAGATCTTGAAGAAGACCAGGCCTTTGAAGATGTTTATTATCTCGCAGATAGTGTCTGATGGTTATGGGACCGCACTCTGCACCGGTACCAACTTTCATTTGGACCCAGGATGGTCCCGTGTCTTGACAGACAGCCAATGGGATCTTGTCTTGACTTTTTAGTTCCATGAGCCTCAAGATGTTTGGAGAAGTTAGAAATGACTGTCTTACTGCGTCCAAGAGAGAAAGCTTTCTGCCTTTGGCATCAAGAGATGATGACAGTGTGAATACCTGACGCTAAATCCCGTTCAATCCACATTGTCGCCAACATTTCGACATTTTAAAGGCTGTGATCTTCAACTTTTCATCAGAGTCAAGAGTCAAGGTATGTGGAACAAACTCGTTTACGCTCCACTCGACAATCAGCAACAGCACTTTTTCTCACAGCTAATGGTCCCATCCCTCGTACGAACTGGACGTTCTGGTGAATGACATAACATTACAACAATAATGTGGGTCACCACATGTACCTACTTGGTGTGGAAGAAATATGTCTAAACTAACTAGAGTGGCCAATGAGTGTATTCATTTGTACAGGTTGAATATTTCAAGCATCGCAGTACTCGAACCCGTTCGTTGATTCGTTCACGACTGACAGAAAAATTATGAAAAGAAGAAAAGAAGATGAGCCCGCTTTTTTGCTCTTTAGCTACCGTGCTCGTCTCTACCAATCTCTTGGGAAAAACCACTGTGGAGCAACAAGAGGCGTTTTAGTAAACAACCAACATGAGATGAGGCGCCAGCGTATGCTCCCAGGAGGATAGATATGTAGAAGGTTGAGTCTGGCCCAAAGGAAAGAATATCCACATGCTGGGAGCGCAATTTTCCCATGAAGGTGCAATTCTGTATGTGACAACATGTCATTATCCTTGAAGCATTGTGCTCCTGCAGAAAAGCATCAGTCGACAAATCATGTCGTAAAGGAACCCCCCCCCCCAAAAAAATAAAAGCAGTCACGCGTGGAAGCAGAGAGAAATGGAATTGTCCAACCTGACGAGACATTTATTTCTTAGCAAGGAGGCAGTCCAGCGGGGGTGCGGGAATAAATAGAAATGTACTATAAACATCTGGAATCATATCCATCCATGCTGCTGACATGATCTACGTCTCCTCCGCTCCAGGAAGTCAGCACCTCTCCGGCACAACTAACTTCGACTTCATTGCAATCCAAAGCAGTTAATGCACATCAAACCACAGGAATAGCCACACCCATCCACATTGTCAATACCCCCCCCAGCAGCATTTCATCGATTGTCATACTCTGATATTTGTTTCTTATGATTCCACCGATATAACCGGTTCCTGTGCAGCTTCAGACATTTGACTGTCCAACAGCTCCCATCCATCCCAGCATGGAACGAATAACAAAGTGAGGTTGCTGAGCGCTAATCAGCCTTTTCCAGATTGCATGAAACAATCCCACAGCAGCAGCTTAATGACGCACTAAAGGCTGGAAGAAGAGGAAGGGACTGTAAGATGTCTTTCTTACTCTCCATAACTCATCCTAATGTCTTCATTGGATCTTTCAAACAGCCCGATCCATATCCTTCATGATTTCATGCCAAAGTCACTGCGCTGACTCTTCCTGTCTGCTGAAGACGTTTCAGCTCTAAAAGGCAACTTTAGCTTGAGGTTCCTTCTTTATGTCCACTGTTGTTATCAACCTTGAGGGAGCTAAGGCAGGTATGACCTTGACATCACGGAGCCCCGACCGTTGGAGGTTGCTGAGAAAGAAAGGAAGAGAATGTCCATCCATAGGATGATATCTTCCATGCATGAGCACGTTTGCATCATCTGCAAAATCAGCAGTCTTCATGAACATGGACATCATGGACATCAATGTTTGTTTTTTTTCTTTTGGTTTATTTCTTTGCCTTGCTTGATGAAACAAAGCAACAGAAAAAGTTTTTAAATGGTGAATGACATCGACCAACATAGAATCCATAGCTCTACTGGTGTCGTGTTGCTAAATATATGAGAGAATATCAGTGTTGATGTGAAACGCATGCGCCCCTGGTGGCAGGAAGTGGAAGCACCGGTGGCTCATTGTGGACCACTCGGGTCAGGCGAGTTAACACATGCACTTATGCGTGAAAGTGTGTAAAAATGACTGTAAGTCAAGTCATGGGGAAAGGCGACAATGATGTTTAAGTACGCGTGGCAACACGCCCATACAGCACTTCTTAGCGGTTGGGAATGGAAGCAAACAAAGGGAACTAAATAGGTTCATGGAGCGGGAATAAATGCAAGATGAACTAAGGGTCCATCGGGTACGTGACAACTTGAAACCACATGGAACACAAGATCGCTCTTGCATGTGCACACATTCATCCGTCAGTCATCAGTCCATTTGGAAATATTCACAGTGATGCAGACAATGCTGATTGGCTCATAGCACATCGCTCTGTCCTGGCTGCTCAGTACAAGCCAGCTGGACCAAAAAAATGGAAGAAAGAAAGAAACACAACGTCAGCGGTGGCGGCTTTCAAAAATAATTGGAGCTCAGTCAGCTGTAACTATCTGTTGTGATGTCACATACGTATTCCCTCTGCACACCGATGATATATTGATCTCATTACGCAGCATTTTACTTGAAGGCACCGCCTGCATCAGCTTCCCGAGGGGCCTCCATGTCCTCTGACTGGTGGTGTGTGTGTGTGTGTGTGTGTGTTTGGCACGAAGAAGAATCTTACATCAGAGTATGACACCTCTGTACCTGCAGACAAAGATCTTCTATTCCAGCAATAGAATTCCATGCAAAAGTAACTCTTACATGACTGAGGTTTGGACTTCAGCCTAACTCGATGAAAAAACAAACTGACCCAAAGCCCTAACCCAACCCAACCCAAATTCCTAATGTAACCTTAACCCAGGGCTCACACTGGGTCCGTCACGGCTAGGGTCCTGATACCAATATCAACCAATATCACATTTTTATATTTTATATGTCTTTTTCGCCCTGTGATTGGCTGGGGACCAGTCCAGGGTGTACCCCGCCTCTCGCCCAAAGACAGCTGGGATAGGCTCCAGCACTCCCCGCGACCCTCGTGAGGAAAAAGCAGTCGAAAACGAATGAATGAATGAATGTCTTTTTTCATGTTTACTATTATTAATGACCATAGAGCGCTCCGGCATCTGTGAAAGTTAGAACCAGAAGGATTCTTTCCGTTTTATCGTAGAGCCGATGCAGCCTGAGCTCCTTTGCACGGAGCTGGTGTGAGCCTGCAACAGGCATCCCAATCATATGAAATGCTTCCGGCGGCCATGACGGATCCAGTGTGAGCCCGGGGTAAACCCTAACCCCAACACCTAACCCTAGCCTAAACTAATGTAAAATGATCTGGAAGTGGAAGTCATCATTGATGTGGTGGAAAATACACACATAATTTCTGCTACAGTCGGTGCATAATTTTATTTGCAATTTGTCCTGGCATAGCATTGTATAGTTATCCTTTGACGTGTTTTTATGGTACCAAATATAGGGCTATGGGGTACCAACCCATTCACGTAAAATCAAACGGTACCATGCGTCGGTACCTGGGGAAGATGGACCATTGGGCATTTTGTGTCTGTTGGAATTAGATGAAATTTTGGATAAAAAATAAGCTGTCTGGTCTACTCTACCAAATAGATGGATGGAATGTGCTAATAACAATATTCCAAAAGTCCTCCAAGTATCCAAGTCAATAAATAGCATTTGGTTGCTTGCTCGGATGTGGAAAGTAGCCAATGAAAGGCTTGTTTTTCCAACAGTACGGTAATCGGCAGACAGCCACACAGCGCCACCATCAGATTTTATCACACCGTGGAAGCTTTGAATAACGGCATCATATAAAGCCGCTTCCCGCCAAATGGTGTCTCATCTCCATGCCTAATGGAGCCTCGCGTCAGTCTCATATCTGAAGGACATGATGCTGCCATCACGGCTCCCTTTCTTCTCGTCCGCATGCGGATAAATAAATGTACTTTTATGCATCACACTGCTGACTGTGTGCAGGGTTCATTGTCAGCACGACGACACTGGGCCGCATGATTAAATCACTCATCCCTCCACCAGGGGTCTGCTATTACATAAGAGAAATATATTCAAGGAATTATGCTCCCTCGCTGGCTTGGGTGGAATAAATCCAGTGGCTGTCGGAGGAGACACGGCAGGAGGCGAGCCGAGGACGGAACCCAGCGATACCATGACTTGGATAGGAATTAGAAACAACAAAATGTCAGAGACAGTAGAACTGGTCCGGCTCATGCAAAGGTCTCATCCGGTCAGAAGAACACTTGGGATGCATACAGCAGCTGTCAGAACCGAGGAGGTGAAAGAACCGCAAACTCCTCACAAGCAATACGTCATAATATATTTACCGTATTTAGACCAGCCTTGAACTTTCATCCGTTCATGCACCTTTGGACGTTTTGGTCAAATTCTTCTGCCCTGTGCAGGTTGTTGCTGAAGTCACTAACAGTTGTTTCTTTCCAGCTCGCTCAATGTCATCATTCTGATGTTTTCTTTGCTCTACCTGTTCCCTGGACCGGCTTGGATGAAAAACAGCACCTCCAAGTATGAGATCCCAAGTTGAGGAGTTCATAACTGAGGGAAGGATGGAATGTGAGATGGACAGAAGGAAGATTGGTGCGGCCTTGATCCCTTGTGGTGAAGACGGAGCTGAGCCCAAAGTCAGAGCTCTCAATTTACTGGTCCATCTCCGTTCCTACCCTCACCTATCGTCATGAGCTGCTTCTCCACCTGGAGAGGAACCAAGGCATCAGGGCACGCACGTATGACCAGTAAGAGGGCTCAGAGAAGACTCGTCTGGCCTGGGAAAATGTTAGGGTTCAATGGGAAGAGCTGGACAACGTAGCCAGGGAGAGAGGTCTGGGGTTCCCTGCTTAGGCTGGATCAGCCCACCTGGGATAAGCAGAAGAAGATGGATAGATGGATGAACCTGTTCCACATCTGTGACTTGGTACACCAGTACTTGCTTTCGTCTTCAGGGCATTCCAAATACTTGTAGTGGCTATGATGACCAATGTTTTGGATTGATTGTCCATAACCTCTCAGTTCTGGAGGCCACTGTACATCCTACCTTACTGTAAGTATCGCCCCTCGACAAGATGTAATAACATCTACCCAAATACTGTATACTCATACGTAGGTGTACTCAAATACTGTATGTATCAAGGCGCAGTACCTTTATACACAGTGTGTCTCTGTACTTTTGGCTACATCGGTTAGCGATGTTCCATAGACCAAGAACCAGCAGATAAACGGACAGTCACAAAGCCTTCTTCTTTTCTCAGCATTATACATATAAAAGTCTCCGACTGGTACATTGGTTGGGAAAGGTCTGAAATTGGGATCAGAGCAGCTGGTCAGGTTATTTCCTATTCTCACAGAGAATGTGAGATATTTTATTACTCTGGAATAAAAAGCGATGACCCTAAGAACTCCTCTTGGCTTTTCATCTACAGCTCTTGCCATCCTGCTTTTTAAGGCCGCTGCGTACAGACCTTGATTTCAGACGTTTAGCCATTAGCTTTGACTTGGATAGTCAGTTCGGTCTGACAACAAACATGAGCTGCATTAGATACACGATACATGCTGACTTCCCCTTCATAACAACTAGACCTGTTGATAACTGAGTAGACTACGTTTGAATGAAAATACTGGGTAGAACTGGGTGACCTTTGACCTCATATCTCTTACTCTGTCACATATGTAGTTATACTCCCCTAAAGGTTGGAGAATTGAGAGGCAGGCTCCTGCTCCAGGTGCTCAAGGGCCGTATGGCACATAGTAGGGGGTACCTCGCTAAATGTTGCTTGGTGGGCTGATCGTTCTCTCTGCATCATTCCACCGTCAGTAGAACCAGGTAGAACAATACCTGGTTCACATTGTCAGCAAAGTTGTCAATGAACACTGACCTCTGCCAAGGCTGCCCTTTCTCACCGACTCTGTGAGGGTGTCTAGTTTGGGGGCCTTAGGATCCCATCTTTGCAGGTGATGTGGTCTTGATGGCCACATAAAGTTGTAACCTTCAACATTTACTTTTGCGATGAGACAGAAAAAGCATGAAAAAGGGTAGATTACCCCCTCCAGGTTAGGAGTGAGGTCTTAGTAGTATCTTGGGGCGCAGCATCTGCAGTAATGCGGTCGCTGCAACAGACTGTAGTGGTGAAAAAGCTGAGCTGGAAGACAAAGCTTGTGATTTACAAGTCAATCTACGTTCCTAACCTCAACTATGGTCACAAGCTTTGGGTTGTGACTGGAAGACCAAATGACTGAGGTGTTCTGGGCATACTCAGTCAAAAGGAGGCCACGAGGCAGACCCAGGACACGCTGGAGGGATTATGTCCCACAGCTGGCCTGGTAATGCCTCTATGCCCCCCTGTGGAACTGGGAGAGGTTGCCTCTAGACTGCATTTAGACAGAGAAGTCTGGACCTCCTCACTGAAACTGCTGCCCCCACATCCGAACCGGTATAAGCAGAGGAAATGATGGCTTTACTAAAAATTGTGAGTAGCAGAGCTTTTTAAGGAAAGTCCAATCATTGATCCTGGGATCAGGCCTACGTCTTTACATGATCTTTAACATCTACAAGATTCTTGCCCTGGCATTTATCCCTAAAAAGGAACAGTGTTATGCTGAAGAACATGAGAAGATTTTGAATTAATAAGTAAAATCCACCAATACGTCACCAAGACACTTTGGAGTCACACAAAACGTTCAAATCTACAGCTTTCTTCTTTTGGTATGGAGACTTAAAACCCAATAGGATTACTGCTCTGGCGTAAAGCTAACCTTGTCACTATGGTGGAAGAGTGTTTAGAAGATGGAGCATGACTTTGCCGCAGTGGTCATTGTTCCTTGTTTTGTGTACCGTGAGAATAGCATCCTTTTTTCAAAATGTGTGAGCCAAATGGTTCTTGTAAAGATGTTCCTTCAAAGCAGTTATCAGTGAAATGATCACTGCAAAGGACAGAACTGGAAGTGGGCGTCCATCTGCCTCTCCTTCTCTGGACTAAGAACCAGAGACTAAGAACCACAACTACATGAATGTAAAAATGATGGACAACCATAGCTACTCAAGCGTGATGGTAATGTAAACCTAGCATGGACTATAATTAAAAAAAAAAAGCTTCTTTTTTTTGGTCCTGTCCAGGCATTGGGGCGGATCATAGTGTGTGCCCAAGTACAGTGCACCTTGCTGGGCCACAGAAGGTGGCTCTTCCCCCTCTATACTCTGGTTCCCCTGGTAGTAGTCTTGTCATACTATTTCGTGTCTTCAAGTCCTTCTTACCTCCAGGTGTGCAGAAACTAGACTTACATCTAAATATAAAGTTTGATATAAAACAGTTATTATATTGGTCTATTTGAAAGCATACAGGGTACTGTAGATCTGTGTAAAATAGCAATACAGCGTAGCAAAGCGTTTATAAAAACTATCAAACTAAGGCCAGTGGGAGTCAGGAAGCCAAAGAACCTGCCGACAACAGTGAGAACGCTGACATTACAACCAGACACACAACGTTGTCACACAGATACGCAACACAAACTCACACAGTGCCCCACCTGTCCCCCCCAGCATACCCCCACCAAGGGGAAAAAGCAAAAAGTTCAGCTAAAGTTTATGCATAAAACCTGCAAGTCACAGCTCTCCTGGTCTGTCTTTATTTCCACGGCGCGCCACGCAATGAATCCAAATCTTTCAAATGTCAAAAGGCGTCTCAGTCGTTTCGGCTAATCTTTTATTTTGAACTATCAGCAGGCTGCAGATGCCGCCTCAGACCTCGCCCGCCATGCCTGAGACGGCGCACCTTCATCTGGCTAATCTTTCTACCGCACCACGGCTCCATAACAAAAACATGTAAAAAAAACCTCTCCTGCCACATCAAATCAGCGGGAAGGGAAAAGAACATCAGCAATCTGGGAGCATTTTCTCTCCCGTCATCACCTTGTTGACAGACTCTGGCAACTGATAGCACACTGTTAGCTAAGACCCCAAGAGGAAGCACCTGGTAAGTCTGGAGAGCTTCGGCGGAGCGGGTGTTATGCTAACTGTGCTAACGTGCTGGGAGGAAGGAACATGAGCTTCTGGTACTTCTCCAAATGTTCTCAATTAGTAATGGATGGATGGGTATTGATACCGGTATCGATTCTCAAACAGAATTACCTATGGATATCGATACGCTCGTACAAATCTGCGTTGTGCTACCTTGTATTATTTTCTTGCTAACTGTCTCCATGGCAGCTGGACATGATGCTAACCAATGATAGACCACAGACTCTATTTAATAAACAATACTGAAATGAGAATTATTGAATAACTTTTTTACAGGTAAACCTTTTTCCAGTGTGACTATGAATGCAGGTTTTTGGCATAAAATGAGGTCGAAGTGAAGTCAAATGTTCATTTGTCTATGACATACAGTACATACCATACTTGTGGTATTGTTTATTCAATGTAAAACTGCATATTGCAAGCAAAAAGCCCGTTTCTTTCCCACAAGAGCAATGAGAGTAAAAAAGGGATTGCCCTCCAAACATACGTATATTCTCCCCTCCTCCCCTTCCTTGTTTGCCACTCTTGGTAAAAGTTGTGTTAAATGTTCTGTTGACAAGTTTCAGACCTGACAGTCTGTTTCTGTTTGTCATTACTATTGCAATATTTTCTGTGTGTGAAACTATAATTATTGTCAATAAAATCTGTTCCTCAATTATTTTCTGACATGAACTCCCTAAGGGACAAACATTTTTTCACGCTCCCCCCCCCAAAAAACTGATCATATCTGTACAAATTTGAAAGTGAAAGTAGGAAAATGCACCAACATGGAGAGCATACAAGCATACATTGAGTACTATACATTTATACTCTACATGTTGCTAGGTCCGCACTTACATTGAAAGCCTTACTTTCTTTGGGAAAACTTGCCTTGGTTAAAGTTGGTTTTGGTTTGAGTCGAACCATCTGGATGGATGGATGATGCTAACCAGAATCACATGGGTAACACAAAGAAATATCATTTCTGTTATACAGTAAAGTCTCGTTATATCGATATTGTCGGGAGTCGGAAAAAATATCGATATAACCGGACTGTCGATATATCCGATCCTGCGCCGAACTGCATTAAAAGTGGGCAATAATGCACTTAGCAGCTTAAATCAATCTTTGCTTAAGGATTTCAATACCAAAAAAGAACACGGCGAACGGCTGCTTCCAGTCAACTTTATTTTTCACACTTCCACCACCAGAGCACAGCACACACACCGATTCCCGCACTTCCTGGTTCACAGGTCATGCTCAACCCGCCCCACATAGCTGGCCAAACACATGCCTGCAACAGAAGAACCAACTGCGTTCGTGGTTTCTCTCGTGTGTATAGAATCTATACACACGAGAGAAACCACAAACGCCAGCATGTACATATGAAAAACAGTGATTATTGCAAGCGATAAAAAGATATCTGAATACAACACAATTAAATACATGTATTTGTACGCTTGTGTCTTCGTTGGAATAGGTGTGTATGCTATGTCAGTTGGTTCTTCTGTTGCAGGCATGTGTTTGGCCAGCTATGTGGGGCGGGTTGAGCATGACCTGTGAACCAGGAAGTGCGGGAATCGGTGTGTGTGCTGCACTCTGGTGGTGGAAGTGTGAAAAATAAAGTTGACTGGAAGCAGCCGTTTGCCGTGTTCTTTTTTGGTATTGAAATCCTTAAGCAAAGATTGATTTAAGCTGCTTTTGTATCGATATAAGCAGACCAAATTGGCTGGCGGGAGATGAAAAGGGCATCGTAGTAACCGGATTATCATAATAACCGGGTATCGTTCTAACGGAACTAATTATATCATAAAAGACTAGAAATTTGCCGGGAAATGAAAATAGTATCGTAATAAGCAGTACTTCGATATAACCGATATCAATATAACGAGACTTTACTGTAAAGTATATATTCTTTGATTTCCCTCATTTAGCTATGATTGAATATCATGACATATGTCTTCAATATTTGTGTCAAAGTCCTGCCATGGCAAGGTGACGGTGGAGTATTTTGGAGTATGTGTCCTCGTTCACACGGACGCTGATGAAAGAAGGACGTAATGAAGCAGAATGAGTCTGCCAAACATTTCAGCTCATCCTAAACCCAGCAGGCTGCTGGATGGCAGGGAAGCCAAGGAGGAAGAAAAAGGGCGACGAGAGAGAGGTCGCCCTTTGAGGCCGTCTTTGTGCTGTGATGTCGTTGGTGTTAATTACAACGCTGCTTGACATTTGACACGTTTGTCACGCGTGGGGGGTTTCAGTTAGGGTCAGCAGGGTGCTTGTCAAACAGCAGATGACTAAAATGACGAGGAGATGACGAGAAGACCATCTTTTCTCTCGCTTTCTCAGCTTGTTTTTGAGCTTTTCACACTTCATTTCTACCATTTCTACTGCTTGTGCTTCACAGAAAGCAAAAAAAACTAATTACTAGAGTACTCACTCTTCCTGTCACTGAAACGATTGTTTTAAAAGAACAGAGAAAAAGGGTAAAAAAAAAAAAACTTACAGAGCTTCCTTTCCTTCTGTTTTTTTTTTTGTCTTTATCACAAGGACGTGGTTTGATAGAAATGGAAGAAAAATAGTCTGCAATCTGACGTTTTCAATGAAGCAGTTTTCAGATTGACTGTCTTAATTTGAGTTGAGCATATTTCTTAAAACCAGATGAGTCATCTTCATTTTCAGATGGGACATATGACTCAAAACTAGATCTTTTCTAGTCCCCTTGACTTAACATTTTCTATTTTAAGAAAAGTTATTGATTACTTTTAAGATGATTTTATCTGATATTAAAGGGAATCTATTCTGCTCATTTTTGGACTTTGTATTGGGTTGTGGACTCCTATAGAGCAGCTACACACAATAACTCCCACATAAAGTTTTCTAGATCTTCCAGAAGGTCTATGCTGGTTTAGCTAGTGGACCAGCAAAGACCAGCATAGACCAGCAAAGACCAGCATAGACCAGCATAATTTCCATGCTGGTCTATGCTGTTTTTTCAGCAGGATGTAGAGATACTGTAGATACTGTAGATACAATTGATACTGTAGACACTGTTGACGCTATTGATAATGTAGATACTGTTGATAATATTGACACTATTGATACTGTAGATACAATTGACACTATTGATACTGTAGACACTGTTGACGCTATTGATAATGTAGATACTGTTGATAATATTGACACTATTGATACTGTAGATACAATTGACACTATTGATACTGTAGACACTGTTGACGCAATTGATAATGTAGATACTGTTGATAATATTGACACTATTGATACTGTAGACACTGTTGACGCAATTGATAATGTAGATACTGTTGATAATATTGACACTATTGATACTGTAGATACTGTGCATTAGTAATACTTTCATATTATTGGTACCTTCATGTTATGATGGAAGATTCATGTCGACAATAACAAACAAATTGAATTGAATGGACTCACCTTGAATCGTATCAAACTGTTGCATATACAAATATATTGGTTCTGAATAGTATGTGTATTAATAATACTTGTGTATTTTCTGACGATGACAATCTAGGATAATATCTATTAATAGTAAATGTAGTCCATTTGGGGTTAGATGACATTGTGTTGTCAACAGTAGGCGGTTGTGATGTAAAAGACAGTGCTACAGTGTAAAGATCAATGCTATATGCTATATTTCTATGTTTCCAAGGTGCAACTCGGCCACGCAAGGCTTCAGAACAGGAAGTATCTGCTGTGGTATTTTTGGCTGAACACTCGGCAGAACAAACAGAAAGCAATGTAACATGTCGCCCAATCACTTTGCTTGTTTCCTCTCCTTTGGTTTTAATTTGGTTTTGTTCTGGATACTTGCTCTTTCAGACAGCCGCTGCAGTTTCACAATAAAGGATGCTGACATTGTGCGCCTGCCATGGGATGTCAAATGGAGCGTTCCCAGCTTCCCCCTTCCCAACTAAAAGAAAATATGATCCAATGAGGGGACGTAATGTCATTATCAGGCCCTATTTTGTCTCGGCGAGGCTCCGGCGTGTCAGGAGCAGTGGTGCTTGTGGGATTGTCTGCTCGACTGGCGTCAGCATCCAAGTCATTCATAAGAGTGACATGCAGGGGGGGGGGGGGGGGGCAGTGAGCATCTCAGCAATTATATAAATGAAGATGTCAGATGAATCCCGGAGGGCGGTGTTTGTCGCTCAGCCGAAGCACGACCGGCGAGGTTGGCTTTATGTAACAAGGAAATGTTATCAGCAACTTTTCTTCAAAAGACTTCTATCCTTCCGTATTTACATATCTGCACATGAAAGATATTCGCTGTCACTCATCCAAGGCATCGCAAAGCTTTCTATTCTGCCCGGGGACACTGGTGAACAATTCCTCCCAATGGAAATAATTCAGCAGGAAAAGAAATCATCTGTTCCGGGGTCAAACCCTTGCCACCATAAAACATTTTGGTAGCATTTGCACACACTTGCTATTTATGCCACATTCTAATGCTAACTCAAACCCAATGCTCAGAGTGAACTCTCTTCCTGCCTGTTGGAGGCGGGAGCCAAGGAAAACAGACACACGTGAACATGGCATGCCCTGCCATTGGCTGGCCACCAGTCCAGGGTGGGATAGACTCCAGCATGCCTGTGACTCTAGTAAGGATAAGTGGCATAGAAAATGGATGGATGGATTCGCAAGGCAATGTATTCTTTCCAGCAAAATTATCCACTTCATTTCATTAATTGTATGATGAATTCATTAAAGGAGGCCTATTATGCTTTTCCTGCGTGGGCCAAGCTGGACTATGCGCCAAAAACTGTTGCTGAGGTCCGATGCCTTTCCTATGTTCCTTGGTCATGTTGAATAGTCAGCAGTGCAAGCTTTAAGCAACAAAGTATCAGTGTGTGTAAGTAAGCGGCCATCTGTGTAGCAATATAGGGTGCGCATGCAGTGAGCATGTTAAAATTACAATCTCACAGAGTTCTGGAGTTGCTACTAGCCTTTTTCGACCACAGTCAGTGATCTACCCGAGTGATCAACACTGATACTCCCACAAAAAACTACCAGTAGCACAGTGAAAGCCAATGCAATTATTGGGTGAATACAGATCTTTTGCAAGTTGCAACTGTTTCTTGAGTGTGGTTTTGCATAACCTCATATTTGGTTTTACCCACTTTTAGGGGTGTATTTTCTTGGGGGTTGAGGGACGGTATACGCTCAAACATCACGAAAAAATACAAACTACTACAAAACTACAAAATAACTAAGAAAGAAATGAGGTACAGGTGAGGCCCTAACCTCCTAACCCTAACCTTAACCCCGAACCCTAACTCAGAAGGAAGAAGGTAGTGTTAAGGCTAAGACCTTAACCCCTAACTAAGATGGAAAAGGAGGCACAGCTCAGACTAACACATAAACGCATCATGAACATAGAGAAAGAGGAGAAGACCAGGAAAGCAGTAAGAGAAGATGCAATGGGGCGCATGGAAGGTTCAGGTAGGAACAGGAACGGTCATGACCCGGCCTCGTCCTGCACTTAAAGACACGACTGACTCAGGATTAGCACCAAGACAAAAGGTCCAGGTGTCACCAGGAAGACGTCGGCGTGTTGCCAAAGTTTCACAGTTGAAAACAGAAAGTTTTGCTGCGCTTGAGTTTTTGCGAGTGATTCCGTCTCAGTGCCAGGCCAGCCTTGGACGTGATGACGTGATGACACATCGCAGCGTTGCCGCGGTTGAAGCGCACTCAAAGCTTCAGGGACTTGTTGGGTCACAAGACTTTTATGTCCGTTTCCACTAAGACTTGCCCGTGACAAGCAGATACCCGTGGGTGCCGTCGTCTTCCTCTCCTCTGTCCTCCCTGCTCAAATACATTTTCTTCCGCGTGGCCTCGGGGTCAGCCTTCATCGCATCGTTGTCATTTTCAATTAGCCCGCCCCTCCCCGCACACCCAGCCCCGCCACCCGCCAATATTCTTTTATTTCAAGCCGACGCGCTCGTGTCCGTCAACGTTAGCGTCCCAGACATCACGCTCAGCGCACCTGCCACCCGGCAGCGGGCGGACAGCAGGTGGCGCCGGCGAATGCGTCGGCGAACTGTGATGAGAGGCCAGCAAAACGGACGCAGCTGTTCCATTGGATCCGTCTGCTCCCCTGATGTGAAGCTGAAATATGCATTTCATCCCACGGCACCTTTTCAACTCCGCAATGAAAAAGAAATTAAAGGCAGGACTAAACCGATGGAGCGTCTCGAGAAATACTAGAAATAAAAGCCTCCCGTCTTAAATCGGCACTGATAGCTTCAACATGGCCATAACATTAGGTACACCCGCACAATCTCACACACAACAATGCCGCCTGTTGATTGGCTCTATCATACGGCAACTTGGCCTTTCTAACAGCATCTGATGTTCTTATTTCCAAAAGTGATCAGCATTTAGTGGGGGTGTCACTCCGTTCACCAGACAAGATTTACTTTCTACTTTACTTTCACAAAAAGTACAATGAGGAAAACACAGGTACATGACAATATACAGTAGAATCCCTACTACATTACACTCTGTGTGTTCCATGGAAGAAGGTGAACCCCTTCCTGCCTCAGACCAGGACAACAGACCCTTGTGCCCAATGAGGCCGGCAAAATGACCCCCTTCATTTTCATCTATTCATTTATTCATCATCCCAGGCCTCGTGCCCAGCAGATACTTTTTTCTGAATGAGAAAAAAACGCCCCTCTTGTGACACCCCTGGCATTTACATAATATTCAGTTACAAAAGTACACATCCATTTTCATCAGTGGTCGGAGACCCATCCTTGAACACGTCCAAGGACCCTTGTGCTTGGACTGTCTGAGAGTGGGACATAAGTCCTGGCTCTGTCTCTGTGTGTATCTGTGTGTGTGTGGGGGGGGGGGGAGCAGTTGCGTTTGCTGATGTTGCCTTTTTTTCATTAATAAAGTTGAAGCGCAGGATAATTATCCAAGGGAACTATCATGTCATACTGTTAAGTCCAATAATAGGAAAAACTATACATAATAATAAAACTACTGTACTGTGCAGGTGACCAAATCAAGCGCTCCTTTTATCCTACTTTCTCCTGCCTGTGATGTTAATGGCCTGTCTTCTCTTCCCCTGAGCTCACTTGTAAACAACCAGGAAGACATTGTGCGTGCAGTGCTCCGCCATGAGGGGAGCCCATACACCTTCTCACCCCCCCAGAACAGCAGTGAGGCGTTTGAAATATGCCAAAGTTTTGCCAGACACCTCCATGTCGCCACAGCGGCTGCTCGGAGAGTGTGCCCGAATACAGTGCACCTTTCTGGGCCACTATACTCTATACTTCTCCTGGTAGTAGTCATGAAAAGGGTTGGTTTCATCCTTCCAGACGTTAAGACGTTATCCTGAATGACGGCCCTAACATTGGAGTGCTGAGTGCCGTGGTGGATTCCTCCTCTGCATGTTGATGAACCAAATTAAGTTTTTTGTTCATTTATGGAATGCGTCCAACCACCAACAGGTTTCGGCTCATCAACTCCTACAGCTGATACGACCAGCCACTGAAACTTCCAATCACATTTACTGTCTATCCACCTGCTTCTCTGGTTCTCTCCACCGAGCAGCTTTACAGATGCCGTCACGCTGCCTGGACACCTCATGGGGTTGACCAGCACCATCTAGAGGCGTATATTGTGGTCGGGGTCAGATGATTAGGAACAGATGCAGTCCTGCTGAGCAGCATGCAGGCGTACCTAATGTTGTGTCCAGTCGTGCATGTTCCGGTAAGGCTGGTAGGGAATGTGCTTGGGAAATGAGTGAGGTTGGAGGGAAGTACAGAAAAAAAGAAAGAAGGAAGGAAGGAAGGTAGGTAGGTATGGAAGGAAGGAAGGAAGGAAGGTAGGGAAGCCAAACAGCAGCAGCACATGCATGTCCTTCTGCATGCCAGGCTTTAAAAAGACGTCTTGGCCATGCCGCCCTCCCACATTAAAAACATGTCAGAGAATGAAGGAAGTACTGATTTAAAAGTGGCCCCAGATGAGTAAAAATACTAGCAACGTATGTAGTACATGTCCTAGTATCTAACATACAAGAGTAGAAAAGTCAAATATGTCTTTCTATGATTCTACATGACTGACATGACATTTGACTTGACTTAGTGACCTGCTAAAATGCAATCAAGCAAGAGAATCCTACCATTTGTGCTCATTCTTCATGCAAGGTGTGCAGTGTCATTCATTGCTTCCATAAGAAGGAAGCCAGGCAGGTAGGAAGCACCTTAACTCCACTCAGGTGCGGGAGATTAAAGCAAATGGACGTATGGGGCTTCGGGGGTCCAACCGTGGCTAGACAATGCAACAAACAAATACTTCTACTCACCGCTCCTCGCCCCTCGCCCCGCCGCTCGGACTCTTCGGCGGACCTCCACCGCCGGTGCTGCCGGAGCTGCGCGTCCCTCTCCGGCAGACCCGAGTCGGCACCCGGACGGATCTCCAGAGAAGTCGGCTCGCACCTCGGATCAGCCGCCGCCAACATCCATGCCCGAAGACAAGCCCTTTGCTCCGCGGTGTGCTGTTCCGGTTCCGGTCGGCGGTGCTCGGCGTGGAGCTCCTCTACTGCAGGAGGCTGAGGTCCCTCTGCAGGGATGCACCCCGGCAGATGATGACTGGAGGAGAAAGGTGGTCCTTGCTGGAGTCATGACGAGGAGGGGCCACTCCTCGCTGACACCAACAGTTTGCTTTGTTGTTCTGAGGAATAAATGGCCATTTATGACATAAATATGATAATGATGTTTGTATTTGGACTTCTATCGGTATGATCGGATTGTTTACAGCCTAATGTAGACCGTACACGCTCATCAGTTAAGACTATTTCATTTGGTTCTGGTATTAAAAATAATCATATACACAATGTAAGAAGTATGACATCATAAAAGAGTGGTAATCAGAAATGTACCTAATAAAGTGGCCAACACGTGTTGCTGCATCGAGGCGTTTATTATATATGACAATGTAATATTCATATCTTTATGCAGTTGTGTTGTCTTAAAAGGTCCAGTGTGTCATTTTAAATAATTATTGATAACGGAATATTTTCTAAAATACAAATATACAAATCACCAAAATTCCGCAGGTCAGCCAGCACTATTTTTATTATTATTATTTTTGGTCTCTGCTTCAAGGATTTATTTGATTTATTGCCATTTACTAATTGATTGGTCCACCTGACAGCATGACAACAGAATATATAGCTTAGTATCTTAACCATATTAGACATTATTATTATTATATACATATATAGTATACCTTTTCCTTAGCCTACTAATTAACGCATGCGCATCCAGCACGTGTCCCGCAGAGTCAATTAGTTACTGCTGTTAACGCCTATTTTTCATATATATATATTTAGCTCAAACTACAAACATAAACATGAGAAATGCCAAATGAAAAGCGTGTAATTATGTGTCGTTACAATGTGGACGTTGTTGAAGAAAAAGGCATTCAGGGATACTATAAAAAAGACAAAAAAGATAAAAAAAAAAAAAAGATTAAAAAATATTGTAGCGGTCCAAGAACGCAGATTAAAAGATTAAAAATTAACGCATGCGCATGCAGCACGTGTCCCGCAGAGTCTGACGCACCTTAATCAATTAGTTACTGCTGTTAACTTTCACACACATATGAATATATATATATATATATATATATATATATATATATATATTTAGCTCAAACAACAAACATAAACATGTGAAATGCTAAATGAAAAGCGTGTAATTATGTGTTGTTATAATGTGGACGTTGTTAAAGAACAAGTCATTCACGGATACTATAAAAAAGACAAAAAAGATTATATTGTAGCGGTCCAAGAACGCAGATTAAAAGAAAAAAAGTAACAAAATAGACATACATTTAGATTGAAGTGTAATTTGTCCACAGCAGGTAAGAAGGACTATGGAGAGAAATGTCTGTCGTTATTCAATCAAACAAAAAAATCCCTCTGAGGCGGTGACCCCCCAGCCCCCCCACGTGGTCCAACCTGTGCTTCCATCCAGGGGACAGCATCTGCTGTCTCCGCCCATCATTTCCTAGATGTGTTCCACGTGTTTGTGGGATCGCTTACAAAGCTCCTCTGAGCTGAGTGTTTGACTGACATTATGGAGCTAACGGCCTATCTCTGTCCGCCATCATTAATTAAACAGTGGCCATGACTGAGTGCGCTTCCTATTGCACAAATAATCAATTCCAGCGCTTTCAGCTCTTATCAGCGGAAAGATGCCATCTTTTAAGAAGCGGTAATTGGGGGTCCTTTTTTTTACAGCGGTGGTTGTCAGCACTGGGATCCTTTGAGAGTTTTGTTTTACACGTAGCGTGCAGTGGTAAGGACGACGCTGTTGTCCGCCAATGTCTTCCCTGACTTGTTCAAGTGGGAAGAGAAGCGTATTCATTAGTCTTGTGTCCACAGAGCAACACAATTAGCTGCAGAGCCGTCCATTAACGAGGCTATTCTCAGGTGGGCAAATATGGAACATACAGGAGTAAAAATAGATGAATCATTTCAAAGTAGATGTGAGAATCAAAACCTTCAAACCTTGAAAAGGGGTGCAGCCTCTGCTGTAGAACTTGTATCATCATTACACAAATGCAAATTAGTTGCTCTCTGCAAACATTTCTCCTGATGGCGGCCATGTTTTTCAACTAATCTTGCTCAAATGTGACACACATGTACCCATTGCCCCCTTAAAGGTGGCTATCAAATTTAATTGGGCTAAACACCCTAAAGTTAAGGTGTTTTGTACAGTGCATCAAACTGTGTGAGAAACTTCAAGTCAATATGAATGATGGGGTTGGAGCCTCTAGGTTCATAAAGATTAGGAGCTCGATCTTCTCTATTGCTTTTAAGATCAAGAAAATGGGCCCAGGCTGCTCGGAGCATGTGCCCGAATACAGTGCACCTTGCTGGGCCACAGCAGGTGTCTCCTCCCCCTCTATACTCTGGTTCTCCTGGTAGTAGTCATGTGGTCGTAGTGATGTCATGATATTTCATTAGAACTCATCAACAGGTACACTTGGTCACATCCTTATTTCTTCCATCCTTCTCACCTCCAGGTGAACAAAAACTACACTCAGTACATCTCAATGAAAAAGAAAGTTATGGGTTATATGTATCGTATTGGTCTTGAGAAGCTAGTTATCGGTATCTGTTTGGGGAAAATAATATTGTGCATCTCTCGTAAAAAACAGAAGTATATAAAATCAAAAGAAAAACAATAAAAGAGATTTGATAGAAGCCTAAATGATTGATTTGTACCAAACAATCACCCAATAGGATCAGGCTTAGTGGTCCTTTGCCCCCATTTGCCCCATGGTACCCCAGGACATCTGGATTGATGTTGGTGTTGCGGTGGGGTCCAGATGAGCTTCGGGGTGTATCATTAACCAAACTATAAACCTGTCCTAAATGAAAATACAACACAACACGTCCTATTAAAACTTAGCAGCCGTGCAGTACCCAAAGTTTCTTCGCGGTGTTTGCTCATTGTTGCTGACTCAAGCAATCATGGACGTGTTCTGCACTGTTGGGGCGTCAGGATGACAGTAGCACAATAAGGTGTGTGCTCACTGCAAATAAGTGTTGGAGCAACGTGGGATGGAGTCTCCTGCTTGTGTACTTTATTTCTTGGGTGTGACTCATGTTTGATGATGGTGGACTGTGTGTATGGTCATGGAAAAGCAGGGAGCTGCTGTAACTTCTACGACTGAAGCACCGCACACACACAAAGCTGAAAACCTGTCAAAACATGCACGTTGACTGTGACTCCTGTACTATTGTTTTTGACAAAAAATGTAACAAAAACATAGTATTGCCTCATGGAATACACGCTGTGTAAAGCTGAAAGAAAACAAACAAACCATGCAATTTTGGTACAATTTTGGTACACATCATAAGGGACTGACAAGCATGTGTGTGTCACATTTGGGCATCAAGCAATATGTAGGTTAATTGGTTCCAGACCTGACCGCGATAAGTGAATATTTTGGTAGTGAGAGCATAGAAAAGCTGTTTGTGACTTTTTAAATTTGGCTTTTAACATTATTAGAGCCCCGTACACATGAAATAACACCCCTATAGTCGCCTTTACACTTCCATCATTCTTTGTTTTCTGTCAGGACACAACACATAGCATAGCAAGCTGCTGTGCTGTATTTGGAGAATAACATCAGAGCTCGAGGGCCAGCGTCCATGCGTTGTGCTGGGCTTTGGTCTTCCTCCTTCCAACTAACTGTCATGTATTATATAGCAAGCATGCATCATTGATGCTGAGCTTTGTAGACGGGTGACAGCCTGACGAAAGCGTCGGAAGGTGGGAAGCAACTTTCTGAACGTCATGATGGAGGACGTTAATAGTGAGCTGCTTTGAATGCTGAGAAGCTTCCAGTGCTTCTTTACATGCACGTCAATCCAAAACAACACGGAGCAAGTGTTCCTTACATAATCGTCCCACACTGACACTTTCACACTTCCATCAACACAAATACCTCGACATCTGCGAACGCCGACACTTCACTTGTGTGAAAGCATCTCACACAGACACTCCAGCCACATCAGCTAGCCCTTGTTTCCGTGTTCGGCTACGGCGTGCACGCTCGCCGCAGCACGTGCAGGCAAAGTTTACCACACGTTTGGTGAGTGCTTTATTTGCCGTGCACGTCTGGTGCTCGGCGTGGCTGAAGGAGGGACTTAAACGTGTGCAGATGGAGACTTACATGGACATGCTCGGCGAATGTGGTCCATTTCTATTTATTGTTCAGCAGATGCTGAGGACAGAGAAGGTGGTAAATTGTTATTTGTTTGCTAGACGGATGCTTTTCATTACCGGGAGTGCCAACATCTGCCGGGCTCCAGGTTGGCAGCTGCGTGGAGTCACTTTCAGACATTCCCAGTTGCAACGTGCAGGAAATAACAACAAAAGGTTGATATGTGTAAATATTGGTTCGGACTTTCCCATTGCCGAGACTTATCAAGAGCGACGGCTGTAAAGACCATCATATATTTCATAATAAGACCCTATCATTCCTGGCATTATCTTGTTGGGGCTATTGTGTTACGCATCCATGGCTGCTGTTGTTTACATCAGCAAATCCTAGCAATCCAACAGGCTATTGCAGCGCGTAGTAATCTGCTACTTACAAGGGGCGGCCATCTGCCTAATTATCATTTATTTGCATGAAGACAAAATGTCAAGCAGAGGACGCATACATTATCAGCAAAACATGAACAATTCACAGCAGCGCACGCTTTTTTCAGTATCCCCCCCACCCCGCCATGGTCATATCACCAGGTGTGTTTGACTTTCATCCAGCCATACAACTCAGGTGCTGGGCGGCTGGAGCCTATCCCGCCTAACATTACCAATTGCCTGTGTAGTATCTGCTACTTTTTCCTTTTCCGTGGCCAGAGTTCCTCCAGCAGGCAATGCTACGGTGTACACCCATGCTAGTCAACCAGAACAATAAAACTAACGTACCCACACAGATTCTCTTCATAGTTGGCTTTATTCTTGTCCAATCACCGCTGATTGTTCCATGTTTGCTTATTTGTCTCATCGTTCTACTTTGTTATGTATTAGTCCCGGAATTAGAACTTTATCCCCTAATTGTTGGAATGTTTTCTCGGAACAAACAAACAAAAATCACAGCTTTATTCATCGTTTGGTTTGCTTTTATTAAGCTTTCTTTAGTACTTTATGCTTTTTACAATATTACATCATTCTTGTCAAATGACAACTTTTTTTCTTGATATTTGGACTAAAATTACTGCTGATTTTTTGTAAAAGGGTCCCCGGGCCGCACTTTTGTCAGATGTATTGAGCTGTGTGAGAAATCGCAAGTCAAGCCACTTGTGGGCTTGAATAAGAGCGCCGCCATGTGGTGTATGTGGCAACACGGTAGGTCGGGTAATGGTAATGGTAATGGTAATGGTAATGGTAATGGTAATGGTAATGGTAATGGTAATGGTAATGGTAATGGTAATGGTTTTATTTCATTTGAACATGCATCAGATTACAATTGAATGCATCCCATAATCAGTTCAGAGTTCCACATCCAAATCCTACCCCTCCATCTGGTACTTTTACAATCACTAACTGTTACATTTGTTCACTTCCTGCTTTCCTAATATAGTTTAAGTTTAGTTATTTATTTATTTTTTAATTTCTTGTCCCGTACCAAAGTACGAGGTGATATGACCATACAATGACATAATGGATTCCCATCTGTTTCCCTGTTTCCAAAGCAGCATGTCGTAAGGCGGTGTGCCTCGGAGAGCCACGGGCGCCCTGCAGCGGCGGTGTGATTGTGTGCGGCGCTCTTTCACAAAGCCGAGCGCGTTCATCAGCGCTTGCGCCGGCAGAAGCCTTGTGTCTCCAATCATCGCCTCCATCAGCATCAACCAGCGCGGGATAGTCACGGCGGCGCTGTCACAAATAATACACTCTGACTTCATTCAGCCGAGATGGCAAATCACCATCATAATTACCACGGCGTAATCGTATCCCGCAGCAATGACCGTCACCGGAGAAACGCCATTAGTGGAATGGCGCAAGCAATCAGCTGGTCAACAACAACATGACACAACCGCAGGCTTTCAGCGTCCTAAATTGTCTTGCGCTTTGGAGACTATTTGTTTTGTCTCACTGTCTCCGTGCCAGAGGATTCCCATTCTTCCGGTGGGTGATATATCTTTAGTTGTTCAGGGAAAAAGCAAAAGCGTCTTTGTGGATGCTGTCATTCACCCTCTTTCTGGGAGGATTCCTCATCTCCCATGAGGCGGCCCATTTGTACTGGAGTAATTCATTACCTGTTCACTCGCTAGTGACAACAACTCAATTCCATCTGGCTCCCCTGTCTCCTGGGGGCCTGCCAGCCCCAGAATAATAAGGACGGCCACCAGGAAACATATTTGCTCACCTATTACCCCAGTAACAATGCCATGATTGATTCCTGTTTGGATTATCCTCATGTCACTGCGCCGCCAAGAGCCCCCTTAAAGCTCCTTCTACCTGGTGGCGGCGTCACGAATCACAGGAGATAAAAAAGGCGGAAAGCGAAGGCAGCGTGACAGGAGCCGTGCCGCCAAGTCCAGCCCACCGCGTCGTCTCAGCGAGGTACCTGTGGTGTGCCAGGAACATGAAAGTCAGGATGGTTGGATGGACGGATGCTTGGTTGTCAAGGTTGCAGCGCCAACAGGGACATGGCATTATTGTCTCCGCCAAGCCGAGGGATTCTACTGAAGCTGTGCTCTCTTCTTCATTAGTTTGGAATTATTGTGAATCATCATCATCATCAGCATGAGAATGCTAATGACTTTGGACAGTCTCCCCCCCAGAGAGGGCCCAGGTAGTTCAGTTTAGAGGCTGGTACCATTGCAGCACTTTGAGGGACAATTATTGTTTTTATGTGAAGACATGTACTGAAACCGCATCCAAACGTTACTGTATTATTATATACTGTATTATGGAAAGCAGGAAGTGAACAAATGTCACAATAAGCTTTGCTTCTTCCTACTCCTTTTGGACATGTGGAACTGTGAACTGATTATGGGATGCATTCAATTGTAATCTGATGCCTGTTCAAATGAAATTAAACCATTACCATTACCAATTAATTAATTAATAGACATCCATCTATTGGAAGTTCTGGTTGTGGAGGCGGCAGCAGATCCTGAGGGGTTCCCAGGCCTGTTCAGGGAGACAGTCCCTCCAATGTGTCCAATGTGTCCTGGCCTTGAACGGCTTCCCAGGCGACCGTCCAGGAAGCCATCTCATCTGGGTTCTTTTGAGCAGCAGTTCTACTGCAGGTCTCTGCAGTGCTTCTCACCTTATCTATAAGGGAGAGCCCAGCCACCCTACGGAGAACTCATACGGGCCGCCCGTCAGGGTAGGAATAGAGATGGATCGCTAAATTGAGAACTTCAGCTCTCTCTTCACGGCAATGGACCGATGACGAGTCCTCAATGGAGGCTAGACTGTCCCGGTTAATGGTCCCACAGAGATTGGCTTCCACAGTTGCTGACCTCCCTGAATTGGGGCACAGCCACAGCCAAAAAACATCAGTGGAAGTGTTTTGGTGTCTGTGCCGTCTGACATGACTGTGACCTACATATCAAGTACTCTGGTCATTGCGTGCGTTGACCTATCGTGTTGTTTCCTCTCTGGAGGACACCGGGAAGCTAAAAGAGTCCCGGCGCGTAAAAAGCAGCGTTTCAAAGCCCGTTATGTAAGATGACTGCTCGTGGCACGGCAGCACAATCTCAAAGACGCGCTGATATTGAACAGCCTCACTTTCAAATTGTGCTGGTGCCGCCACCTCCCACTGCTGGCCGCCCCCACCCGGGGTGCAACTTCAGAGGCCAGCTGCTGTGTCTGACAGCTGGGCAAATGTTGGCGTTCTGCCCCTGCAGGGGGCCACAGAAAGGCTGAGTGTATCCTGGAGACACACTTTGAAATTACCCTTGATCACACATGTACATGTCCCACTGCAGTCCGGGGAAAGTAAACATGTGGAAAAGAATCCAAGACGTGACTTTCCCCGCGGTGCCAGTCAATTGGCATTAACGTTTCAGCTTTCATCCGGCCAATTCGACTGCCGATCGCTAATTGCAAAATGAATCATTTCACATAAGAGCAAGTGTAAACATCTCTGACCAGATTGCCTGAAGATCTATCACCTGGGTGGTGCTTTATTTGCAGTCAAGAGGCTATTTGATTTGCCTCCCCGAGACATCCTCCATTATACACGCACATCATCTTCTTGCGGCAAATATCTCATCTTCTGCATCTGGCATCTGCATGCTCCAGCTCTGCTGAAATTGATTAATAGTGGCTTTAATTCCACGGAATGCTGACACGCTACTTGAAATACACGCTTCTTCCACTCTCCTCCTCATCATCATCATGATGGCCGTTCTGCACAAGTTAATGAATAAGTCATCAGGAGGTGACCATGATGGATGCGCAGGAAACAAACACGCTTCCAGAATCAGCGTGTTCGCCAGATGCTCGGCTCACTTTGAACTTCAGATGTAACTTTACTGGTGGCGTCCACGCTGGTTGCGATGGAGCCGGCAGATGGCTTTCATTGCTGCGGCGCCGGTTGGTGGCTCTTCACAGGTCACATGTGCTTTGGAAGACCGCTTTGAGGCTCGACTTGGGGCAAAAGAACGTAACCGCCTTCACACAGCAACAGAAACACTGCGGCCGATACGTTGTAGCGCTTCTGCATGGAAATAGGAGCGTACAGTAAATATGTCTATTTATATGACCTCATTATCGGGCTTTCCTCCTTTATGGTGGGTCCTTTATTGGTTCCAGACCTGATGAGTGAAGATGACTGAAGGATTCAATAGTAACAAATGAAATATGACCATAGTTACATGATCCGATATAGTAGAGTTAATTACATAAAATAAGACATAAATGACATAAGATGGTGGCTAATGTCTCGGACAGCAACAAAGGATATAAATCTATTTGTGCTACGCCATTCCATATGCACCTAGATACAGGGCTTAGGGTACCATTCAAGAACCAGAACGGTTCCATATGGTGAATCTTACTTTATCCAATAAAACAGCCAATTGTATCAAAGTGGCATTCTTAAATATGAAATATTTAAATAGCATGATGGAAGGCAGATGGGAAAGAAGCAC
This sequence comes from Doryrhamphus excisus, assembly GCF_037039965.1. NCBI lineage: Eukaryota > Metazoa > Chordata > Actinopteri > Syngnathiformes > Syngnathidae > Doryrhamphus > Doryrhamphus excisus. The sequence continues at coordinate 2,240,752 of NC_136364.1, forward strand.
ATCAAATATTATTTTATTCAAAGATAATATACAGATAGAAATCCCACAGTATGTTTATGTTTGTTGGCTTTGTCAAGTCCAGTTTATTTATGTAGCCCTTCATCTCAAAAGAGTCCCATAGGGCTTTACAATCTGGTGACGACATCCCTGATGAGCAGGCTGCAATGGATTTGGACGCAATATACAGTAAGTACATTATATAGAAAGTACATTCAAACAGCATAGTAGTCCAGGTCCTACATGTAGAGACATCAGGAGAGTTGGTCAGCCGGGTCTTGGAATGAATACTGTTAGCTACATGCTGTAAAAATAAGTCTTGAGTCGGGACTTGAACATTTCTACTGAGGTAGCAGCTCTAATCATGTTAAAGCTTGAAGGATTAGCGCTGGTAGGGCCAGTGAGAGTGTAAATCAGGGGTCTCAAACACGTGGCTCGCGGGCCAAATGTGGCCCGCAGGACACTAGTTTGAGGCCCCCGCCTTGATATGAAAGTTTAATGTAAAGTTTGATATGGATGCTGTATGGTATCATGTACCCAGAAAAAATTATTCCGTTTGATTCATGTTCATGTTAAAGGTTAAATAACTGTTAATAGTTATCCTCCCTATTAGTGTGGAAGTGGTAAATTTTTGGCTATTTAAGTTTAAAGGAAATAACTTGAAGTCTACCGTTTAGGTCGCTAGCTCTCTAGTTTGCGAGTTAGCATGTGTCTCAAGACCCTGCAGTTGCGCAATATGTTGTAAATAAAAAAAGTATAAATGTGACTATAGTCGTGTTTTGTCATGTCTACAGGGCTCTAATAATGCTTTGTTCATTTTAATCTGAAAAAAATAATTTGTCTACCCACCAACTATATGTGGTTTCTTAAGTTTTTATTATTTGCCGTTTTATTATTATTATTATATTTATTTATTACTGATTGAGTTTCTTTATTCTTGATTTGTTTATTTATTTTTCATCTTATTTTGTGCAGAAAAATAAAAATGAAGATATTTGAGAACAGTGGAATGTTTTATCAGAGATTTTATTGTAGAAAATCGGAACCTAAGCACTGAAAAAGTTTGTATATTTTTCTGTTTTTAATAAACGGTCATGAATCAGCATTGATGTGTACTCATACCAGGCTTTTCCAGCAGGAAGAAGTACTTTCTAGGGGACTACAGCGCATGGAGGTGGGCTGCCTGCCTGGACTGGTAATGCCAGCTCAGGCCACCATGGTGGGGGCCACCTGAAGGTGAAAGTCCTGAGAGTGAACATTCATCACTGCTGGCGAAGGGGCTGAAACAGGGGTGGGGGAGTGAGGGGTGGTGGTCACTGACACTAATGGGGCCGTTAGAGATGTGTGAGAAATGTTCAAGTTGTTTACAGGTACTTTCAGCAACATATCAGTTCTCAACTATAAAAAGAGAGAAACAAGCCACTGCTTTGTGGAAACAAGACTTTCACTTTGACACAATTAGCCAGAATATGGAAAGAACCATACCACAACATTAACAACACTAAAAGTGCTTGTTTTACATGAAAATACCCATTCATGTACAGATAGAACACCATCAACTATTTCACATTTGGAACTGAATTGTGCTTGATTCAAAGAGTAACCTTGTGCATGCCACACGGCTGCCTTGCTGCCACCTTGCCACACTTCCGCCACCTTGTGGTCATTTTTACAGCTTAAAACTGCACCAAACATGATCTCTTCACTTGTGCAGTTGCGTCATGACCTCTTTTTGTCTCCTGCGCAAATGCAGCCTACCATGTATGAGACATAGGGAGACATTTGGGTGGGTAAAAGTGTATGGATACATACACACTACTAACTCCTTATTTCTAAAATCACAAATACTTCAACTTGCTCATATAGTAGTTAATTTTCAAACAGCTAAAATAATGCATAAGGATAAAAATAACCAATTAGCTAAAAATGTCATCCAATACTTCTCTACAAGAGAGGAGAAATATGATCTCAGGGAAGAAGTACATTTGAAACACTTCTATGCTAGGACTACGTTATGCTAGCCATAGCATTTCAGTATGTGGAATCAAACTATGGAATGGATTGAGTAAGGAAATCAAACAATGCACAACGATGAGCCAATTCAAGAAACAATACAAGCAGTTGATGTTTGCTAAATACAAGGATGAAGAGTCTTGAACCAGTCATGATGTGCTATATATATCACTATATTGACACTTACTATGGTACCCATTATGGCATTGGATGCTCATATCACTTCCTACTTCGGTACATTATTTAAAAAAAAACAAGAAAAAAAACTTAAATTGTATTATGGAAAGCAGGAAGTGAACAAATGTAACAGTTACTGATTGTAATAGTACCATATGGAGGGGTAGGATTTAATAAGTTTTGCTTCTTCCTACTCCTTTTGGACATGTGGAACTGTGAACTGATTATGGGATGCACTCAATTGTAATCTGATGCATGTTCAAATGAAATAAAACCATTACCATTACATTTTTGGTAGTGAATGAGTTAAAATAGCTCAGATGAGGCAAGACGACTTGTAATGAGCGGGTGAGCAAATGAAGTGCTCCTTTTTTGTCCTTCCCCTGAGCTGTCCTGTAGACAAACATTCACTTTAAGGGGAAGGCATTTGGTGCTAGCGGTACTACGTAGCATGATCTTGCCTCATTGGAGCATTAAAAAAAAAAATCCGTTATCGCAATGAGGTCATAATGATCCTGTGGCCCCTATTTTAAATTCAACCAAGCACCCTGGGAAAACTTAACCCCCCCATTCTTCAGGGTTCCACATCTCACTGATTGTTGTGGATAACGTTTACCCAGACGTTGGGAGAAAGAAGAGACAAACAACCACGGCAAAACAACCATGGTGGTGTAGCATACCCAGGCGTCGCCCTTCCCAAACATTTCAAGCATCTGTCTTGGTCGGGCTTTGAGTTTGACACCCCCACTTTAAAGGTTGATCTGTATTTGGAAGAATTATGGTTTCTTTGCCAAATCCAGCAGGTGGCATCGTAGCGTCCATTTTGTATACGTGTATGGTATATACAGTACATTCTGCCATCTCTTCCTGTCCTTTGTCTGAGGTGTTGCCATGGAAACAACACGGTATTAGCTCATTCCATATGAATGACAATCATGTGGACGGGTGAGAAAGGACCGTCAGGGACTTAGCCTTTTTGGCGGCATCCCAAGACATATTTTGTAGGTTGCCAAACGTCTGGCCGATATAATCAACATACTTGATTTGAACATTGAAACCCAGGCGTCTCTTGATATTTATTAAAAGAACAGCTGCTGTTTGAAGACAAACTCCAAATTGCGTACATTGTGGAGGTATTCACCTGAATGCTCGTGGGCACATAAAATATCCACCCATACGTTCGTATCTTCCAGGAAATACTGCATGTGATGTCCTGATGTACTGTACTGTACTACTGATAGAGTATACTATACTGTACGTATCAGCAAGCATGACGTATCTGCTGTACTTTTTTTTTAGCTTTATGCTTTTGTTTCACTGATGCTATTCATTTTAGTATTCATGTGTAAGTATTGATATGTTATACAGTAGTATTTTTACTACTGTATGTGTGTGTACACGTACTGGAGTACTGAACACACACACAGCTAGCTAGTAAGTATACACTCGCGAGCACCCCGCCTCTCCCCACTGGGACAAAGAGAGTCAAAGACCGACAGGAGGGTTCACTCACTCTGTTGATTCTGCTATAGAACCAACACGCCCAGCTGAGGAGACAGATGAACGGAGTGAATCTTTTGGAAATCAAACACGTGTGAACATATCAATATATCCAGGCCAACGTGATACAGTTCCATTTTATTTATCATGTCCCTTATTGATTACTGCGACAGGCCTGGTAGTACAAGACAAAATCTTGAAAAATTGCTAGAATATTAATTTTACACACTAAACTTTTGACTTCGCCACGGGGCATCAGATGGCTTCCAACATTCCTGGCAGGAGATCCTGTTTTCTACCTGGCAGCAGTGGGGGGGTCCGTCATGATCTGGGGTGCTTTTTTTTCATTCAGTGGAACACCGGAGCTTCAGGTCGTGCAGGGTTGTCAAACGGTGATGTCACAATGCTGGCTTGACCAAGGACTTCTTCAGGGAGAGGAACATCCCTCTTTTGGACCATCCTGCATCTTCCCCTGATTGACATCCCATAGAGAACATTTGGGGATGGATGCAAGGGAAGTTTATAAAAATGGCCATCAGTTCCATACAGTTGATGCCCTTGGTGGAGACATCTTCACCACTTGGAGCAAGTAGTAGTACTGAGTACTGAGTACTGACTCTAATCAGACATTTTCTTCTTCTGCTTTGGAGAGTTTTTGCCACGTTGCGGCTTGAGAACTTTACGGTTTGACCCCAGGATGCAGAGATGAGGACCCAATTGCAGGTAAAATTGTATTTATTGTTGCTATGCAGCAGAACGACGCACTAGCAAGTCCAACAGAAACAAAAGACAATGACCCAACAACGAAAGGAGCGCGCACCTGAACTAAATATGCATAACAGAAAATGAGAAAAAGGTGCGGGAGATAATGGAAAGCGATGGAAAACAGAACAGAGCAACACAGGAAGTGGCTACAAAATAAGGCCATGAACCAGGAACTAAGGAAAAGAGGAAAACCAAGAGCTGTCACGAGGGGGAGAAGCCCAATCGTGACAGTTTTTTGTCATTTTTTGGGTGATGGTCTTAAACTTTTGATGAGCTGATGAGCATATTTCACTGCAGTTGTTCTTTTCAATAAATACATTTTTGTCACACTTCCCCTTCTTGCTTTTGCATATTGTAGCTCTACTTAAAACCTCATTAAGATCCAAATGTGCAAAAGGCCCATTCTAGCTATTTTTACACTGCTCTTAAGATTTTGATCAATGGACCAATCTAGCAATATTTGATTTCAAGCGTAATGCTTCCTCCACGGCGATGCTAGTCAAGAAGTTGACCTTGAGTAATTGCAAATGTTTGTTTTGTTGGAATTGCGCTCGACTCAGCTTATCGAGCTTCCTTCACATCCTGTTTTTGTTACGACGTGTTGCCTTTAGTGCGTGTTTAGTCCGCCTTGACAGAGCTTCCAGGGAATTATTCAGCATGACCTTGGATATCCAACAAGGTCACGGGGGTACTGTCTTGCCTTTCTCGATGCTTCTCTTCTCCAGTGTAATTGATCCGCCTGAGGATTGAAGGAGGCAAGGTCACGTCTGGCCGCAAACGCATGCTCTCCATCACCGTGACACAGGTGGTGGCGCCGTGCCGCTCACCTTTAGCCGCCTGATGAGCTGGAGGGTGCTACTTCTTGCAACCCAGACGGCAGCTAACGAGTACAAAAGCCAGTCAACTTTTTGGCTTTTACTCCCTCTATTTATTTCTATTCTACAATACAGCAAATACTTTGCAGTTATGCCTGGTTGTGTAATTGTACATCACTTCTGCCACCCTTGAAGATTGGGACAAGCAACATTGCTGAATTTAACAGGCAAATATGGTGAGTTCAATACATGGTAGTCCACATACAGCATACCTGAGATGATGTTTTGGAGGGGGGCCGGTGGGTTGTCAAAACATCGTTATTTCATTTGTACTGTATCCATGCTTCATTGGCGTTCCACAACTGGCCAAATGTACCCATTATGGCATTGGATGGTCATATCACCTCGTACTTTGGTACGAGGTCCATTAAAAAAAAAAAAAAAAAAAACCTTTAAACTATATTAGGAAAGCAGGAAGTGAACAAATGTAACAGTTACTGATTGTAAAAGTACCAGATGGAGGGGTAGGATTTAATAAGCTTTGCTTCTTCCTACTCCTTTTGGACAACTGATTATGGGATGCACTCAATTGTAATCTGATGCATGTTCAAATGAAATAAAACCATTACCATTACCATTACCATTACCATTACCATTACCATTACCATTACCATTACCATTACCATTACCATTACCATTACCATTACCATTACCATTACCATTACCATTACCATTACCATACCTTCTGCTTTAGTTCCTCATGTGAGGAAAAGCGGTAGAAAATGAATGAATGAATGTATTGTGATGGAGGCCCTATTATAGGAAATATGGCAAACTAAAAAGCGTCCGCTTTGCTGAGCTTTTAGTAAACAAGCGGCAGCCTTGTTGCTAATAGAAACGGTAATGTGTCGGTGATGTCGCGCTAAACGCTGGTGTCTGTTTCGCTGGAGTGTTTCATCCATCTGTAATAAAGCTTTCATCTTGAAAATGTAAACAGATTCTTTGTGGCATCAGGAGCCTGTCAAAGAACATCTGGTCACACATTTGTACACAAAGAAAGTCTCAGAGTCAAATTTAACAGGCTGCGAGAAGGAGAAGGAATAAAAAAAGAAAGCTGTGTTCAATTTGCGCGGGCCGGCGCCGCTCAAACAGCTCGGCTCATTAATCAGCCAGGAATTGTTCTTGAAGGACGTTCAGCTGACTGAATCAGGGGGCGAGGGTTGGGGGGGGGCGGGCACGCCGCTAAAATCAGAGGCAAGATCTGAATGAATTTCTACCGGTCTTGGAATCAATCAGCTGACGGCGGAAGCCACTTCAGGCGATCACAAGATCACACGTTGGAAATGAAACAATTCTCCCGTCAAGCATCAAGTATTTGGGTTTTTCCTTTGACAAGATCCTGAACTGCTGATATTGCCTTTCCTGAAGATGACGCAGGTTCGATTCCCGGCCAAGAAACACCCAACCATTGGTGCCTCCGAGCCTGGATGAAAATAGTTAAGCCTCGGTCACATCCACACTATGACTTTTTAGCTTTCCCCAAACTCCTGTGGTGGTCTTTGTGGGGACCCACCCCGCTGTTACTGTTTGGAAGTGGGAATTTTTATTAATTTTTGATTTAATATGCAGCGAAGTACTAGCAGCACACCAGAAGATGGCTGCCAGGTGTAGCTCCATCAGAGTGACTTGACTTATTAGGGACCTTTTTATGCTGCTGACAATTTACCGCACAAGATGGCTGTGGTATAGCTTTGATTTATAGCTTTGTAGTATTTACTCAGCTGCCAAGAATACATCATGGATCTCCATTGCCTTTTATTATTGCCTTTTTGGTCTTGCACGGTGCCAAGTGTATGTTTACGTTGATATTCGTATTATTACATGCTACATTTTTGGTCTCACCTGGTGCTAAGTGTGTACAGGACAACTCTACTTTTAATGCAAAGACACACGTTGGCCACAAAGACGTGCAAAGTGTGTACGTTTGACATGATAAAGAACCTCTGCAGCGGTCAAAAATTAGTACATCACATGTGTGCATTTCTTGTGTTTTTTGCATGTAGACCAGCGTACTTTAACTAGCTTATAGAAATACCTGTCATACTTGCATTTACTAAATGTCCTAATACTGCCTCCATACTCTACTATTATTTGTACATACAGTACATGACCCAGTGGCCTCAGAGACAAGGCATCAAACCCCCCAGCTGGGGATGGCAGGTCCCACCGGTTGTGGAGTTGATGTTCCCTTCCAGACTGCTAGGAAAGGAAACCATTCAGTTTAAAGTCAGCAACAAAAAAGGAGCTCATGAATAATACAGGGGGTGTTATTGGTGTACTTATACTGTACTTCCACTTTGGAGTGCCTAAGTGCCTTCACGAGAAGGAGGTGAAAATGTAATGGGACTGGAGGGACTTGTAAAAAAAACAGTTCAAGCAAATTCATTTGAAATGATCAAACAATAGATAAAAAGCTGGCAGATATTTGATGGTGCGATCCAAATGTGGGAGATAAGTCTCCATCGAGTGGTGGCAATTTTCCATTCCCTGGAAAGAAGGCTACCGAAGACCACTATTTATGGTAAGAGTCTGAACCAGCATGTACATTTTCTATTCATTGTCCCATCACATCTGATGTATGATCAGAGACGTCACTCTTAATAGGAAGTCAACCTGAGTAAATGGCTTGCCCCCCCAGGCCAGATCACCCCTCCCTCCCGTCCTGCCCCTCCCCTCAGTAACCATCCAATCAGAAATGAGCCAACATGCGGAGTGGACTTTGTGGAAACATAAAAAGTGAGCCATTAGACAACTAATAATGAACCACAACTAAAAACAAAGGTGATGATTATAAAGTTGGTTGTTAAAATCTGGCTGGAGGATATATTTTTTTAACCGTTCTTTTTTTCTCAAGAAGGATGAGGAGATACTGAGAATATACCATCAAAGGTTCTCCCCTATTTGGTCATGTAGAATAGGAATGCTGGTGGAAAACAAGTAAGATGCCTGCATTAGCCTGCTGCTGAGTTTAATGTAACCGTCAGGAACAGAAGACGTGTCCCACCAGGTGGCAAATGAGGTGAATGAGGCATGGTGGCCTATGATGTCAGTCTAATCTTACATTTAAGGGTAATGAGAGGCGTTCATTTGGTTGGTTAATATTACACTCGGCTGTGTTAAACCCTCTCCCGCCTTTGCAGCATGTATGTTACCTTATTAGAGTATGAGTATTAGAGCATGTACGTTACCTTATTGGAGTATGAGTATTAGAGCATGTACGTTACCTTATTGGAGTATGAGTATTAGAGCATGTACGTTACCTTATTAGAGTATGAGTATTAGAGCATGTACGTTACCTTATTGGAGTATGAGTATTAGAGCATGTACGTTACCTTATTAGAGTATGAGTATTAGAGCATGTACGTTACCTTATTGCAGTATGAGTATTAGAGCATGTACGTTACCTTATTGGAGTATGAGTGTTAGAGCATGTACGTTACCTTATTGGAGTATGAGTATTAGAGCATGTACGTTACCTTATTAGAGTATGAGTATTAGAGCATGTACGTTACCTTATTGGAGTATGAGTATTAGAGCATGTACGTTACCTTATTGGAGTATGAGTATTAGAGCATGTACGTTACCTTATTGGAGTATGAGTATTAGAGCATGTACGTTACCTTATTAGAGTATGAGTATTAGAGCATGTACGTTACCTTATTGCAGTATGAGTATTAGAGCATGTACGTTACCTTATTGGAGTATGAGTATTAGAGCATGTACGTTACCTTATTGGAGTATGAGTATTAGAGCATGTACGTTACCTTATTGGAGTATGAGTATTAGAGCATGTACGTTACCTTATCGGAGTATGAGTATTAGAGCATGTATGTTACCTTATCGGAGTATGAGTATTAGAGCATGTATGTTACCTTATTGGAGTATGAGTATTAGAGCATGTACGTTACCTTATCGGAGTATGAGTATTAGAGCATGTACGCTACCTTATTACAGTATGAGTATTAGAGCATGTACGTTACCTTATTGGAGTATGAGTATTAGAGCATGTACGTTACCTTATTGCAGTATGAGTATTAGAGCATGTACGTTACCTTATTGGAGTATGAGTATTAGAGCATGTATGTTACCTTATTGGAGTATGAGTATTAGAGCATGTATGTTACCTTATTGGAGTATGAGTATTAGAGCATGTACGTTACCTTATTGGAGTATGAGTATTAGAGCATGTATGTTACCTTATTAGAGTATGAGTATTAGAGCATGTACGTTACCTTATTGGAGTATGAGTATTAGAGCATGTACGTTACCTTATTGGAGTATGAGTATTAGAGCATGTATGTTACCTTATTGGAGTATGAGTATTAGAGCATGTACGTTACCTTATTGGAGTATGAGTATTAGAGCATGTACGTTACCTTATTGGAGTATGAGTATTAGAGCATGTACGTTACCTTATTGGAGTATGAGTATTAGAGCATGTATGTTACCTTATTGGAGTATGAGTATTAGAGCATGTACGTTACCTTATTGGAGTATGAGTATTAGAGCATGTATGTTACCTTATTGGAGTATGAGTATTAGAACATGTATGTTACCTTATTGGAGTATGAGTATTAGAGCATGTACGTTACTTTATCGGAGTATGAGTATTAGAGCATGTATGTTACCTTATTGGAGTATGAGTATTAGAGCATGTATGTTACCTTATTAGAGTATGAGTATTAGAGCATGTACGTTACTTTATCGGAGTACGAGTATTAGAGCATGTATGTTACCTTATTGGAGTATGAGTATTAGAGCATGTACGTTACCTTATTGGAGTATGAGTATTAGAGCATGTATGTTACCTTATTAGAGTATGAGTATTAGAGCATGTACGTTACCTTATTGGAGTATGAGTGTTAGAGCATGTATGTTATCTTATTGGAGTATGAGTATTAGAGCATGTATGTTACCTTATTAGAGTATGAGTATTAGAGCATGTACGTTACCTTATTGGAGTAAGAGTATTAGAGCATGTACGTTACCTTATTGGAGTATGAGTATTAGAGCATGTACGTTACCTTATTGGAGTATGAGTATTAGAGCATGTACGTTACCTTATTGGAGTAAGAGTATTAGAGCATGTACGTTACCTTATTGGAGTATGAGTATTAGAGCATGTACGCTACCTTATTAGAGTATTAGTATTAGAGCATGTACGTTACCTTATTGGAGTATGAGTATTAGAGCATGTACGTTACCTTATTGCAGTATGAGTATTAGAGCATGTAAGTTACCTTATTGGAGTATGAGTATTAGAGCATGTATGTTACCTTATTGGAGTATGAGTATTAGAGCATGTACGTTACCTTATTGGAGTATGTACTTATCTAGTAAGCTGTGGTGGTACCCTATATTAAAAAGGGAATCAAACACCATAGAACAATACACATATTTTTAGATACGAATGGTCAGTCACAAAAATCCATTAACAATTCTAGTGAAATCATTTTACAATACAATTCATTCATTTAAATATTCAGTGATTCCATAAGGAAAGAGTTTAAGAATTCCTAGAAATATGTCCCAGCAATTGAGGGCCCAGAGAGTGAAGAGTGAAGGAAGGGACTGTATGGAGTTTATATGAAGGGTCAATGAATAATGAGCTGCAAAAGGGACCAAAGAAAAGTGACGGCTGCAAAGCCTCCTCCGGCCGACCAGAGCAGATGGATCCAAGTTCTTCATGTAAAAATCTGGGTTGGTTGAGTAGAGCTCCAGGAGGATTGCCTTGGTGCAAAGTTCATAGCTCGCCATTTAAACCTGACCTATATAAAATAGGACCAGTATAAATTAACGTCCACATAAAATGTGGACTCACACAAGAGCAGATAATGTTGATCAGGTCACAGGTGTCTTCCACGGTTATTGCACTGTTTATTGCACGGTTATTGCACGGTTATTGGACAGAATGGTTGGAGCAGTTTTTATTTTAGAATCTGACAGCTGCAGGAAGGAAAGACCTGTGATATCTCTCTCACACACTTTGGATGTATGCACACTTTGTTGCCTCAATGAGGAATTTCCAAGCATTAAAGTTGCTAAATGAAGTACAAAACAAATATAAGGTACTGATAAGATGCATTTAAATACTTTGTGATGTGTAGTGTTCTACATTGCCCACAACTGTCACAATAATCCCCAACACGGCTGTAACCCACACCAAGATGACACTCAACTCTGAACCCCGCACATGGAACACATTTGCAGCAAGACACACAAGCACCAGTCTTAGAATATTGACATTTTATCACATGTGTATGTGTGTATAAGTACATCCTCTTGCATGGATAGAAAAGCAGAAAACTTTTTGGTGCTCTTTTAAAAACTGCCTTTCCAGGAATAGGTGTGGCCTCTTTTTACCTGTTTGTGTATCTTTGGAACACAGAGAAAAGAGAAAGATGTGTTTTCATGTCTCACATAAGCATTGTGGATGATTATATTATGTTTAATATTATGATGAATGGAAAATGGTGCTTGTTTAGACTTTGGAAAAGACACAAGTATGGTAGTAATAGTATTGTAGTAGTAGTAGTATTGTGCAGGTGTACAATACTAAAGTGCTAAAAGTTAAAAGTGCTGTGGCCTCCCTCACCACACGTCCATTTTCTAATTCTTTTAGCTGGATAACGAAGAAGCCTGGTTCTCATCTCAGTGGGGGGTTTAAAAATAGTCCCCATTATGGCGTATTTAAGTGTAATACTGCAGCCCATCATTGGAAACTGGGGAAGATATACTTTAGCGAGCCTCCCCAGGTGATATGAAGAATGAAGTGCGGCTGAAGAGTCCAACATTTTACTTTTCATTTTGGAATTAATAACCGAGGCTTCATCTGAATGCCGCCGCTGTTTTTAATTTAGTCGGGCCGAGCGGGCTGCGGCGTGACTTCCAGTCAAGAAGCGCAGAGCAGACGAGCGGCTGCATGAGAATGAGCCGCTCCCCCCGCCGCCGTGGGTCCATCCCCAGCAAATAAATTGGGGTTGACTTTGCCAGGGCCTTGACGGAAGGCACGAGCGATGAGATGTGCTGCTGCTGTGCGGCCGTGTAATATTCCGCCAAGATGAGAGGCGGCCGTAATGTCAGGTGAGGGAGGAAATGAAGAAAAGCTTTTATTCACCAGGGACCCTTTTGGAAGACAACACACAATACTTTTTCTTCTCTAAGTGCTAAGAGAAGTCAAATAAAAGCATATCTTCATGTTATGAAATGTTTTTTTGATGGGGATGTTAATATTCCTCCACAGAATAAGGAGGGAAGCGTGTCCTTATTAACTTTTTAAGCATCCTTAAGCAAACGCAGCAAACTTTAGCACAAGTACGGCCGAGTCTTTCATCCGTTATGAGGAAAAATTAATGATCAACTCATCTCTTATTCTTTTGAAATAGTATTTTCCAAATGATTGGAAAGTCTATCTTTGAATGTTCTGAACTCTTGTTTCCGTGCCTGTGCTGCACTGAGCATATTGAAGGAATGTCGCCTCTACTGATGCATCCATCCATCCATTTTCCTCCGCTTATCCGGGTCCGGGTCGCAGGGCAGTCCTCCAGCTCCACCGGGAGGACACCAAGACGTAATCCCTCCAGCGTATCCAAGGTCTGCCCCGGGGCCTTTTCCCGGCTGGGCATGCCCAGAACACCTCACCAGGGAGGCGTCCGGGAGGCACCCGGACTAGATGCCCGAGCCATCTCAACTGATTTCTCTCGATGTGAAGGAGAAGCGGCTCTATTCTGAGCCCCTCCCGGATCACTGAGCTCCTCACCCTATCTCTTAGGGTGAGTCCAGCTACCCTACGGAGGAAACTCATTTCAGCCGCCTGTATCCGCGATCTCATTCTTTCGGCCATCATTCTGATGATGCAATGAATCAACATTCCATTGATTGATCTTGGAAAGAAGACTTCCTTTCCACCAAGTGCTGGAGTCTAATGCTGCAGGCTGAGCAGTGGGACACAGATTGACTCCTGGGGTACTCCTATTTCTGACATAGCCGCTGCGGTCAATCAAGAAGACAACACAAGATGTTGTAGCAGCACAAAATGTCCCAAAATGGCTCACTTGGTGGAAAGAGAGTAGAAGTCAGCACCCATTTTCTTTTGCTCTGCATTCGCAGTATTTATAATACAGTACAGTACGTACGCATGAAGGCATGCGCATCTCGTCGAGACTTGTGATGAAGCTGTGAGTCATTTGGAAAATGACACAACAAAACATCAGGAGAACGTGGCCTGGGGTGACTTATGTCCTTCAACTATTCCGACATTATGTGGGCTTGTCACCAAAGATCACTTCTGGTCACACATGGTTTTTAAAAGTACCAAAAGTCCACTCTGGAAGCCATTTTGAAAAAAGGCCCCTTCAGGGTACAGTAGATATGCCAGTCAGTGTGGCTGTGCAGCCTACGTTGGTAGAACCTCCCTCCCACACTGAACACGGGGTTGACAATCTGGACTTTTGGCCCAACCGTCACTGCTCTCGGCTCCCATTCCAAAGCCCCAGGTGGGGCCTTCTGAAGGTGGGTGACAGGTGCACCCACCACATCGTTTCAGTGTGGATGAAAGGCTGAAACAATAACATACTTTGCTGTTTCGACCTGAAAACTCGACCATGTGGACCCTGAGAGTCTCCTGTTAGCATGAATGTTGGGAGGAAGTACCAGGAGCAACTTACACACACGGGGAGAACATGCAAAGTCTCCACAGATGGAGATTTAAACCCACATCTCCTTACTGTGTGGCCAACATGCTAACCACTGGGGCATCGTATTGTTTATTACAAAAATGTTGCCAACTAAAACCACGATGCTAATGAAAAGGCAGCCATCTTTCACAGAATGCATGCAGGGTAAAGGAGTGTGACAGCCAAGCGTAGGAAGAGAAGCTTCTTGTCGGGGAGCTCGCCTCGTTACTCATACGCCAGAATAAGTGGTCGGCCGTGAGGAAGAGGAAGTCCCGTCCTGGGACTGCCGTCAGTGGTGCATGTGGGGACAGCGTGATGAATGAGGGAGGGAGGCTGCAGCAGCCCATAAATCAATACCCCCCCGACTCTCTCCTGTAAAGCCCTAGAGCCCTGCGTGCATCTCTTTTTGAAGATGATGGCGGGACACCCTGAACTAATGCAGAAAGACCCCCCCCCCACTCCCCCACTCCCAGCAGCTCCTCCTCTGGAATATCGCAGACAAAAGCACCTAATGAGTGATCCCGGGGGACCAGGAGGGGGGGCTAGCACTACCTCTAAATGCATCCGTCCAACTCCATGAATGATTTATCATAGCAGAGTCTGTCTCATTGGCCAATGAATTGCAAGCATTAATCCCGTACTTAGTCGCCAACATGGACACCTTAAGCAGCGTGCAATATCCGTGCATTTACACAATCACGTTGTTGCATCCTAATTACGGACGCTCAATGCTTATCCAAAGCAAAAAGCATCTGCATGAACATGCTTCTTTATTCAACACCCTTTTTGAATGCTGCATATTTCTATGTGGCACAAACATCTGGAAGAAGAAAGTATAACTGGGCTCCTTCAGCACATCATGCATGAAGGAAACATATTAGAATGGAAATACCAAAGGAAGACACCCTCACCCCCCTGCCTCCCATATAACCTTTTAGTGTGAGGAAAGTCAGCAGTGAACCACAAGCGGCAAGAAATGTGGATGAGAAATAGAGAAAGGCTATTTTAATTGGTAAGAATAGCCGCTAGTCACCAGCAGGCATAACCAAAGACAGCTATTTGGGGACAATGTGACAATTAGTCTTAATATTATTATTATTATTATTATTTACTAGTGATGTTTGTGGTAGAAATGCTGTGCTGGTCAGAAGATTACAGAATAAAAGTTGCATGTTGAAAGATCCGCTGGGCCTTTTTCCACATGTTGAAGCTGCCACAACTATTTTTTGTAAGTTAATTTAAGTAATCTGTATTTTCCTAAAACCCTATTTCCATTTGTGGATGTGGAATCAAACTATGGAATGGATTGAGTAAGGAAATCAAACAATGCACAACGATGAGCCAATTCAAGAAACAATACAAGCAGTTGATGTTTGCTAAATACAAGGATGAAGAGTCTTGAACCAGTCATGATGTGCTATATATATCACTATATTGACACTTACTATGGTACCCATTATGGCATTGGATGCTCATATCACCTCCTACTTCAGTACGTGACAAAAATTAAAATTAAAATTAAAATTAAAATTAAAATTAAAATTAAAATTAAAATTAAAATTAAAATTAAAATTAAAATTAAAATTAAAATTAAAATTAAAATTAAAATTAAAATTAAAATTAAAATAACTTAAATTATATTAGGAAAGCAGGAAGTGAACAAATGTAACAGTTACTGATTGGACATGTGGAACTATGAACTGATTATGTGATGCACTCAGTTGTGATCTGATGCATGTTCAAATGAAATAAAACCATTACATTACCATTACAGCGTTGCAGTAAAGCCAGGAGTCTGATGCCTGTCTCACCGAACGCTGACACCCGGTGGCCAGTGTGGAATATTGCATTCCCAATTAAAACGCTTCCTCTGCCTTCTATTTGGCTTCACTTACTGAGATCATCTAGACCAGAATGAAGCACACTGAGCTTGAATATGCATTCCATCATCAGGAAAGCAGGAAGTGAACAAATGTAACAGTTACTTGTCAGGATCGGGCTTCACCCCCTTGTGACAGCTCGTTTAGTTCCTCTTTTGCTTCTTGTTTTCCCTTCCTAGTTCATGCCCTTATTTTGTATTCACTTCCTTTGTTACTCTGTTCTTTTTTCCGTTGAGTTCCATTTTCTCCCGCACCTGTTTTCCATTTGTGATTCCTATTTAGTTCAGGTGCGCGTTCCTTTGTTTGTCGGTTCTTTTCCATGTTTGAGTTTGTCTTTGGTTGAGTTGCACTTGCTAGTGCGCCATCCTGCTGCATAGCATAAATAAATGTATTTTTACCTGCATTTGGGTCCTCATCTCTGCATCCTGGGGTCGAACCGTAAAGCTCAAAAGTGACAGTTACTGATTGTAAAAGTACCAGATGGAAGGGTAGGATTTAATAAGCTTTGCTTCTTCCTACTCCTTTTGGACATGTGGAACTGTGAACTGATTATGGGATGCACTCAATTGTAATCTGATGCATGTTCAAATGAAATAAAACCATTACCATTACACTTGGTTGGTGGGTGTTTTTTTTTTGTGAGATGTTTTGCCTGAAGAGAATGATCAGGGAGTGATGGTCGGTTGACCTTACCAATGTCTAATATATACTGTACATACAGTATATACATTATATACAGTATGTATATACCATCCAGATTATTTTCACATTCGTGATGGTGAAGAAAACATTGTGAAGTCCAGTATGTTCCATCAACATCCACCAATGTTGATGAATATCACTGGGCTTCAGAGATCCGTATGTGTCACAGGAGCAAGTATATTCATGCCTGGCTCCCTCAACATGATGAAATAGTCAAACCAGCGAGTGAAATCCCGTATTGGACCCCTGCGGAGAGCACATAGAGTTAAAATGCGCGGCTCACCATGAGGATGTGAGCCTGATTGACTGACAGCTGCTGAGAAGAAATGAAACACGACGTACATCCTGTTTTTTTTCGGTGACACCAGTAGCATGGATGACCTCTGCCAACAGACTTATTGAGGAATCCAACCAAGATGTGTCTCCTCCATGATGGACTGCAGCCCGTCAGGAGACTGAACAAGACGAGTAGCCCGTGCACGGAGCTATTTACTCTGTGTGACAACGTCTGACTCCAAATATTTGTCTCCAGATAAGTTTGACTTACTCAACGGTCCCGAGGCTTAAAGAGAGACCTGATAGTTTGGACACCCAAGCATCAAAGAGTTAGGGAAGCTTGTGAGGGAAAATATTATTATTGAATGATTGATTTAGCCCCACCCCCCTCCCCATTTAGGATAAGCAGCATAGAAAATGAATGAATGGATGGATGGTTGCATTCTGCCTTTTTGCTCTCTGTTTCCACTTTTTCTGGGTTTTTGTTCATTTTCTTTTTTTATTGTTTTATTATTGATATGATTGTATTTATTATATACAGACCCCCCCACCTATGTGTGTCCAAACTGTACTTTCACTTTGGTCATCGGCTGGGTTGCATTGTGGAGGGGTTTTTACAGCTTTAAGTCATGCATTGCACTTTGTTACGGATGGAAAAACAAACATCCACATGTCACTGGTTGAATTCATAGTAGCCATGAGATCTCATGACACACATCCAATTTCATTCCGATCACATTTAGCGTCCGCTATTGCTAATAAATCTTGGTTGAGTATCACTCACCGCACAAGTACATCTTTAGTCAGTGTGTCGTCCTTTCTGTGTGGGTCATGTGACATATGCAAACCATTATTCCTTGGGAGAAATAACACACACCGCATTGGAGAAGACTCCAGTACAGGTGCTTAAGAACAACCCAAATGCCACTGCCATTGAAACACCGAAAAAGACAAATTCCATCCGTCAACAGCGTGTCTTTGGCCATAAAGCTCTGGAAACAACTTTTGATTGCAGAGTGAAAAGTCTTTCTTGCTATTTGTCATCCGCCAAGCGAAAAAAAAGGAACACAGAACTGCGGGGGGACTGCTTGCGGTTGAGAGCAATCAATAAATGTATCAGTAGCCCACTTCCAAACGCTGCCCCGCATCAAAGCCTTGGACTGCAGGGGCTTTCTGAGCCCATGCAGCAGAAAGACACGCTCGCCTTGTTCTAAAAAAGGACATCACATCTTCCAGTGTTTAGATGTTCACTATTTCTCCAAGAATTCCAACAACCAAAGTATTTTCAGACTTCTGTGGGTTGCTGGCACCCTGTAGTTTGCTACCCCCGGGCGGGGGGGGGGCATCACCAGCACATCCAGCACAACCTGCAGCTCCATGGGATAAGGCCGGCGTAAAGCCATTCTTCTCAGATGCCGCCTTCCAACTGTCAATCACATTTATGCACGACAGAAGCAGGCGCTGTTCTAATTGTGTTTGCATTGGATCTCTCTGGTAGCACATTGGCAAACAGAGCTGAACCATCCACTTCCACTCCACTGAACAAGAAAATGGGGCCCGGCTACGTTGGCAGGCGGAGGATAAATTTGCCACTCCTCGGAAACAATCACACGTCTGGTGGAGTGCAAATGTTTGTGCAAATACCAAAGAAAAAGCCTTGTTGACATTAGTCTTAATATTCCCTGATTGGCATTTAGGTTGGGGGGGCGCTCATGAAGGCAACATCCCAGGCAGCCCTCAATCTGTCGCATCCAGGTGTTCCATGGGCGCCCTCTGGGTCGTCGCCACCTGCCAAGCGTCCTACTGCGACCAAATAAACACATCTCTTGATGCATGACACACACGACCGCAGTGTTCTCATAATGGATCAATAATGGCTTCCATTTTATACGGCGATTTTCAAAGTGCCTATGTTGCCTTTTCCAATTTTCAGTCATTTTCCCGTCATTTGCCAACTTCCACCAATGTGGTCGATGCAAACATGTTTCTGTTTGGTCTTGTATGGTTCCATGTTGGTTCGTACTTTGGACTGTACTTTGGACATCAGTCCCTCAGTCCACCTCGCTTTTATATAAACGATAAACGATCGCTGTTTGACTTATTTTTAGTCTAAAACATGCATATTTAGGAACATGTTGCATATTGTTGGCCTAAATGACATTTTCAAGCATAAAAAATCAAAAGTAAAATAGAAATAGAATTTAAATGGACCTATTTTGGGCTTCTGACAAAGTGTGTCCGACAATGAGTGCTCCTCCTCGGGCAGGCGAGGTTGGAGGAGTTCATACACGGTAAGTCAGGGGTCTCCAGCCAGTAGATCATGAGCTGCCAGTAGCTACTAAACACTTCAGCTCTCCGAAGTCTCCGACGTTTTTAATGTATTTTAATTTATTATAACTACTATACCCATTTCATTAGAAAATGTTGTTCGCGGTATTCAGGCAGTACTTTCGGAGTGTGACCAATCATAGCGGAGTGGGTGTGTTCTGAGGCGGAACGTGTGTGAAATAAATAAAAACAGACCGTTTTGGCGAGAAGCACAAATCAAAGGTACAAATACCGCTGGAATAGGTGCAGATTCTGGAAGATCTAGAAAGTTTTCTGTGCTGGTTATTGTGTGTAGCTACTCTATAGGATCCACAACTGGATGGATGGATGGAGGAATGGAAGGATGGTAGTTTAACCTTTGTTGAAGGCCAGTGAAAGTCGATTTTTAAGGAGTTTTCCAGTGCTGGAGTGTCTGTGCGGTGCTGATGTTCAGGAAGGACGTCTCCGTCCCCTCTTGTGGTGGGTCTGCAGCAAGAGACAGACAGAAGTCGTTTATCTGCAGACCTCAGGGTTCTACCTGGGGAGGGAGGCTGCAGCAGTTACAGTCCATGGAAACATTTCAAAACCAACAGCAGCATTTTAAAAATGAGCCTTAAATTGAGGAGGAAGATGCAGGGGTTCTGTGCTCCCGGCATCCGGGCATGCGGGCTGCTGGGAAAAAGTCAAAGTTTTTTTTCAACTGCAGAAGGCGCTCCAAAATTTCACAAACTCCCCTTGAATTGCATTCGGAATTATTTACACAAAATTCTCAGTGGAGAAAACAAACAGTATGCAGTTCGCATACAGTCACTAAGTAGCGTTTTATCACATGCTTTACTTAAAGTGTTAAAGGGGCCTTAATCTTTGGCCCTTTCCTTCTTTTCTGTGTTTTATTGACAAAAATGAAGGACACTTAATCATCACCCACCACCACCACTCAGCTAGCAGCCAAGGCCAAACCAACTCTCATTTATTTCACATTTTTCAAGTCAAATAAAACTCTTCCTCTGCCACATCATGAAACATCATATCATATTAAGAATTAAATATGCTCACTTCTAGTATATTTGATTTATTGGTGGACGATAATGACCCTGATAACTGATCATTTAAAAAAACACTCCAATGAGGCCAGATTACCCGTACTGTACGAGTGTGCAAATCAAGCACTCCTTCTCTTCCTACCTGTGATGTTAACACAGCTGAGGTCACGGGGAAGCAAACATTCACTTTCTGAGACATTTGGCATGCAAGGTGGGGGTGGGGGGGGGCGTTCAAACACACAAAAAACCTCGTCAGCCGCCTGAAAGGCCAACCCAGTGTCGTTTGAAAAGTACAAAAGGTTATCCCAGAGACCTCCATGGTGTAACGTTGGCTGCTCGGAGCGTGTGCCCAAATACAGTGCACCTTGCTGGGCTACAGCAGGTGGCTCCTCCCCTTCTATACTCTGGTTCTCCTAGTAGTAGTCATGTCATGGTATTTCATTAGGACACAAAGTACACTTACATCGGTATCGGTACCATATCAGTCTTAAGAAGCAGAAAGTCATCAGTATCAATTTGAAAAAAAAACAAAAAAACATTGTGCATGGGGCGGCACGATGGTCGAGTGGTTAGCTCGCAGAAACCAGGGTTCAATTCCACCCTCGGCCATCTCTGTGTGGATTTTGCATGTTCTCCCCGTGCATGCATGGGTTTTCTTTGGGTACTCCGGTTTCCTCCCACATTCCAAAAACATGCTAGGTTAATTGGCGACTCCAAATTGTCCATAGGTATGAATGTGAGTGTGAATGGTTGTTTGTCTATATGTGCCCTGTGATTGGCTGGCGACCAGTCCAATCCCGCCTCTCGCCCGAAGACAGCTGGGATAGGCTCCAGCACCCCTGCGACCCTCGTGAGGATCCCCGTCACGTGGCGGATGTTTGAGCAGCATGGGTGCGTACATCTGTCACACTGACTTGATGAGCAAATGGCCGCTGAGGAGTAATAAATAGGATTATTTGTCCTCCCCCTGGCGGGGGCACCCTGGGCCATTGTCCATGTGGCGCACAAACTAGAACCGCCCCTGCTTTAAGCTTTCTGTTCTTGGATGAATATGTGGTTAACTCCAAGAACAGAGAGTAGAAGATGCCAAGAAAGTGAGTCTGGTCTTCAAGAACACATGACTTATCTGGTTCCTCCTCCAAAATCCAGAACATCCACTGGTGTAAAAACCAAGGACTGTTTTCCAATGGTGGATGCAGCAGCTCCAACCAGAGAAGTCGTCATTTAATACCAGCTCCTACCTCAAGAGGTCGCCTTGATTTTTCTACTTTCTCCCCAAACTTTACCACCTTGGAAGTGCAGGACCATGAGATGCCTCCTGGCTGCTTCTTGTTTCTGGTGACACGCTGCCCCCTATTGATTCACAGAGTAAGGAACGAGGCGATGGCATGGCGATGTGCAATTGGGCCTGGGAGGCTCTCACGCTGCCACATTCCACATCAGCATCAGATCTGGGAGTTCAGAGACGCGGGCGCCAGCAGAGAGCAGCGAGATGGTGTGGGTGTTACTTTCCTTGGATGGATGGAGGGGGAGGAAAGTAGAGAGAACATGCTGAATGCATTCTACAACTTTCTGGCAACACGTATTTTAAAAATAAGCCAGAGGACGTGATGCACTCGGCATTCCGGGTGTGCTAATCAATTACCGCTTGCTTAATATCTCCTGCGTGAAGGCTCTGGAAGCCACCAACTCTTGTCCCCATGGTAACAAGCTCTCTCTTTCACACACACACACACACACATCCATGGGCCTGCCTCCACTTTATTCCAATTGGCTTCATTAATATCTGATCCCCACAAAGCCATGTTGGAGTTCCAGCTGGGGATATACGCTATATACACTATATACTTTATATACTCTATATATGTTATATACACTACGTATATATAAGCTATATATGTATATGCTATATACGGTTTAATACGCTGGTGCCCATGGTGGTTATTTATTGGGTATGCCTTTTGACATCATGGATTGTTTTGTTTCAGTTTGCCGGGCCTCCTGCCAGGTCATCACTAAATGACAAGCTGTTCTCAGGGTAAAGGTCAAACCAATAAATCAGAACCATTTAATCCTGGAATACACAATTCTTCATTGTTTATTCTCCTCCACGTTCCTTCATTTATTTGGTCTTTTAAAAGCCTCATACCATGATTAGATCAGATTAGATTAGATTATTATGACGAGGACACAGAAAGAGCCGCTGTGTTCTCAGTTCACAGGGTGAGTAGCTTTACTGTCACAAGGTGGCGCTGTTGTGTATTGCACCCCAAAGCAGGTAAGGTCGAAAATACAACAGAAAGACATGAACTCATTCCATCCCAAAAACAGATTTGTACTTTTTTACCAACCTCAACATCCAATCACAAAGACGCTTTTTTTGCACCAGAGGCCAAAAGAGGTGATGATGAAACTACACACTAATGGATGTCCCTTTTTAGAGTCAGACATTCATTGGGCAGGATTCATGTGGATGGAAAATACCACATGACAGGAAGGAGTAGAGTCTAGTAGAGTGGATACAATCAGAAACACAAATACACCATGTAAGACCGACATTTGAAACACTTCTATGCTAGGACTACGTTATGCTAGCCATAGCATTTCAGTATGTGGAATCAAACTATGGAATGGATTGAGTAAGGAAATCAAACAATGCACAACGATGAGCCAATTCAAGAAACAATACAAGCAGTTGATGTTTGCTAAATACAAGGATGAAGAGTCTTGAACCAGTCATGATGTGCTATATATATCACTATATTGACACTTACTATGGTACCCATTATGGCATTGGATGCTCATATCACCTCTTACTTTGGTACGTGACAAAAAAATAAAAATAAAAATAAAAATAAAAATAAAAATAAAAATAAAAATAAAAATAAAAATAAAAATAAAAATAAAAATAAAAATAAAAATAAAAATAAAAATAAAAATAAAAATAAAAATAAATACATAAATAAAATTTAAAATAAAACTTAAACTATATTAGGAAAGCAGGAAGTGAACAAATGTAACAGTTACTGATTGTAAAAGTACCAGATGGAGGGGTAGGATTTAATAAGCTTTGCTTCTTCCTACTCCTTTTGGACATGTGGAACTGTGAACTGATTATAAAAATGAAATAAAACCATTACCATTACCATAACCACATAACTCCTGGAGCAGCGTTGCAGTAAAGCCAGGAGTCTGATGCCTGTCTCACTGAACGCTGACCCCTGGTGGCCAATGTGGAAACCTGCATTCACAATTACAACGCTTCCTCTGCCTTCTATTTGGCTTCACTTACTGAGGTCATCTAGACCAGAATGAAGCACACTGAACTTGAATATGCATTAGATCGATTTGTAACGATGATCATAGATTTAAAAGGGTGACATAGCGAGGGGGGGTTTGCGAGACGAGCTGTGGAGTTTATTGACAGATAAGTCACTGCTGAGCCGTTTTACCGGTTGGATCCTGTCATCTGAAAATATGACTAACATATGTCAGCGTGCAGCACATATCCGAATTGTTATCTTTGCAAAAGTCCAACGTACGCTTGATTTAAAGCTCCAATATGTTTTATGACGCTGAAGAAAGGATGCAGAGCTTGTAAAAAACAAATCAATCCATACTTCCTTCCTGAGGACGTCCTAACTGCCACCAGGCCTTCTCTGACAAGAGCGTGTTTTTTACGAGGCTGAGTAGTCATTACACCACAGGACTCAGAGCCGCGCCCTGCATAAAGCACATGACATGACATTCTCCACTTAGTCGATAACTAATCTCCATCGCTGACACATGTTTGCTCCCAGCTACTGCCAGTGTGATAAGTGCCACTCCCTGGAGTGCCCCCGCTCAAAGCCCACCCCCCGCCCTTCTTTTTTGGGCATATCTCTGCTTTTGCAATTCAAATTCAGCACGATGCTCCATTCTCCTTCTGTGTTCTCTCAATCCTGCCATCCTTCCATGATACGGTTCTCAGTAGCGCCCTGGAGCCCGGTAGAGCTGAGCTGAGTTTAACCTCGTCACAGCAGGCATCCCATCATTTACCACAGCATGCTGAGCAACACACACACACACACACACTCATTGATTGGCTGCAAATGGTCAGGTCAAGACGTGGGTCCTATTAGGAGTTGCTTAACCCCAGAGAAGAGCACAGAAAGAGCATGTGATCCATCCATCAATGAACCGTCATGATGGCCACCGCCTTCACGTTACACTCGCTAGCCTTAAAGTCACAAGGTTAAACACCCCTTATGTGGCCCACTGCGGTCCATACCAGCTCATTAATTCCCAAATCATAATATACATACTTTTAATACTTGAGTCATTTGAGGTGACGTTGAAACGACAACCGCTCATTAACAGCACCATGTGTGTATTGTCAATGAAGGGGACCAATGTAGGCCCGTTTTAGGCTCCTGTAGAGCAGCTACACACCAAACCCACACACAAAGCTTTCTAGATCTTCCAGAATCTGCACCCATGACAGCTGCGTTTCTTTGGATTTACCAAAAGCTCTGTTTTCATTTAGTATTCCACCCACAGCCCACCTCCAGGCCAAGCCCACTTCACTGCGATTGGTCACAATACAGGCTCACTGTGACATCACAGTGAGAAAAAAATAGTTCTGGGTGAATTATGTGCAAACCCCTAGCACTACACCATAAGGTATTCATTTAGCAGCTATGAAATGATAACCGGGCTGCACAGTGGTCGAGTGGTTAGAGCGCAGACCTCACAGCTAGGAGACCAGGGTTCAATTCCACCCTCGGCCATCTCTGTGTGGAGTTTGCATGTTCTCCCCGTGCATGCGTGGGTTTTCTCCGGGTACTCCGGTTTCCTCCCACATTCCAAAAACATGCTAGGTTAATTGGTGACTCCAAATTGTCCATAGGTATGAATGTGAGTGTGAATGGTTGTTTGTCTATATGTGCCCTGTGATTGGCTGGCCACCAGTCAAGGGTGTACCCCGCCTCTCGCCCGAAGACAGCTGGGATAGGCACCCTCGTGAGGAAAAAGCGGTAGAAAATGAATGAATGAAATGATAACCACGACAGTGAAGAATGGAAAAGGTCTCTTTAGGTCAAACCCTGCAGTTTGACCCAAGGATGGATGTCTACTTTCATGGCTTCCGTTTGAATCAAACAAATGGGAGGTGGCGCATCGTCCATCGTTAACAGACCAAAACGCAGAGTTCAATTTGGAGTTGGTGTATTTCCAGCATGGGGAGTCACATCCACACCGCGGCCCCCGCTCTCTCTTGTTGCACTGGCGTCCGTTTGGAGAGCGCTGCCAACGTGCTGTGATCTCAGCATGAGGACTTTTCACGCGCTTTGATATATATTTTTAGAGAGTTTAGTCGTCTGCTGCGCCTTCAAGGACTGTCATGTTGATTGAGTGTCCCTGCACTGCAGCACACACACACACACACACACACACACTTTCTTCCAGAATTTCAACACTCTGATATTTAAGACTTAATTGTTCACATGAATTACTAGAATGTGCTAATTTTAGCATGACTGGCATACAGACGTTGCTATAAATGCTGCAACGGGTGAGTGTTTTGTTACCTCGGGGCGTGGTCTAGATGAGCCGGTGTACCTAATGTTGTGTCTTACAGATGTATGAAACTTGGGTTGTCTCGATGTGAAACGATGTTGACTCGAGTTAGCCGCCATGCCGACGCCCGCCTCCTTCATGGCGTCATTAATGATGGAACAAAGGAGCTGCTCGGTGGCTGACATTTACGTGACATTCAAAGGTAAAAATGTCAGGTGTCTGCGTTCCAGCAGCGTGTCACGGCCTCTGTGTTGGCCACTGAGGTTGGGATTCGCCGTGCGAGACAGTGGCAAAGAAAAGATGAGTGAAAGTCTGAGTGAAATCTGTGCCTTTGGCATTGACTGAACACTATTTGATATAAGATAAGGCTTTCTTTGGTCCCGAGTCCTCCTCAGAACAACACCAGAAGGTGCATTCAGTGGCCACTGTGAACATCCCATCAAATGAACAGACAGACAAAAAAAAACAACAAATGGATATTCTTATCATTCACTGGCTTTTACCGTGGAAGTACGATTTGATGCGTTTGAGTAAGCTCGGAAATCCCAGGAAATTAAGTAAAAACATGGGAATTCCACTTAAAAAGTGGTGTCTGTGAACGCAACCCCTCAATGCTCACAATAGCACCTTAAAGGGGACCTATTATACTTTTCCACGTTTCTGGCCTATAAATGTTATTCTAATGTTGTGTTCGGGTGCTCAAGGATGCCAAAGCGTTAATCAGATCATGAGGTCTGCGTATTTGGAGGTACGCCCTGAAAGCAATTTTGGATGGCTTTGCATGCTAGCTCTGACTTCTACTGCTTTGGACTTACTTGGATAGATAGATGGATGGATGGATGGATGGATGGATGGACTTCCTTTATTGTCATTGCACAATAACACAGCAGTAAAATTGCCAACCTGGCTCCCGTATAATAATAAATAATAATAATAATAATGTGGAGAATAAATAGATTACATCAAATATGAACAACAATGTACAGCATAAATAGCAAATTGCACAAATAATTTAAATAATTTTGAATAAATAATAATAATTTCAAGTTTTGCATGTGCGTGTGGGCAGGTAGAGGTGCTTATTTGGCATTCAGCAGTCTGATGGCCAGGGGTTAGGTATATGGGCTATGTATCCAGAAGTTCTCGGGAGCGCTTGGGAGTGTGACCAATCACAGCAGAGTGAGGAGTAAAATAAACAGACCGTTTGGGCGGTAAGCAGGAAGTCTATGGAAAGTCTACAGAACGAGAATCTGGAAGATCTAGAAAGCTTTGCGGTGTGGAGCTGTTCAATACACAGGCCCAAAATGACATCATAGGTCGCCTAAATGTTGGACTTTCAGCTTGATTTGGAGGTGTTGCCATTTAACTCATAAAATGTAGTGATTAATCACGGTTAATTAATTCTTTTGAAAACCGTGATTCCAAGCTGTTGATGTAAGAACTCAGGTGATGTTGGTTATTATCAGAAAACCATGGAAGTTGTAGTGATCAGCTCTTAAACTCTTAGGACCAATTTTCGTCATCACCATGGTAACTGTCCAAAAATATGTGCCTTTCGTTCAATCAATTTGCCGAAATATGGCTGCTCTCATCATTTTGTCCATGACTGTAGAAAACAAATCCAAGTCCAGTCCAGTGGTTTTCAAAGTGGACCAGGTCTTATATGGACCATCTGGATTGAATGCACCTTCTTTATGAATCTTGCTGTGCCAGGGAGACGTCACACTTCCTGTTTGGTGTTTTTGGGAACATCACGTCACGTGAGAGGGATCTTAAATATCCATTCATCACTTCCAAGTGTTTTCATGTGGTTTATTATCTTGGCTATGTCGTAAATCACCCACTATGCCAGTATACTTCAGTAAACACATCCATACATGACCGTGTATTCTTTATGCTACCATTGATCCGGCCTAGGTTTTTACCCAATATCAGTTCCCTTATTAGCCCACACTGCAGCAATCTTGACTTCCGAAAAACACGTAAATGTTGCACGTGCACGCCACTTCTCTTTGCTTTCATATTAGCAGGTTGCATTTGTTTGGTCATGTGATCCACCACATGAAAAATGCGATTTCAACTATGTGACCGGTGCATTCAGGGCATTTGTTTGAATTGTTTTCATCCACTTTGTGTTAAAAAGTAAAAGAGATATAAATATAAATGAGATAAGAGATAAAAATAAATGAATAAACGTACTTGCAAGGTGACAAGAGAATGTTTCACTCGAGGCGGTTGTCTGATCAAAGCTGTCAGAACACAAAACCACTGCGGAGGCTTTGGATCAGGCTGCCGGCGTCCAATGAGAGATGAAGGATCGCTTTAACCTCGCTGGCCTGAATGCCGCACGCCTGATAAAGTGCCAGCACTTGTTTCCTTGCTTTTAGCCGTGCATCTGCATATGCGGTCTCGCCTCATCGGGTCGGGTCCAGCATCACACCGGCAGCACCTGCACGGGGAAGCCAGTGAAGATACCCGATCCGAATGATGGATGCTCGTGTGCACACGCCGACATGCACACCTGCCACCTGTGCCCCACTTATTGAACCCATGAATCAATTTAATGAGCGGAGAACGGGGTCAGGTCTTCGATATACACCCCGTCGTCTCGCCCCAGTTGAGCGACACTATCAACCCAGGTCTTCCAGCTCAAAAAAAGGCTTTGCTGGAGAAGGATCCCAAAGAAGGAATGAGAAAGAAAGAGAAGCAATCATGTGATATTGGTAATCAATAACGCAGCAGTCGGGTTGCCTCCCTGATTGGTCCCGTTTAGTGGAGCGTACTTCCAGGACCGACGCCATCCATTCTTAAAGTCATCACCTTGATCGTCATGCTATGAAGCCCAAAACCAAAGCCCTGGCAGATGACCCTCGCAACAAGACCAAGACTTATTTGTATCTACTGTCGCTCCGAGTTCCGAGTTCAGTCAAAGGTCATTTATACAATCCTACCTTGGTATGCCAATGTCCCGACTAGCTAGCTTTTTGGATTGCTCGGGTGATTTTTTTTGCTTTGGACTGTGAGCTACAATTTGGGTTACAAGCTGATATTTACTGGCAGGCACAGCCAAGGACAGCTCGTGTCAGTGTGACGAGAATAGCATTAGCAGCGTTCGCATTAGCAGCATTCTAGCTAGTCACAAAGAAAAGATTTTCACCACCTGAGCCAAATATCGATTAGGTAGATTAGCCATGGAATTGATGTGATTTATGATGTATTGTGTCAAACCAAGACAGGAAAAGCACTAAATGAATACAGAACCATCATCCACCAGTACCAGCCTGAACCTAGTAGTCTATGTGTGCGGTGTAGGGCAAAGTTAGATGGTGTGTTCAAGGACCCTCCTACAAAGAAGTTATTGTTCAAATTAACCAAAAACTGTGGGATTACTAACTGTATACAGTAAAGTCTCGTTATATCGATATCGGTTATAATGAATTACTACTTATTACGATACTATTTTCATTTCCCGGCAAATTTCTAGTCTTTTATGATATAATTAGCTCCGTTAGTACGATACACGGTTATTATGATAATCCGGTTACTAGGATGCCCTTTTCATCTCCCGCCAGCCAATTTGGTCTGCTTATATCGATACAAAAGCAGCTTAAATCAATCTTTGCTTAAGGATTTCAATACCAAAAAAGAACACGGCGAACGGCTGCTTCCAGTCAACTTTATTTTTCACACTACCACCACCAGAGTGCAGCACACACAGCGGAAAACACCCGTCCCTCGCGCCTACCCCTCCGGGTGGCAACACCTTCCCTATCGATAGTTCCGGGGTGAATTATGTCCCGGTAACCGGTAATCACTACAGCGTAAGTTTATTTTTATTTACTGTAGTACAAAATGTATTGTAGTACAAAAGCATGCTAGATACGCAATCCATGAACTCAAGGAGAAAATTACATGCCATATCAAAGATCCGCCCACTTTTAATGCAGTTCGGATATATGCAGTTCGGATCGGATATATGGATAGTCCGGTTATATCGGTATTTTTTCCAACTCCCGAGAATATCGATATAACGAGACTTTACTGTATATATTTTTTTAAATAAAGCAATGGGACATATTTCCAGAATTGTTATGCATTTACATAAAATTTGTTGTTATTTACAAATGATTTGCTGTACAGCATGCTTGGGGATGAGACTTTTATACAATTAGTTTCTTTATTTTCAATTTTGCTTTCAATGTAATGACTGAATCACATTGTATCAAATTGTTCAGTTTCTAAAATATATCTTAACAAATAATCTTAACAACACAATAATGTTGTTATTGTAGTCGTTGCCATAACAACACTGCAAGTATCTTAAGATCTTGTTCATCAGTAGAGCATCTGCAGTCACTGAACCGGACACCTCCCTGGTAAGGTGTTCTGGGAGAAGGCCCCAGGGGACCTAGGACACGCTGGAAGGATTATGTCCTCAGTGTTCTCCTGGTGGAACTGGAAGAGGTGGCTGGAGACCAGGAAGTCTGGGCTTCCCTACTGAGACTGCTGCCAGTGAATAAACAGAAAATTAATGGATGGAAGATTTCAGAAGATCAGCAAAATGGAGAAAGCCATGGAAAGTGTAAGTAAGTAACTATTCAAGATGCTAACAAGCAACCTTTGGTGCACAGACTCGTCACTTGCAACTTGGCATTCAGGATTTGATGTGAAATGTATGAAATTCCCGGCTGCGGTCCTCTCCAATTACCGGCAGCCATGTTTACCCGTGAATCAGGCCGGTCTCGCACAGCATGATGACCTCTCACAAGCGCCGCCTGCAGCTCTTTTCCAAACGGGGGGCGTGACTCAGTTGTGCCCCTTCAGAGAATTGGCGGAGGGCGGGGGGGTACTGTCACTCTCATGCTCCATTAGACCCCGCTTCCCCGCCGGATGGAGAAAAATGTCTTCAGTTTGGGGATGCTGACTAAATGGCAGCCATTCGTCCTTTATGCTGTGACCTCATGACAACTGGAGGCTGCTGGTGGTTGAATGAGTGGGTGGGCGGCGTGGGTGGGGGGGGGGGTTGTTCTATTAACAGCACGTGATGGAAGATGACTGTTTTACCCTGGAAATGTGCCGAAAACAAGCTTGGAGTACTTCACACAATCACAAATGGAGGAAGTCCTCCATTCGCCCCGGAAAAATCACCTGTCAATCACATAATGACTGACACATAAAGACACTGAAACTGAAAATTAAACCTGACATGTAAGCATGAAAGACTGCTGTCCAAAGTAAAAGATTAGGTTTAAAAAAAATGAATACATCCATGAAAGACTCGGTTTGTAGCGATGACAATGAGCACCTCCAAGTCCGAGTCATTGGTTCTTGCTCAGATCAAAGGATCCAACTGGAAGGGTTTAAGTACCTTGGGTTTGGTCATAGCGGATTGCAGCATCTGCAGTGATGCGGACTATGCAGGCAAAGATCCCGATTTATTGGTGGGTCTACATGAAAAGAGATTGGACGATATATTGATTTTACTTCTACTATGTTAAACCCTTCTGTACTCTGTGTGTATGCTAGCGGCCCCGCCTCCAACCACCAAAACAAAGAGACTGTATGACTGACAAAATGGGCTCACTCCGTTCATACCATTGTTCTACTGAACAAATGCACCAAGGTGCTGATCCCTCTTCTTGTTTGGAGGAAAACATGACAAAGTATTGATTATCCACGTCACTGTATTGTGGGATTTATTGGTGTATTTATCATCCTAGTTTTCTCCTAAGTTCTTTTTGTTGCAGCACTATGGATATACTGGCCATACTGGTATACTGGCCATATTAGCATACTGGTCATATTAGAGATGTTGTGACGTGCCCAGTCTTCATAACACTGTTTAGATGAGGGGGTGGTAACTTGAAGTCATATAAAAGTTCTTTGGGCCGGAACAAGAGCAAAGAGATAAATTGTGTCATTGCACTTTATGACTGGGCTTGCTCACAACACGCTGCTTTACAACTTCCATGCATTTTATAAGACCTGTCATTTATTACGGCCGTATATTGGCCATGAAGCGGCCACCGATGTCGCCCGGCACGCCGCCCCGTCCCGGCGCAGTTATTAGCTCCTGACGGAGCGAAGGAAAAGATCTCATTTCCAAGTCACAGCTCCATTCTTCAGTCTGGTTTCTATGAAGTGACAGCAAGGAGATTTTACCCTAGGGTGGACCTGCACGGCCTTCATTACAAGCTACTTTTAATTAGTGCTGCTAATTAAAAGACCAATAAAGGCTGCCAGCGAAATTGATATGCCAATAAACATTTTCATGCTGATTGGTCAGCGTTGCTGAATGCTGTAGTGGAATTGCAGGGCGATGGGAGGAAGGAGACGTGCATGATGATGTCTTCATTAAGTGAAGGCAAGGTCCTTTCATAAGCACTTGAACTTCTCGCCTCTTTCCTCTGACCATATGTTCCAATATGGCGTCCAGATGGCAGGCCAATCATATTCCTGTCAAATTAAAAGCAGCCTGCAGCGACTGAATCATTCATGCTGTCAGACTGGAATCAGCTCATCATTCCCACTTTTCTTCTTTTTTCACTTTCTGCTGGAATGTCAACACAGCTAACACCACGCACACATGTACATATGCACGCACACAGGCACACACACAAGAATTTTACCAACATTTTCATTCATCTTCCCATAAACCACTTCACCGTTTGTAAAGCAGGCGTTAGATCCCCACGTAAGTTGGGCTCTGTTATTCATGCAAAATGTGTTGGTGGGGGTCAGCACACTGAGGAAGGATGGTGGCGCAAGTCATTGTCCACACCCACTGCCATGCCGCAAACCCTCTCTCCAAAATTGGTAGCCTCGGCTGAGGGTGAATGACAGGGGGCTACCAATGAGAGCGAATGACTGAAGGCTACCAATGATGGAGGGCTACCAATGACTGAAGGCTACCAATGACAGAAGGCTACCAATGACTGAAGGCTACCAATGACAGAAGGCTACCAATGACTGAAGGCTACCAATGACTGAAGGCTACCAATGACAGAAGGCTACCAATGACTGAAAGCTACCAATGACAGAAGGCTACCAATGACTGAAGGCTACCAATGACAGAAGGCTACCAATGACTGAAGGCTACCAATGACTGAAGGCTACCAATGATGGAGGGCTACCAATGACGGAAGGCTACCAATTACTGAAGGCTACCAATGATAGAAGGCTACCAATGATGGAGGGCTACCAATGACAGAAGGCTACCAACGACTGAAGGCTACCAATGACTGAAGGCTACCAATGACTGAAGGATACCAATGATGGAGGGCTACCAATGACAGAAGGCTACCAATGACTGAAAGCTACCAATGACAGAAGGCTACCAATGACTGAAGGTTACCAATGACTGAAGGCTACCAATGACAGAAGGCTACCAATGACTGAAGGCTACCAATGACTGAAGGCTACCAATGATGGAGGGCTACCAATGACTGAAGGCTACCAATGACTGAAGGCTACCAATGAGTGAAGGCTACCAATGATGGAGGGCTACCAATGACAGAAGGCTACCAATGACTGAAGGCTACCAATGACTGAAGGCTACCAATGACTGAAGGCTACCAATGATGGAGGGCTACCAATGACAGAAGGCTACCAATGACTGAAAGCTACCAATGACAGAAGGCTACCAATGACTGAAGGCTACCAATGACTGAAGGCTACCAATGAGAGAAGGCTACCAATGATGGAGGGCTACCAATGACAGAAGGCTACCAATGACTGAAGGCTACCAATGAGTGAAGGCTACCAATGATGGAGGGCTACCAATGACTGAAGGCTACCAATGACAGAAGGCTACCAATGAGTGAAGGCTACCAATGATGGAGGGCTACCAATGACAGAAGGCTACCAATGACAGAAGGCTACCAATGACTGAAGGCTACCAATGACTGAAGGCTACCAATGACTGAAGGCTACCAATGATGGAGGGCTACCAATGACAGAAGGCTACCAATGACTGAAAGCTACCAATGACAGAAGGCTACCAATGACTGAAGGCTACCAATGAGAGAAGACTACCAATGATGGAGGGCTACCAATGACAGAAGGCTAACAATGACTGAAGGCTACCAATGAGTGAAGGCTACCAATGATGGAGGGCTACCAATGACTGAAGGCTACCAATGACTGAAGGCTACCAATGATGGAGGGCTACCAATGACTGAAGGCTACCAATGACAGAAGGCTACCAATGACTGAAGGCTACCAATGACAGAAGGCTACCAATGACTGAAGGCTACCAATGACTGAAGGCTACCAATGACAGAAGGCTACCAATGACTGAAAGCTACCAATGACAGAAGGCTACCAATGACTGAAGGCTACCAATGACAGAAGGCTACCAATGACTGAAGGCTACCAATGACTGAAGGCTACCAATGATGGAGGGCTACCAATGACGGAAGGCTACCAATTACTGAAGGCTACCAATGATAGAAGGCTACCAATGATGGAGGGCTACCAATGACAGAAGGCTACCAACGACTGAAGGCTACCAATGACTGAAGGCTACCAATGACTGAAGGATACCAATGATGGAGGGCTACCAATGACAGAAGGCTACCAACGACTGAAGGCTACCAATGACTGAAGGCTACCAATGACTGAAGGATACCAATGATGGAGGGCTACCAATGACAGAAGGCTACCAATGACTGAAAGCTACCAATGACAGAAGGCTACCAATGACTGAAGGCTACCAATGATGGAGGGCTACCAATGACAGAAGGCTACCAATGACTGAAAGCTACCAATGACAGAAGGCTACCAATGACTGAATTTTACCAATGACTGAAGGCTACCAATGACAGAAGGCTACCAATGACTGAAGGCTACCAATGACTGAAGGCTACCAATGATGGAGGGCTACCAATGACTGAAGGCTACCAATGACTGAAGGCTACCAATGAGTGAAGGCTACCAATGATGGAGGGCTACCAATGACAGAAGGCTACCAATGACTGAAGGCTACCAATGACTGAAGGCTACCAATGACTGAAGGCTACCAATGATGGAGGGCTACCAATGACAGAAGGCTACCAATGACTGAAAGCTACCAATGACAGAAGGCTACCAATGACTGAAGGCTACCAATGACTGAAGGCTACCAATGAGAGAAGGCTACCAATGATGGAGGGCTACCAATGACAGAAGGCTACCAATGACTGAAGGCTACCAATGAGTGAAGGCTACCAATGATGGAGGGCTACCAATGACTGAAGGCTACCAATGACTGAAGGCTACCAATGAGTGAAGGCTACCAATGATGGAGGGCTACCAATGACAGAAGGCTACCAATGACAGAAGGCTACCAATGACTGAAGGCTACCAATGACTGAAGGCTACCAATGACTGAAGGCTACCAATGATGGAGGGCTACCAATGACAGAAGGCTACCAATGACTGAAAGCTACCAATGACAGAAGGCTACCAATGACTGAAGGCTACCAATGAGAGAAGACTACCAATGATGGAGGGCTACCAATGACAGAAGGCTAACAATGACTGAAGGCTACCAATGAGTGAAGGCTACCAATGATGGAGGGCTACCAATGACTGAAGGCTACCAATGACTGAAGGCTACCAATGATGGAGGGCTACCAATGACTGAAGGCTACCAATGACTGAAGGCTACCAATGACTGAAGGCTACCAATGACTGAAAGCTACCAATGACAGAAGGCTACCAATGACTGAAGGCTACCAATGATGGAGGGCTACCAATGACAGAAGGCTACCAATGACTGAAAGCTACCAATGACAGAAGGCTACCAATGACTGAAGGTTACCAATGACTGAAGGCTACCAATGACAGAAGGCTACCAATGACTGAAGGCTACCAATGACTGAAGGCTACCAATGATGGAGGGCTACCAATGACTGAAGGCTACCAATGACTGAAGGCTACCAATGAGTGAAAGCTACCAATGATGGAGGGCTACCAATGACAGAAGGCTACCAATGACTGAAGGCTACCAATGACTGAAGGCTACCAATGACTGAAGGCTACCAATGATGGAGGGCTACCAATGACAGAAGGCTACCAATGACTGAAAGCTACCAATGACAGAAGGCTACCAATGACTGAAGGCTACCAATGACTGAAGGCTACCAATGAGAGAAGGCTACCAATGATGGAGGGCTACCAATGACAGAAGGCTACCAATGACTGAAGGCTACCAATGAGAGAAGGCTACCAATGATGGAGGGCTACCAATGACAGAAGGCTACCAATGACTGAAGGCTACCAATGAGTGAAGGCTACCAATGATGGAGGGCTACCAATGACTGAAGGCTACCAATGACTGAAGGCTACCAATGAGTGAAGGCTACCAATGATGGAGGGCTACCAATGACAGAAGGCTACCAATGACAGAAGGCTACCAATGACTGAAGGCTACCAATGACTGAAGGCTACCAATGACTGAAGGCTACCAATGATGGAGGGCTACCAATGACAGAAGGCTACCAATGACTGAAAGCTACCAATGACAGAAGGCTACCAATGACTGAAGGCTACCAATGACTGAAGGCTACCAATGAGTGAAGGCTACCAATGATGGAGGGCTACCAATGACAGAAGGCTACCAATGACAGAAGGCTCCCAAATGAGAGGTTCTTTGGTAGTGGTTGTCGTGGTCATCATGACATGATTGAACATTGAATGGTGTGTTCATGCTCCCTGTGTTGTCCATCACTTTGGATTATGAATATGTTTGCCAGCTTCAATAAAAATGCAAATTCCCAAAGGAGGCCAATCTTTAGGAGGAAATGAAGTCCTGCAATTGGCTGAGATTTATAGGAGCATAAAAGATGCTCCTGGGGTCCAAACGCTGACACTTTACGACTGCTTTACATTTCCATCACGTTGGATCTTTTCAAAGCGTGTGCTCGTATTTCAGCACATTAAAGGAAACGACACGGCGCCCGTGTCAGTGCTTAACCTGTGCCCCGCCACTGGTTCTGGTCTTGGCTCCAGTAAATGGACTTGCTGTAATTATTCCCCTTTGGAGCTGCAGATGAAGCATGGAAATGAATTTCATTACAAGACTAACTCTGTTGGACATATGCTGGACAACGCCTGCATATGATATGCTCTACTCTACATATATACTATGATATACACTGTATGTATTATACTATGATATACTCTATATATATTATACTATGATGTACATAATCTATGTGTATTATACTATGATATACTACACTATATATATTATACTATGATATACATACTTTATATGTATTATACTATGATATACTCTATATGTATTATACTATGATATACTCTATACATATTATACTATCATATATGTGTATATATCATATGTGCTGTATGCTGTACAGCTGTGTTTCCCAAACTTTTTACACCCACGTACCCCTTCAGACATTTGACATTTTAAAAAACATAAACCTTATTATGTTAATGAAACATTGAAGATAATTCACAGGTTCATTCATGTTGAAGTAGTTGTGGGTGACAAAATGTGTATTTCCATGGTGACATTAGGATGAAGTTTGCCATGAGCCCTGATAAATACATTAGTTATCATCCTCCATATTTTTTATTCCACTCTGATGTTGACATCCTTTCTTTTCCATCCATTTCATTTGAATAGACTTCATTTCATCTTGACTCAGGATGGCTATGGTTTAAGTCAGCATATTCATTTCATAGCCAATAGAAGGGGAAAGTTGACCAATCATGATAAAGTAGTATCTGTCCACAGCTTTGTTTAACATTGATGTCTGTTAGAAGTAGAACCTTTTCTAACATTGTCTTATTGTTGTATGAGCAAGCACTTGGTTTTGGAAATATCACCTACTTTGGGCTGCATGTGCATGTGTGGGTGTGTTTGCAGTGATTTACAAGTGTCCCTGAATGCAGCGGCAACTTTTATTTATGTGATGCACCTGAATGCACCATTTTAACATTTGTCATAAGCCGTTTTTGATGACTATGAGTCATTTTTGAAGAAATCCATCCATCCATCATCCACCCATCCATCATTCACCCATCCATCCATCATCCAATCCATCCAGCCATCCATCCATCCATTATTCCCTCATCCATCCTTCCTTCCATCCATCTGTCCATCCATCATCCACCCATCCATCCACCCATCCATCCACCCATCCATTCATCCATCCATCATCCACTCATCTATTCATCCATCCATCCATCCACCATCCATTCACCTATCCACCCACACATCCGTCCATCCATCCATCCATCATCCACCCATCCATCCACCCATCCATCATTCACCCATCCATCCTTCCATCCACCCGACCACCCATCCACCCATCCATCATCCAATCCATCCATTCTTCCGTCATCCATCCTTCCTTCCATCCATCTGTCCACCCATCATCCAACCGTCCATCCACCCATCCATTCATCCATCCACCATCCACCCACCCATCCATCCATCCATCCATCCATCCATCATCTACTCATCCACCCATCCATCTATCCTTCCCTCATTGATCCTTCCTTCCATCCATCCAGCCACCCATCCTTCCATCCATCCATTCTTCCCTCATCCATCCTTCCTTCCATCCATCTGTCCACCCATCATCCACCTGTCCATCCACCCATCCATTCATCCATCCACCATCCACCCACCCACCCACCCATCCATCCATCCATCCATCCATCCATCATCAACTCATCCACCCATCCACCCATCCATCCATCCTTTCTTCATTGATCCTTCCTTCCATCCATCTATCATCCGCCCATTCATCCATCCACCCATCCACCATCCACCATCCACCCATCCACCCATCCATCCTTCCTTCCATCCATCCATCCATCCACCCATCCATCCATCCACCCACCCAGCCACCCACCGACCCACCCATCCGTCCATTCATCCATTCTTCCTTCATCCATCCTTCCTTCCTTCCTTCCTTGCATCCATCATCCACCCATTCATCCATCCATCTATCCATCATCCATCCATCCATCCATCCGTCATCCATCCATTCATCCATCGACCATCCATTCATCCACCCACCCATCCATCCATCCATCCATCCATCATCCATCCATCCTTCCCTCATCGATCCTTCCATCCATCCATCCATCCATCCATCCATCCATCCATCCATCTATCCATCCATCCATCCATCCATCCATCTTCCATCCATCCATCCATCTTCCATCCATCCATCCATCTTCCATCCATCCATCCATCCATCCATGCTCTATGCTTATCCTCTTTAGGGTCCCAGAGGTGTCCTGGAGCCTATAGAAGGCATCTGATCTTTTGGAAGTTTCACCAATGATGTTTATTCCCTTCAAGAAGGAAGTCAAATATGTTTTAAAACAATATACTGTATCACTACTGCAAACATACATAACTGTACTTCAATTAAACTGCATACAATATAATTGTGCTGTATTGAGAGTACAAAGAATGCTATAGGTGTAGTGCCGTTATCGTGTACATGGTATAGCGTAGAGGTGCTGCAGAGAGTGAAAGTAAATGTGATGCTGATTTAGGCGCCGATAGAGGAGAGCCGGGTAGCTGATACCGTCTTCATTGTGGACTTGCACCATGCATATTGCAGATTGGAGCTATTCTGTGTGTGTTTATCTAAGTGTGTGTGTGTGTGTGTGTTTGTTGGGAGTGAAAGGAATAGATAATTGTGCAGCAAATGAAGGTGTGATTAATTAGAGGAGAGGATGGATGCAACGTACATGTAAATAATCATCAAATGCTGAACATACTTAGCCCTATCAGGTATACCAACATACCAGCAAGTATTGGTAGCAGCTAAATGATACTTCCTTGCCAATCAATGCCTTCCCACATGAACAAATACTCAGTTGGAGGCTGTATTTATTCATTTCCGAAAATCAAAGATGTTCTCCTAGCATCAACAAGTAGGACATGTTCGTCTTGCTAAATTCCCAAATAAGAATCCAAAGTGGAAAGCTGCACTTTTCTATGTGGCACAAACATCCAGCACAAACAATGCAGTACAAAGTTGCACACTCTGGCTGTTGACATGAAATATAGCAAGGTGGTTTATAGTATAGTCCAGTGTAGCATAGTGTAGTATAATATGGTGCAGTACTGTATAGTACCACATGGTACAATGCAAGTATAGCATAGTACTGAGCACTATAGCGTAGACACTATAGTATGGTATGATATTGTGCTATATAGTATAGTATCGTGTAGAATAAGACTGAATGCAGTATGAGACTTGAATCCCAGCATCTATGCTCCTTACAGCAGCAGAACTAAAGCAAAAATAAATTAGTATTATGATCTTTGACTTGTGTCGTGCTTTCCCACCTCCAAGGCACGCCTGCTGATGACGCAGCATCAGGACCGCCTGATTCAGACACGATTGTATATAAAAGCTTATGTTCTAGTACTATTACTTATACTTATACTTACTCATACAAGAATGTTTTGTCCTTTCTGTCCAAAAAAAAAACAATGATGAATGAACAAATCACAACTAATCACACATTTACAC
This sequence comes from Doryrhamphus excisus, assembly GCF_037039965.1. Classification (NCBI taxonomy): domain Eukaryota; kingdom Metazoa; phylum Chordata; class Actinopteri; order Syngnathiformes; family Syngnathidae; genus Doryrhamphus; species Doryrhamphus excisus. The sequence continues at coordinate 2,281,034 of NC_136364.1, forward strand.
AACACTACACTACACTACACAACTGAAAAACTGGGACTGAACCAGCAATTGAGCTTTCCAACAAACAGCAGAAGAAAACAGAACTAGATTTTTATTTTTAGTGAAAGGAGACTGCCATCTAGTGGGAAAGAGAAGTCAACACAAAACTCCACGCTGCATGCTAATATTTATTTCATCAAGTAAGATATGTCATATAATATACACTATTTATTGCATATAAGCATCCATGTGATAATATAACACCGTGTCTGCATATATGACTATGAATGTATATGAATATACCATAAGTCATAACAGTTGGAGCTGCTGGTAAACATTCCACAGTGACAGACTCCAGTAAAGTGTTTAGCGCTTGGCTTATCACACACACACACACACACACACACACACACGTGTCGGTGATGATGGTGATGGCTGTAACTTGACCTTGCCTCCTAAAGAGACAATGGCGGTGCTGTCATGTCTATTAATACTTGATTGATCTTTAAAAGGCGTGCAGACGCTGCGGTGCAGAGGTCAGTCCCAACTGCGCCGCGTCAACAACACAAGGGTGAGAAATTGTTGCTCTTCTTTGCTGTCCTTTGTTTTGGTTTTGCAGCATTTTATCTCTCCATCACGCTTGATGAAGACTGATTCACTGATCCATTTGTCGTTTCGAATTAGAATAGAACAGAATAGAATAGAATAGATTGCCTTTATTGTCACTATACACATAATCTTTCATCCTTATGTTCTATAGTCCAAAGTGTGCCAACGGTAAATGACCACTAGTAAAGTTTCTGATGACTGATCTACGTGGTGTTGTCCGGCGAGGATGCAGGAGGATGCCAGCGGTGCGCCATGAGCACTGTGAGCGCTGTTTCGACGCCCACTGCCAGGTTCCTCCGTGGATCTCCATCGGCTGCTTGATGGTCAAGTGTCCCAACAACTGCGGCGCCGCTCTCCACGCCTGCAAGGAGGAGGAACACCTCCTTCTGTGCCCCAACGAGACGGTGACCTGCCTCAACGCCGGCTACGGCTGCCCGCTGGCCATGCCGCGCCACAGGCGGGCCCAGCACTTGGAGGTGTGTCCTGCCAGCGTGGTCAGTTGCTCTCAGGAGTGGAACCGCTGGCCTGTTCCCGACACGGACTCTAGCTTCTACAGGAACGTGGCGGAACAAAGCCATCCGCATCTTGATGTTGCTTTGGCTCTGAGGGATCAAGAGCTGCTGTTTGAGTCCATCAAGATGAAGAACATCTTCCCTGAATTTACAGAAGATGACACTCACCTCTCAGATGTTGGCGTCTTTGAGGATGAGTGTGAAGCTTCCCCTTGTTTAGACTCTGAAGGTCCACAAAATGTTTGCACACTGATGCGACAAGACGAAGTCAAGGACAGGGAGCGGGAAACCCTGACCAAAAGCAAAGATGTGGACAGCCTGGAGAACTACATCTCCTGGGAGAGGATCTTCAAGAAGGAAAAGAACGGGTGTGACCAGACCGCCACAAATGCCAGAAGTGAGGAGATCGAGAAGAGAGAAAGGTCTGCTTCTCCCAGCATGACCGGGGCAACGGGCCTGGCACCGTGGCAGGATGGGGTCCTGGAGCGGCTGGGCAAGGAGGCCAACATAGCCGAGTATAACATGTATTTGGTGCACAACGGCGCCATGCTCATCAACTTCGGCCAACTTGCTGCCTGCACGCCGAGGGAGAAGGATTTCGTCTACGGCAACCTGGAACCCATCGAGGTGAAGACTATCCGCTCCTTCAACGTTCCCACCAGCTATCGAGCCAAGCGCTGCCACCTGAAGGACCCGAGTCGTAAAACCCAGGTTTTGCACCAATGTGTGGACACGGCAGATCTGGGCCTCTGCTTTGAGGACCTCCCAAAGAGCGACGAGGTCAGGTCCACACTGCTGTGCTGCCTGGAGAAAGAACTCAAAGGTCATTCCATCTCGGAGAGCACCAGCACTGACGCGCTGTACGTTGACATCGGGACACAAACGTATATCTTCAGTTTGGCTCCTTTCAAAGCCGAGGCCTCGCTTGGAGATCTTATAGCGGGAAAACCTCGCTGTTTGTATGTCCAAACAGAAACCGAATCTGTTACCAGGAGACACAACAAGACCAGCTCAGCTTTCAGCTACAAGTGCGGCCTCTTCTTCCGCCGGGATGAATACCGCTCCCACTTCAGGAACATGCACTCTGACATCCAGGCCGGTCTGGATGGATGGTTCCAGCAACGGTGCCCCCTGGCGTACCTCGGCTGTACTTTTGCCCAGACCAGGCTTCACCCCGCCGGTCAACAAGCGGAGGTCAAATATCACCATGGGGCCAAAAAGTTGGTCATCCAGCCACATGCCCCATCAGGACTGCTTGAAGTTGTCAAAACCTCACGCCGCCCCGACCCCCTCAGCCGCCTGCCCTTGGAGATCCTGCAGCACATCGCCAGACACCTCGACACTTTCACTCTGTCGCAGCTGTCTCAGGTTTCACGTCTCATGAGGGAGGTGTGCGCCACCCTGCTGCAGACCCGAGGGATGGTTTCTCTCAAGTGGGAAAAGAAGACTTATTCCCATGGGGGCAGCGCTTGGAAGAGTCGGAAAAAGGCAAGTATCTGACTTCTAAACATCACACACCACATTCCCAGACGGTGGTTAAATGTGTCCTATTATGTAAAATTCCCTTGTAGGGAATACACGTCTGCATTAGGGCCTAATGAAGACCTGGGTTGGATTCTCCGCTTGGGGATCTCAGTGTGGAGTTTGCATGTTCTCCTTGGCTTTTCTTTGGATACTCCGGTTTCCTCCCACATTCCAAAAATATGCTAGGTTAATTGCCGACTCCAAATTGTCCATAGCTATGAATGTGAGTGTGAATGGTTGTTTGTCTATATGTGCCCTGTGATTGGCTCCTTCCTCATGGAAACGATTCTAAGTCTGACCCGCCTCGACCTAGCTGAGCCCACCTCCACCATTTTGTAAAACAGCAGGCTTCTCTACACATCTTAAAATGCAGAATGTATTTTTTTCTTCAACAAATATGCTAAGCTAGCATGATGTTAATATATAATGTTAGCTACGCTAGTGTTGCTAGTGTTTGTGTCCTCCCGCACGTTACTACGTTGTATGTGATATATGGCATTTATCACCTTGCTGCATTGTTAGTGTATATGTCCAAAGTACTCCAATTTTTTGGAGACACACACTGCTCATTAGCATTAAAGCCACAGACACACCCATTCACATACATGCACAGCAGGGCTGACATTTAAAGTGCATTCCAACATCAAGGCTAACAAGTATTTCAGATCGTACATATTCATAATCATCGGACTTTTAAATCCACTTTTTATTTCCATCACAGCCATTCCTACCGTGCACGGCAGCATCATGCATATTTTTATGAGTGCATGAGCGAGTCCTCTCTGGAATGTAAGTGTGAGATGTTCGCTGTCATCGGGAAATGTCAGCAATGATCCAAAATGGCAGCTGCTGCTTTGTAAACAATGCAGCGTGTGTGGAAACAAGTCAGCGTGCTATTGTCGACGTTGGGACGCAATGTTTGACATGTGTGAGGTCAACTCCAGCAAGGTCACCTACCACGTAGATGCAAAAGTATTGGGACGCACACAACTCCGCAGCCAGGGGAGATTCTGCTCCTCTGGGAAGAGGTCAAAGGTCACCCGAGGAAGGGTGCGTTGAGCATGGAAGAGTAATGATGCTGAGGATGCTAGCTATGGCTAAATCTACACATTGTTGTCCGGGACCGCAGGGACGCCTGGCGGTCTGAGCCGTGCTTACGGTGACCCGGCAGCTGGGTCAGTACTGTAAATCTTGGCTGGAGGTTAAAGAAAGTTGCTCTAGCGCCATCTAAAGGAAATAAATACTATAGAACCAGAGACGTCAAGACGTCAAGTAAGACGGTGTCTTTGTGCTGTGCAGGTTTGGGAGTTCAGCTCGCTCTTTGCCCCTGTGGAGCGATGGAGCTTCAGCGATACACCCTCCATGGCGGAGCATCTCCACACGTGCTGCTTCTACCAACGGGATGCACGCACCCAGCCTGTGGCGCTCAGGGGCCTATCAGAGGTCAGCAAAGACCTCTGATAGGAACTCTGGAACTCTGGGGACTCCCTGTAGGGACATGTTCATTGTTACATCATCAGCATTATTATTACTATTCCCTTTAATTTACATTTTATCATTTTAATTAGAATATAATCCATAGACTGAGGCTGATCGATAACATTTTTAATAACTAATTCAAATAAAACTGTGGTGATGTTGCACATCATGGTGCACTCATATTGATAAATTATGAAACAGAGGATGAATATGTCTGTGTTGGATCTTAATATACATACATATAAATTCATAAAGAATAAACACACACTATACATATATATATGAAAAACATGACGTATTTATTTAATAACTGACATGATCATTCAAAGCAATGCATGTCATTCAAATAAGATGCCGCTATACACTGACATCTGCTGGTCAAACTTGGTATCGTCTCTTGAAGACGGCCATGCTGGTTTTTAGGATGATGTTGTACATAAAAGTTTATTGGATGAGGTCAAAGGTCATTTGCAGACACGTGAGGGTGGCGCAGCTTGTCGATGACCTCGCACAGCATCTTGTTGCAAAGCGCCGCGTAAGGATTCAGCATCACCTCCTGCTGCCGGGCAAACGCGCTCCCGAGGGCCGCCGCCTTCTGGAAGTCCGCCCGGGCTTTGTCATCCTGCCCTGCCAGCCTGCGCAGGAGGCCCCGCTGCACCAGCGCCTGGCGGGCCGTCCGTCCTCGGCCCCCGCTCAGGGAGATGGCTCGCTCCAGGTCCTCCAGCGCTCCTGAGGGCAGAGGAGGGAAGCAAAAACTACAGTTACACCACCAACATTGTCCAGCAGGGGGAGCTACATCACTAATAATAATAAGTTCTACAGTTTTACTGTATGTGTTTTAAGAATACTTAATAAAAATGCTGTGATTGAAGATCAGCTGGATGTTCTCCATCATTGTTCTCCATGTTTGCTCTCGGTGATGTCAGCGTGTTGGTACCTTCTGTGTCGCCCTGCAGTCGTAGCGCCTGTGCACGGTTATTGTAGGCCGACGCTCGCTGAGGGAGAACCTGAATGGCCTGGCAGAACATCTGAAGAGCCTCCTGCAAGTCCCCGGTCTCGGCCGCCGAGACGCCACGTTCCTCCAAGTCCTTCGCTCGCCTCAGCAAGTTGGCGTCAAAGGAACTGTCTGGACGGAAGCAGAAATGTCATTCAGGAGTCCTGCTGGGATTCTAACGCCATCACATCCTGGGCTGGTCTGTGGGAACCATTAGAAAACGCTCACCATCATCCCTCTCATCATGGTCCTGGTTCAGGTCAGAGACATCTCCAAAGGGGGTGTTGGGGTTGAAGATGGCCTGCAGGACCGCTCTGTCGTGGGCCGACGCCATCGTGAAGGAAGCAAGGAAATAAAGGTCATGGCAGCTTCCCACAGTGTGGGCTGATGGGCCGCTCTCCCAAAACACACACCCAGCCAATGGGGGCAGGGGGCGGCTGCATGTGGGGGTGGACTTTGAGCAACATCTGTGTGTGCTTAGCTGGAAACACACACACACACTAAATCCCAACCTTGAAAGCAAAATAGCCTTTGGCAGCCATTTTTGTAGTACAAACGTATTTGTACGAGTACATAAAAACTTGCAGTACAAGGAGAATATCAATTGGCTTCCAGGAGGAACCCACTGATTGGTGGTTGATGGGGTCTGCCCCCATGCTTGTTTATGCATTTTTTATTATTATTTTTAATGCAAATATTTCAGCTCCAGCTGGGTCCTAATGAGAAAAAGCACGATAAATATTCCCTATAAATATCAATAAATATAACATTTATTCTATAATATTGATATATAAAATCTAATTTCTATTTTAACCATTTTAACGATATTTTTACAATTTGCATATTTATTATTATTATTTTTGAACCACGGTGAAATGGGATAAAAATTGAAAATGGTAGTTTCATTACTGACCGCCAGAGGTCAATGTAGCGCCGCTTATTTACAATTGGATGTTCATAACGCACGCGCACACACACTCACACACTTTGCACAGAATTGACGAGTGGTGAGTTCAGGGACACTTGGTGCTTCACCACAAAATAAACAAACAAACAAATAAAACTTGGATTGGATTGGCAGAAATACACACTTTATACACAAATACTCTTTATACAAATACTCCTTACACAAATACTCCGTACACCAGGGTGCCCGTGACGTGGATCACAGCTACCAGTGGATGGTCGTAGTTTGGGTGGATGGTGTGAAGGTGACCATGTAGAGGTTAGTTTGACTCAAATATTAGACCAATTTTCCTTACACAAACACTCTTTATGCGCATACTCTTTCCACCAGTACTCCTGAGAGCAGTACTGCGTGTCGGAGGTGCAGCAGTCGGGAAATGAAGAGCCATGTGTGGCCAGCCGAGGGCTTTGTGTTCCTGCAGGCAGTTCCAAGCCACTCCACGGACTGGAGTGTTGCAGCAGTTTGTCACATTTAAAGGCTGCTGGGAAAATGTCCTAATTGCCTTTAATGAAATCCACTTTCATCAGGCATCAGCATCTTTAAATAGAAATGATAAAAGCCTCACACTGGATATGGAGAAGCAAACAGTCTCCAGCTAACCAGCTAGTCAGGCCATTAGAATGCACTCTCTCATGCTAACACCATCACCATCACATTTTGTAGGCAATACAGAGCAAAGCCAAATCATCCGGTTGACTCGTCTGAATGGAATATCCTGACCTGCGGTTCCGCTCCAGTCCTGTAGATGGCGTTGGTGGCTTGCTGCGAACTGGCGGCAATGATTAGTACTTGGTGGCGGTAACTGTGGAGTGGCTAAGTGAGGACAGCACATTTTATTCACTTTCACTTTACTCAAAAAAACGACCACACTGGTATTGTTGCTGGGCCAGTGCCAACTTGACACACGAGTGGCAGCTGTGTCATCGGGATTGACGTGCATGAGTGCCAACTGTGTCATCGGGATTGACGTGCATGAGTGCCAACTGTGTCATTGGGATTGACGTGCATGAGTGCCAACTGTGTCATCGGGATTGACGTGCATGAGTGCCAACTGTGTCATCGGGATTGACATGCATGAGTGCCAAGTATGTCATCAGGTTGATGCACGAGTGCCAAGTATGTCATCAGGTTGATGCACGAGTGCCAACTGTGTCATCAGGTTGATGCACATGAATGACTGTGTCATCAGGTTGATGCACATGAGTGCCGGTGGTGTCATCGAGTTGGACGTGCATGAATGCCAGCTGTGTTATTGAGGTTGACGTGCATGACTGCCAGCTGTATTGTTGATGTTGATGTGCATGAATGCCAGCTGTGTTATTGATGATGACGTGCATGAATTCCAGCTGTGTTATTGATGTTGCTGTGCATGAGTGCCAGCTGGGTTATTGATGTTGACCTGCATGAGTGTCAGCTGTGTTATTGAGGTTGACGTGCATGAATGCCAGCTGTATTATTGAGGTTGCCGTGCATGAGTGCCAGCTGGGTTATTGATGTTGACCTGCATGAGTGCCAGCTGGGTTATTGATGTTGATGTGCATGAATGCCAGCTGTGTTATTGATGATGATGTGCATGAATGCCAGCTGTATTGTTGATGTGCATGAATGCCAGCTGTATTATTGATGATGACGTGCATGAATGCCAGCTGTGTTATTGATGTTGCTGTGCATGAGTGCCAGCTGGGTTATTGATGTTGACCTGCATGAGTGCCAGCTGTGTTATTGAGGCTGACGTGCATGAATGCCAGCTGTGTTATTGAGGTTGCCGTGCATGAATGCCAGCTGTATTGTTGTGCATGAATACCAGCTGTGTTATTGATGTTTCCCTGCATGAGTGCCAGGTGTATTATTGGTGTTGACCTGCATGAGTGCCAGCTGTATTATTGGTGTTGACCTGCATGAGTGCCAGCTGTATTACTGGTGTTGACCTGCATGAGTGCCAGCTGTATTACTGATGTTGACGTGCATGAGTGCCGGCTGTATTACTGGTGTTGACCTGCATGAGTGCCGGCTGTATTACTGGTGTTGACCTGCATGAGTGCCGGCTGTATTATTGGTGTTGACCTGCATGAGTGCCGACTGTATTACTGATGTTGACGTGCATGAGTGCCGGCTGTATTACTGATGCTGACGTGCATCAGTGCCGGCCGTATTATTGAGGTTGACGTGCACGAGTGCCAGTTTGCACCCTAAAATAAGGTGTTTAAAGTCAGCGACATTCAGATGTAAAAGCGGGATAGTTTTGACTGCAGTTTGTTAGCAAACAGAACTAATAGGGCACTAGTTTCTTCCCTCTTTGCCATCGTTGGTAGCCTTCAGTGATGGTGGCACCCAAAAGCCAAGAAAAAGATCGTTATGTAGTTCATCCTTACGTGTGATATCAACTTTTTGTGCCCTTGGTGAGGCAGATTTTTCCAACAAGTGTTGCTGAAGCTTCCATGTGAATGTATTCCCAGGAGGGCCTCCATCTCATTGCTAAAGTCAAGTGTTCTCACGCCAGGATGCGCCTGACAGAGTCCTCGTGCATCTCGTCTTTCAAGTCCTCCATTAGAAAGGGAAATGAGCTCATGGAAATCCAAGGAGATGCTTTACCTGCTTTTGGAGAGTCCTATTTAACAGTTGATGTCACGCCGCCGCACGCGTCGCACAGGCGGGGCAACTCACATGGAAAATGAGAAGCGTTTGGCGAGGCAGTGGGCCGCAGTATTGCGTGCATGCCGGCCAGCAATGCAGGCTAAAATGTCACAGGTGTCAAATCTGAGACGACTTTGGATTCTGGCGCCATCCTGTGCGTCCGCCTGAGGATGGCGCTCCAACACAGAGCCCTCCCTGCCAGCCGGGCTCTTCCGGATGAAAGCTGCACGCTTGAATAAAACATGGTGCTCCTGTACGCCTGAAGCGCTACAACATCAAGACTCAAGAAGAAGCATTGGCATTTTCTCAGACACCACTACAAGGAAACCCAAACATCTCCAACACGCTTTTAATAGCTGGGTGGTCAGGTCTTTCTGATCACTCCGGGGGCCGGCACACCAGCACGTTGACGCTCCACACTCAGCTAAAGGAAAGAAAGCACCGACTAGACTGAAGCTCAAATTCAACAACCTTGATAAAATGGTGGTAGCACACACAGAGAACCAGGAATCACTTCAGTGCACACCTGGAGGTAAGAAGGATGGAAGGAATAAGGATGTGACCTGGAGGTAAGAAGGATGGAAGGAATGAGGATGTGACCAAGTGTACCTGCTGATGAGTCCTAATGAAATATTATACCAGGACTACTAGCACACCACTATCAGGAGAAGCAAAGTATAGAGGGGAGGGAACCTAACAAGGTGCACTGTATTCGGGCACGTGATCCGAGCAGCCAGTGTGATGCCACGGAAGTCTCTGAAACACCTTTGCATGTTTCAAATGTTGCGGTGCTGGCGTTTCAGGTGGCTAAGGTTTTTTGTGTGGCCCTTCTTCCCCTTCATTTAGCATTTGGTAAGCTGGTGTTTATTAGCAAGTGAGCTCAGGCCCTTAACACCACAGGCAAGAGAAAAAAAGGGAACGCTTGATTTGCTCACCCACACAGTAGAAGGAATCTTGTCTTATTGTTTCTTGAAATGATCTGAGCTACAGGGTTTTTAATGTTATCAAATTACCGGTCTGATGTCATAATTGCCTCATATCAGCACAATAATGATTGGTTATTATTATTATTATTAGTTATTATGGTTGGTAATTATTATTATTATTATTATTAGTTATTAATCTCAACGTTTTAGCCGCTTTTTTTTGCTTTATTTGATGTCACAACTGGGAGACCAGGGTTCAATTCCACCCTCAGCCATCTCTGTGTGGAGTTTGCATGTTCTCCCCGTGCATGCGTGGGTTTTCTCCGGGTACTCCGGTTTCTTCCCATATTCCAAAAACATGCTAGGTTAATTAGCCACTCCAAATTGTCCATAGGTATGAATGTGAGTGTGAATGGTTGTTTGTCTATATGTGCCCTGTGATTGGCTGGCGACCAGTCCAGGGTGTACCCCGCCTCTCGCCTGAAGACAGCTGGGATAGGCTCCAGCACCCCCGCTACCCTTGTGAGGAAAAGTGGTAGAAAATGAATGAATGAATGATGTCTACAATGTGCCACCGTGTTTGCAAAGTCTACTTTGTGTGGTTTACGTACAGTGCATCCGGAAAGTATTCACAGCGCTTCACTTTTTCTACATTTGTCATGTTACAGCCTCATTCCAAACTGAATTAAATTCATCTCTTACCTCAAAATTCTACACAAAATACTCCATTATGACAATGTGAAAAAAGTTTTTTTTGACATGTTTTGAATTTATTAAAAATAGAAAACAAAAAAAATCACATTTACATAAGTATTCACAGCCTTTGCCATGAAGCTCAAAATTGAGCTCAGGTGCATCTTTTTTCCACTGATCATCCTTGAGATCTTTCTACAGCTTAATTGGAGTCCACCTGCAGTAAATTCAGTTGATTGGACATGATTTGGAAATATAATAACTGTCTATATAAGGTCCCACAGTTGACTGTGCATGTCAGAGCACAAACACCAAGCATGAAGTCAAAAGAACTGTCTGTAGACCTGCGAGACAGGATTGTCTTGAGGCACAAATCTGGGGAAGGATACAGAAACATTTCTGCTGCTTTGAAGGTCCCAATGAGCACAGTGGCCTCCATTATTCCTAAATGGAAGACGTTTGGAACCACCAGGACTGGAGAGCTGGCCGGCCTTCTAAACTGAGCGATCGGGGAAGAAGGACCTTAGTCAGGGAGGTGACCAAGGCCCCGATGGTCACTCTGTCAGAGCTCCAGCGTTCCTCTGTGGAGAGAGGAGAGCCTTCCAGAAGGACAACCATCTCTGCAGCAATCCACCAATCAGGCCTGTATGGTAGAGTGGCCAGACGAAAGCCATCAGACCAGAGAATTTTGTTTCTCATGGTCTGAGAGTCATTCAGGTGCTTTTTGGCAAATTCCAGACGGGCTGCCATGTTCCTTTTACTAAGGAGTGGCTTTCGTCTGGCCACTCTACCATACAGGCCTGATTGGTGGATTGCTGCAGAGATGGTTGTCCTTCTGGAAGGCTCTCCTCTCTCCACAGAGGAACGCTGGAGCTCTGACAGAGTGACCATCGGGGCCTTGGTCACCTCCCTGACTAAGGCCCTTCTTCCCCGATCGCTCAGTTTAGAAGGCCGGCCAGCTCTAGGAAGAGTCCTGGTGGTTCCAAACGTCTTCCATTTAGGAATAATGGAGGCCACTGTGCTCATTGGGACCTTCAAAGCAGCAGAAATGTTTCTGTATCCTTCCCCAGATTTGTGCCTCAAGACAATCCTGTCTCGCAGGTCTACAGACAGTTCTTTTGACTTCATGCTTGGTGTTTGTGCTCTGACATGCACAGTCAACTGTGGGACCTTATATAGACAGTTATTATATTTCCAAATCATGTCCAATCAACTGAATTTACTGCAGGTGGACTCCAATTAAGCTGTAGAAAGATCTCAAGGATGATCAGTGGAAAAAAGATGCACCTGAGCTCAATTTTGAGCTTCATGGCAAAGGCTGTGAATACTTATGTAAATGTGATTTTTTTGTTTTCTATTTTTAATAAATTCAAAACATGTCAAAAAAAACTTTTTTTCACATTGTCATAATGGAGTATTTTGTGTAGAATTTTGAGGTAAGAGATGAATTTAATTCAGTTTGGAATGAGGCTGTAACATGACAAAATGTAGAAAAAGTGAAGCGCTGTGAATACTTTCCGGATGCACTGTATATCAGCAGTTACCACACAGTCAACTGCCATGCAAGTGTAAAAAGAAGTTAACCAGTGCTGAGCAGCTCAGAGTTTTGCGTCACTTTGAAGACGTACTTTGAGTGAATGGAAATGAAAACATCATCACTTTGCTGCTTTGTAGAAGAGCAGCTTTATTATCTTCAGCGAGACGATGGCGCGTCCTTCACTGGCAAGGCTGAGGTCTGCTCGCGTCTGGTCGCAGAGGATGTAGGCGAGCCGACCATCTGTCTCCTGGCTGTCGTCCGTGAAACCATTTGCATTTACGGAGAGGCAGGAACGAGCCCCTAGTGGAGCCATAGCTCTATTGCAAAGAGGACAGGTGTCAAGCAAGTGTGTGTGGATCCCAAAGTAGAGGAGACACAGTTGAAATAGTGACAAAAAATATTTCATGATACAAAAGGTGTCCTCCAAGGAAGCAAAAATACACAAGAAAAATACAAGAAGTCCAAAAACCAGATAAGATATCCCTTTATTAGTCCCACAAGGGGAAGTTTCAAACATGCAAAAACTCAAAACACCGCCAGCAAAAGCCAACAGGGAAACAACTAGTGAGAACAAAAAAGCACTGCTGGAAAAGCCGAGCAGGAAAGTAGGTAGCTGTAGCACAAAAACCAGACACGGTGCTGGATGGAAGAGCCTAGCGGGATAACGACTGACAAAATTGAACAGAGATAAAAACCAGAAAGCAAGCTAACGGGTCCTGGTAACAATCTGGCAAGGTGTGACAGCTCAAGACACCAGAAACCTGTACGGACAAAAATATTCATACCTAAAAAAAAAAAAATGTCAGACGCGCACATTCAGGCAGTTTGTGCTTCACCCGTTGTCCAAATGTCATGTCACGCCTTCTCCACCATCAATGCAAAGTGGCTCATGAATGCTACGGCCATAAATCATCACCCTTGGTTGCATTTCGCTCGGGTCTTCTGAATTATAGCTGCTGAGAAGCCGAAGATGAAGAAGTGGAGCTTGACCGAAACTGATGTGGAAATTTGAGCTGGAGGCCCAAAAACATCATCTATGGAGACATAGCATTGGCGTAACAAGAGCAAGATAAGCGACTCCCTTGTCAACTGCGTCATTCGAACGGCGTGCAACATGGTGGAACTATAAAGTGGTCGGATGTCAAAAAACAGTTTTTTGTCAGCATGTTTTTTAGGTACCATACTTGGCATGGGAAACTGCGTACGCAACGTTTCAGTCCCATTTTGTGCATACTCAACCTTTATAGACAAGGCCCCAGTTGATGAAGTGATTGCAGGTGTGCCCGGTAGCTCCGCCTCTGCCGCACTGCCTGCACTGCAACAGGGAGACAGAAGGTGGCAAACATGACACAGAGCTTTCATTTAATGTTAAAATTCAAAATATAGCCCATTTTCTTATGATTAGACTCATGATTTGGAGTATTACCGAACTAGATATACCCTAGAGTGTATTGCGTCACACATCATCAATAGAACCAACAGCGGCAAGGACAAACTGCAGAGTCAGCATCATTAGCGCCAATGAGCAGGTTGTAAACGATATCACAACCAACACACATCAGCAGACTTTCACATCAACAGATGAGTAGCCACATTTTAAAGTGCATGCAGAGCTAGATAAAGCTGCCCGGATGCTAGCCAATCATATAGATACTGCCATCTTGTAGGAGTAGGTTGCCTACAGCCACAATTCATTCATTCATTCATTCGTTTTCTATACCGCTTATCCTCTTATCCGAGTGTCGAGGGTGTACTGAAGCCTATCCCAGCTGTCTTCGGGCGAGAGGCAGCGTACACCCTGGACTGGTCGCCAGCCAATCACAGACAAACAGCCACAATTGTTGATTTAACTGCTGCTAATTCAAGAACCTGGCAGTTATTTGCTTTTGTAGACCATGCACCCGGCAACTATAGGAGATTCTATAAATGTAATTGGAACATTTATGCTATCCTGGTATATAATTATCCTTAAATGTTAAGTTACCAAAGTTGGTTCCTTGCCATATAAAGCCTTTTTTGTCCTTATTCACTAAGTGATAAAAGCTTAGAAGATTGGCTGATAAAACTGCAAACTCAGGTCCTTCAAACACCCTGGGTTAAATAATCCATAGGGTATCAATACAGAGTCAAGTGGGAGTCAATAGGGAGATCATACGGTCACTAGAGTCAATAAGGAGAGAATAGGGCATCATTCGAGTCAATAGGGCGTCGGTAGGGAGTCAAAAGAGAGTAAATATGGACTCTAGTGAGTCAATAGTCAATCGGGAGTCAATAGAGCAGGGGTGTCAAACTCATGCCATGGAGGGCCGAGACACTACAGTTTTTTTTCGAGACGGTCACTAAAGCAGGCTGATTTTAACGATTAAACTCCTTTGGTTTGAGGGAAGGAGCTCACCAGTTCAATCACCTGCTGGAGAAACTGGTTGGAAAGAAAACCTGCAGTGCTTCGGCCCTCTGTCGACACGAGCAAAAGTAGGGAGTCAATAAAGGGTCAATAGGAGTCGTTAGAGAGTCAATATGGAGTGGGTAGGGACTTGGTATAGAGTCAATAGGGAGTCAATAGAGGGTCAACAGAATCATAACAGAGAGTCAGTAAGATTCTTACTTTGATCAAACAAGAGTTTGTAATGGTGTTTCCATGGCGGCCATCTTGTTCCGACTGATAATCGGGTTCTCTGTCAGAGCAACATGTCACTTGGCACGGGGGCCAATTCTACAAGCATCAAGGACGCGGAGCATTTTGAGAAATGTGTCTCCAAGCGTATTGAATGTGCTGTGCCGCCGTTGCATTTCTCATTAGACAAAGCGAAAGTGAGAATAAATGGATGTCACTTTAATAAATGTATCAGACTGCCAAATCAATTAGAATTGATCCCCATTTATGAAAGCTGCCAGGGACATTTATGAAGCCTCTGAGGCTTTGCCGGCTTTGATTAAATGCTCTGCGCTTGTCAACACAACAACGACACTTTGCAAAGTGTCAGCTGACGTTTGTCTCCGCCGTCAACGTGTCGCTCAGGTGACCATCTTTACAGCCCAGCAAATGTAGCCATCCCGTTACAATAAAAGTATCAATAATAAACGAAAATGCACCAGTCCGGTTAAAATAAAAATCTAAATAATACACGTGGGAGTCAGAATGCACCGTTGGGTATGTTACACACAAATATTAAGTCATGACTGACTGAATTAAAAGGATTAAATGAGATGCAGCCATCCCTCGGTTATCATAGTTAATTGGTTACTGACCCGGCAGCTTTAAATTGATTTCCACAATGTAGATTTAATGTTAATAGACGGAATATTTTTGGAATTAATACAAACCTCTCGATGGCTTTTTAAATACAGTTTTCAACATTATTAGAGCCTTGTAGACATGAAATAACACCCCCATAGCCACCTTTACACTCCTACTGTTTGATTAAATCCCACTGCACAGGCTATGGGGTCACTACAGGGACAGACGGCTCGTTAGGTGCTGCAATTTACTTATTCTAAACTCAAGAACGTATTTCAAGTGGGGAAGAAGGACAAAAAATGCTAATACCTTACTACCTTACTTCCACATTGAACCTTTTTTTCACTTCATCTCGGGCATGGCTTGTCCTTCTCGGCCATGATGTGTTCGCTTGTCTCCATGCAGTGTGATAGGTAATGTCGTCATGTCTGATAACATGACTGATGCCGAGTGACTACCGGACTTTTTTGACTAATAGTAGGATGTAGTCAGCCATGAACAGCTATAATTTATTAGCGAATCATTTAACAAAGCCGCAGTATGATGAGGGAGGTAATTTCTATTTTTTTGCATCTTTTAAAAAGTATGAATATGATTTAGAAACGAGCGGTATGAAGCGTTGCGTGTCATTGTGTTGGAAGCATGATTAGTGTGACAGCGATGATTGGAAGAAAGGAGCTTTGCTGTCGTCTAATGAAAAGACGGGCAGAAAGAGGAAGGGACTCGATGGCCTTTGGTGGCATTAGATTTGCATTTGATTGCATTTGGCCCTCTTCAACACACACATTGCAATTCAATTGCGTTAATCAGATTAGTTTTCCACAACAAACACAACGTTGTCCCTGCCAGAGGCCAACGTGGGCATCTTTCATCAACATCTACACACCATCACGTCAGATGTCTCATTTCCATTTGGCCGCGTGCCGCCTGACTAATTAAAGATCTAAATCTGCTTGGATGCGGAATTCCAATGGATGGACCTTCTTTTACACATTTCTCACCCGTCATCACTTGTAAAAGTTTACTTTCTTTCTCTTTTTTACTTGATGGCTGCCTCGGGGGCCCAAAGAGGAAAGTCCACCTGTTTCATTGGCGACCATTTACTGCTCATAAAGTGAATGAATAAGATTGCCTTAAAAGGTTGCTGACGAGGTAGCACAAGATGTAGGCTGCACTTTGTCACTTCATCGGACAAACAAAAAAGCCTTTTTTTCGCTGTATTTTTTAGATCAACAATTAGAAAAGCATAAGAAGGCAGGCTGATGCCACCTACCAGTCTCATGTATCAGTAGCCATCCATGTGGCATGTCTTTCCCTGCACCTGAACGCAGCACGGCAGGACGCTTTCACACAATCACGTCACTATAGACGACTTATGAGCGTCTGCTGTATCGTGTTAAATACTTGACTTTTGCTTTCACCACAACAGAGCAGGAGAAGCCGGCGTCCCCACATGTGGAAACATCATGTCCTCTTTTACGCAGACCCCCACCCACCTCTGCCACAACTCTAGCATTTTACAGCTTTTCTGTGTTATTGAAGGCAGGGGACAACCTCATCCCGGCAATTTACCACCTGTCCCTCCGACCCAGCGTACCCTAAGGTGTTAGTTAGGGAGTTAGGATTAAGGTTAAAGGATTAAGGGGTTGGGATTAGGGTTAGTAGTTCGGGGGTTAGGATTAAATTTAAGGGTTAGATTTCGGGTTAGTGTAACAGATGCTAGCCCAGGGGTGGGCAAACTACGGCCCGGGGGCCACATCCGGCCCGCCAAGTGTTTGAATACGGCCCGCCCAATCTTTCCAAAGTATTTCATTTAAACTCAACATACAAGATGGCATCATGGCCTGAGCCAACCTTTTGATGGTTTTATCAATTTCGTTTTTTGACATGGTGACATTTTGACAATTATTATATTATTATTATTATTATTATTATTATTATTATTATTATTATTATTATTATTATTATTATTATTATTATTATTATTATTATTATTATTATTATTATTATTATTATTATTATTATTATGAGATTATTACAATTATTATTAGAGCTATTATGATTATTATAATATTATATTAATGCTAATTATTATATTAATTATATATAATATTATTGTTATATTTGCATATTTTACATAATAATATAATAATAATTATTATTTTAATTTTATTGTAATTATTATAATATTTTATTATTTTTAACATATTTTAATATAAATATAAAATAATAAATAATAAATAATAAATAATAGCAGATTGCATGACAATTTTACAGATACAATAATACCAGGTGGACTGTTACGTGTAAAATATATAGTCTGCCCCCCCCCGTAAATTTTGTCATATCAATGCGGCCCGCGAGTCAAAAAGTTTGCCCACCCCTGTGCTAGCCAGTGTGGCTGTGCAAGTTTTGGTTGGCCTTTAGAGCTGTGCTGAACATTGAGTCGTCAGTCTGGGCCTATGGCGTCTCTCTCGGCTCCCCGGCTCACGGAGGTTTATGTTGGAGCCTTAGTGTGGGCATGTGAATCGGGGGGGTTACATTAAGGAGGATCTATGGTGCTTCCAGGTTGACAGCAGCCACCATTTTGTGCCACATGGTACGTAAAAAAATCCTGGCTAGGTGGGAGGGGAGGGAATCCAAATTTACGGAACAAGTTGTGATAATTATTTTTGACATACTTGAATGATCTCCTTCACCGTGTTCCAGGTTCGCAGGCGCATTTGTTACTCCAGATCGTTTCACGTCAAGCACACCTCCCAACCGTTTATTGGCTTCATGTTCCCGACTTCTCACCTGGGAATTCAGCTCGGATTTTGACAGTTATTTCACAGCATCTTGTCGACGTGGCGGTGCCTCGTCACAATGTTGTGCCAAAGCGACACAGAGATGTTTGATGAATGTGTACTTCAAGAGTCGGAGCAGAAAATTGCAGCTTGTACTACCTGGATGCTGTTTGGGATCCAATAACTGTCAGATAGCTTCATGTCTTTACCACGGATATTCTTTGCACAAATCTAGTTGCCCAGAAAAATGCTTTCCATTTGCACAGTTTACTGTTAAAACACGAGTAAGAAGTCCTTTTTGCAAAGCAGGGTTATGGTCCGTACCTTAGGAGACTAAAAGGAGAGGCAGATCGATGGCAATCAGTATGCATGAATACGTTCTTCATTGTTTTGCTGCACTGTTTGAGCTCCATAGACAATTTTCAGCCATATTTACACGCTATTTCCAGGCTAGCTAGCGTGCCTCGCTTTCAAACCTTCTGTGGAGCGTCGCTGGACATTCTTCCAGGTCCTGCATTCACATGTTCCACTTCCATCCTTGAAACTGGAGCGTGTTTCCTGGCCTCCACTCCACCAGAGCCACAGCTGGTTAGCACACAATTCTTCATCATAGTGTTTTCCAAAATAGATATTTGAAACATTACCACATGCAAAATGGCAAATGTGGCATTTTTAGCTCAAGTTAAAGAATATGTTTCTTTGTACCCCATCTCTTCGAGGCGGGGTCGACAACGACAGGCAGAAATAAACAAAGTAACCAAAACAACATCACAATGCCAACAAATGAATAATAGCAATAAGAGAAAACGCAGCACATAACAAGTCGGGGACCTTAAATAGAGGAAAGTCCAAAATGGCACCATGCCGTGTTAGCAGGAGCATCTGGACCCCAAAGGACGCCCACACAGTAGTAAACGTAACTTATTGATGTACACTGTAAAACGTTTTTAGTCCATTCACATAACAAACATTGTGAAGTGCTGTTCATGTTGAAAGCATATTAGATATCCCACATTATAGCATGAAGTGTTAGCCACTGAGCTAGCCCGCTACCATAAGTACCCATACAACTTACCCAAACGAGCGCACAAGATGATGGAGGAGAAAAACACCGTAGTTCAACTCCATGAGAAAGTACACAGGTTACTAAACTAGCACGTCATATTATACATCCACAATGGACAGTAGCGGCCTTTTGTGTTATTCTCGCTATGTAAACACATAATAATAATGGCAGATTCACACAGTAGCCACGTTTACATGGACCCAAATATTCCAATTCCATTCGGGTTATTTGCTCAAACGGAAAGAATGTAACCTTTGTATACACCTCATTCCGAAACAAAAGTGCCAATCTGAATGAATATATAATCGGATTCCCAGGGGTGGAATATTCCTTTCCCCAATCCGTTTCAGGTATCTTGTACCCGCTCAAACAAAAGTTGTCAGACTGCGTTCTTCTTCTGTTGTTTATTGGCGGTTGGCAAGCAGCTTTCGTGTGCATTAGCGCCATCTGTGGAACAGAATCTAAACCCTTCTATACGCCATTCACAAGTCCACTTTTATTAAAAAAGAAAATACATATCTATATAAAACATGTGCTGAGCTTAATTATAAAATATTAGCAAGATTGAACTTTATCTTTTCCTGTTCCCGGGTGCGTTCTTTCAGCGAATGCTGAGATATGACGTAACACGCAGCTCGAGATGTTCTTCGATTTAAAAAAAACAGAGGCGATCAATCGGCACTGGACTGCTGCGGAAAGTTTGTTTTTGATTCAAACTAAATTTCAAGACTGGATGAACGAAAAACTGGCAATACGGAGTTATTCCAACAAGTGAAAGAAAAACTTGAGGAAGTCGGTATCACGTGATGTTGGTGTTTACGCTTTACTGGGCATGCCCCATTGACTATTCTGGTTGATTATAGGGGCTCATGTAGACACGCCATTGGAATATTCCTTTCCATGTACATATACCATTGCTTTTGGAAAGGTCATTCGGAAAGAGAAAAACTCATGTAAACATGGCTATTAACTACAATCCAAACAACAAAGTTGACTTCGAACTAATTGTATTTCATATGAAAAAACAGCCTCTTTATTGTTGGAATCTTATTGTACATTCCAGTTCTATTGTACATTCTCTCTTTTCAAAGAGGAAAAGTCACAGAACAAAGTAAGCACACAAGTAGCATAACACTAGAAGACACTCGGGGTTTCGAGTGTAGTCCACAGTGAGTATAAGAAGCCGTGATTGCTAATGCCAGTCAGGTGTGCAGCAGTACGTACGTATCTCCACCCAGGAACAAGTAGAAAGCAAACCAGGATGATGACAGTAACGCTCCATTATCACCAACCACAACACGGCTCCTTGACATGATTCATCAACTTTGCTGAAATACTATGTTGTTTGGAATTATGTTATTCATTGTTCCATTTTTGAAAGTGAACAGTACATTTGCAAAAAATGACATTTATTGATGATGGCGCCAGCCGTGACAAGCTAACTCTTGCAGTTAAGGCTCATTGATCGACATCCACTGTCGCACAGGTAAACAAACATGACGGGTGTACGAGAGACAGGATGTTTACTGTGATTACAGACAAGATTTGACAGATTTATGAAATGTTTTAAGACCGGGAGATGAAGATTGGTCGCCTTCAAAACACAGAATGGTAAGTCTACAATTATTCTTTTCTAAGGAGTCTTTATAACCTGTTTGATTGTGTATGTGGATAAACTTTTGCTGTTTTTGTCCCTGCCCCCCACAGTAAACATATCACAGCCTTGTCGCCTTGTGGAATAGTATGAAAAGGAGTATGAAAGGAGTACATTTTGTCATCATCCGCGTTTGTGTTTTAAAGAAAATGCTCGTTATGTATTCACTGTTCACGCTCTGTGATTGGCCAATCACACGCAGCGACCACCTGTCCCCGGAGGTGGCAGCCACAGAGGAGCTGAGGGGTGCCTCATTCACGTCCAGGGTGGAATTGGCCAGTTAAAAGGGCTCATGTTGCATTGGTCACACTGCCTCCACTTTATTAGGTTTTCCTGCAGCTCGCTTCTATTTGGGTTTGTATCAAAAGTTACATGCGTGTACGCTTGTATGCTGGCTCAGTCACTTGGAATGTATTTTTGTCTTATTCCATGTAGTCATCATCAAACAAGCGTGCAGACAGTGGTAACATAACCCATTGACTGGCCACAACATTAGGTACGCCAGCGTAGTGGCTGCATCAAACATAGTCAGATATTACACCTCAATATGCTGCAGTATGCACGTTGTAATCTTAAACTTGTTTTCTACGCCTTTCACAGGAGAGGTGTATACGGCTTGTTGTGTCACTTTTTGTGTTTTTTTTCCCGTCTGCTCTGGTCTAATTTGTCTGATGAGATAAAGTCACTTGGAATACTTTGAAGTACTGAACCCTGTGTCTTTTGAGAAAAATACAGTGAACAAGGCCGACAGATGATTTCCGTTTGCCATCATTGCATGAATCACCAACTTCACACAGATCATTAAAAAAAATAAAGAAATACTACATCTTACAGTTCACTTACACACATATACAGTATATACAGTGCATCCGGAAAGTATTCACAGCGCTTCACTTTTTCTACATTTTGTCATGTTACAGCCTCATTCCAAACTGAATTAAATTCATCTCTTACCTCAAAATTCTACACAAAATACTCCATTATGACAATGTGAAAAAAGGCTTTTTTGACATGTTTTGAATTTATTAAAAATAGAAAACAAAAAAAATCACATTTACATAAGTATTCACAGCCTTTGCTTAATACTTTGTTGATCCACCTTTGGCAGCAATTACAGCCTCAAGTCTTTTTGAATATGATCCCACAAGTTTAGCACACCTATCTTTAGGCAGTTTTGCCCATTCTTCTTTGCAATAAGTCTCAAGCTCCATCAGGTTGGATGAGAGACGTCTGTGCACAGCCATTTTTAGATCTCTCCAGAGATGTTCGATCGGATTCAAGTCTGGACTCTGGCTGGGCCACTCCAGGACATTCACGGAGTGGTTCTGAAGCCAATCTTTTGAGATCTTGGCTGTGTGCTAATGTCTACTGTCTATATGGTCAAGGTACATGACCAGTCTACTGAGGTCAAGAGCGCTCCGGAGCAGGTTTTCATCCAGGATATCTCTATATATTGCTGCATTCATTTTTCCTTCTATCCTGACTAGTCTGCCAGTTCCTGCTGCTGAAAAACATCCCCACAGCATGATGCTGCCACCACCATGCTTCACTGTAGGGATGGTATTGGCCTGGTGATGAGCAGTGCCTGGTTTCCTCCAAACATGGCGCCTGGCATTCACACCAAAGAGTTCAATCTTTGTCTCATCAGACCAGAGAATTTTGTTTCTCATGGTCTGAGAGTCATTCAGGTGCTTTTTGGCAAATTCCAGACGGGCTGCCATGTTCCTTTTACTAAGGAGTGGCTTTCGTCTGGCCACTCTACCATACAGGCCTGATTGGTGGATTGCTGCAGAGATGGTTGTCCTTCTGGAAGGCTCTCCTCTCTCCACAGAGGAACGCTGGAGCTCTGACAGAGTGACCATCGGGGCCTTGGTCACCTCCCTGACTAAGGCCCTTCTTCCCCGATCGCTCAGTTTAGAAGGCCGGCCAGCTCTAGGAAGAGTCCTGGTGGTTCCAAACGTCTTCCATTTAGGAATAATGGAGGCCACTGTGCTCATTGGGACCTTCAAAGCGCAAGGAATGTTTCTGTATCCTTCCCCAGATTTGTGCCTCAAGACAATCCTGTCTCGCAGGTCTACAGACAGTTCTTTTGACTTCATGCTTGGTGTTTGTGCTCTGACATGCACAGTCAACTGTGGGACCTTATATAGACAGTTATTATATTTCCAAATCATGTCCAATCAACTGAATTTACTGCAGGTGGACTCCAATTAAGCTATAGAAAGATCTCAAGGATGATCAGTGGAAAAAAGATGCACCTGAGCTCAATTTTGAGCTTCATGGCAAAGGCTGTGAATACTTATGTAAATGTGATTTTTTTGTTTTCTATTTTTAATAAATTCAAAACATGTCAAAAAAACCTTTTTTCACATTGTCATAATGGAGTATTTTGTGTAGAATTTTGAGGTAAGAGATGAATTTAATTCAGTTTGGAATGAGGCTGTAACATGACAAAATGTAGAAAAAGTGAAGCGCTGTGAATACTTTCCGGATGCACTGTACGTATATAGCAGAATAAAAATCAATAATAAATATAATAATGAGCAATTGCAATCAATCAAGCCATGTCAATTTCAGACTTAAAATAATACAGATGTAAGCCCCACCCTTTCCCAGTAAACCACGCCCATTTCCAGTAAATGCCCCGCCCACTCAGTGTACAGATACGGTACAGATAATTTAGATGGGTGAACAGATACACATAAAGACAGTGGTGTACTTGCTCATCCGTAGTATTTACAAAACATTATGTAAACAAAATATGACTTAGTTTTGTATGTTCAGTGCCAACTTTGACGCATTGGTAATAGGGCTTATAGGGTTATAGGGCATATATATTAGTCAAAAAAACGCATTAACGTGGTAACTAATTTATTACATTAATTACGTTTTAAAAATTGCTTAATTAACACATGGCACCAGAGTAAGTACGCCTTGGGTCCGACGGGTCTGTGGTCATAGCACAGTGGAGCGTCCTCACAGTCCCACAGAGCCTTTATAACTTCATTGTGACCTGACTGACACACACTGCAGTACAATTAGATATACACTGTATGTATCTCCATCCCACACGTCTTGACTTCCTTTCTTTCATATCTCAGCACAAGAACTCAAATGCTGGGTCAAAAATAATTGCAATTCTGGGTTGTCAACTACATGTATTAGTTATTGACATTTATTAGTCATCGACTTACTTATTGACTCTATACGTACATGCTGGGTGAAATTAACAAATACACCAATTTGATTCTAACATTACATTTCTAACATTACGAGGGTGCTTGAGGGTGCATGGGAGTTTGCCCAACCAGTCTACATGTGCTTTGTGGACCTGGAAAAGGCATTCGACCGTGTCCCTCGTGGCGTCCTTTGGGGGTGCTCCGGGAGTACGGGATTGGTGGCGCGCTACTATGTGCTTTCCGGCCCTTGTACAAACGGGGCAGGAGTCCGGTTCGCATTGCCAGTAATAAGTCGAGCCTGTTTCCGGTAAATGTTGGCCTCCGCCAAGGCTGCCCTTTGTCACCGATTCTGTTCACAATTTTCATGGACAGAATTTCTAGGCGCAGCCAAGGTGTTGAGGGAGTCCAGTTCGGGGGCCTTAGAATCTCATCTCTGCTATTTGCAGATGATGTGGTTCTTATGGCTTCTTCGGGCTGCGACCTTCAGCGTTTACTGGGACGGTTTGCATCTGAGTGTGAAGCGTCTGGGATGAGACTCAGTACCTCCAAATCAGAGGCCATGGTTCTCAGTCGGAAAAGGGTGGAGTGCTCCCTCCGGGTTGGGAATGAGGTCCTGCCCCAGGTGGAGGAGTTTAAGTATCTCGGGGTCTTGTTCACGAGTGAGGGAAAGTGGGAGCGTGAGGTCGACAGACGGATCGGTGCAGCCTCGGCAGTAATGCGGTCGCTGTACCGGACCGTCGTGGTGAAAAGAGAGCTGAGTCGGAGGGCAAAGCTCTCAATTTACCGGTCAATCTATGTTCCCACCCTCACCTATGGTCATGAGCTTTGGGTCATGACCGAAAGAATGAGATCGCGGATACAGGCTGAAATGAGTTTCCTCCGTAGGGTAGCTGGACTCACCCTAAGAGATAGGGTGAGGAGCTCAGCCATCCGGGAGGGGCTCAGAGTAGAGCCGCTTCTCCTTCACATCGAGAGGAGTCAGCTGAGGTGGCTCGGGCATCTAGTCCGGATGCCTCCCGGACGCCTCCCTGGTGAGGTGTTCTGGGCATGCCCAGCCGGGAAAAGGCCCCGGGGCAGACCTAGGACACGCTGGAGGGACTATGTCTCACAGCTGGCCTGGGAACGCCTTGGTGTCCTCCCGGTGGAGCTGGAGGAGGTGGCCGGGGACCGGGAAGTCTGGGCTTCCCTTCTAAGACTGTTGCCCCCGCGACCCGGACCCGGATAAGCGGAGGAAAATGGATGGAATGGATGGCATTACATTTCTTCAAAACAAATGTAATATTTACTCATATGTAGTATGAAACTGCTCAATTACAAAGGAAAATGCATGCAAGAGTTTTCCATATAAAGCTTATATTACACAATAAACATGCATTTAAACTGTGCTGGAATCTTGGAAAAATATATGATAATTAAGTTATATCAAAAAACAATCATATCAAAAACAATTGGAACAGTCAACATGTCCTTAGTGTCAAACTGCCCTTAAAGTCGCTCGCTTCCCCTGCAAGCTAGACTTCTGCTATGGAAAAAAAAACTTCATCGGTTTGGACGCCACTGCTGAAATTTAATTCTGTCGGAATTGGCATACACGTTGTCCCTGCTTCGGGTAGATGAAGAATGCCTGGAAGCAGACATGGACGATTGAAGCAGAGTGATGTGTCCAGCAATGACGACTGAGGCCTGAGATGCTGGACGATGGTGATTTCCCAGTGTCAGGATCTTACTTGGTCTCATGGAGCTCGTCCACCTTGTTTGTTCCAGGCTAAAAAAAAAAGAAGAAAAATGTAAGAGATAAGTGTGAACGTATGAGTGAATAAGTACAAAATGTCAAGTGCAGTAGAATTTAAAAAATAGACTTTGTGACTTAATTTGGTTTAGTTTTAGATAGTCTACTTAGGTTTACAATTTGAAAAAAAATGGGTTCATCTCCAATCCAACAAATTTAACCTTTTATTGCACTTAATATTACAATCCTTTTAAAAAGACAACAATTGTTGGATTGTCAAATGTATTACGCTTTTGAACGCATATTCTTTCGAGAAGAAAAAAAAACTGATAAGTCAATAAATTAATATAGATGTCGTGTCAGGAATCTTGCTCCCTTCTTCCTCCCTACTGCCTGCTTGCAGTGGTTGTGGTGTAATCTGTGACTGACAACTTGTGGTGGGGTACGTCTATCAACGTGATGACGTCAAAATAACTCAATCACTGGGTTAGCCACTTTCAGATAACTCAAAATTATTTAATATTTCATAACCCCTTCAGTTGGGTGCTGAAATAACTCATAGACCAAATCCTAGCTTAATAACCCATTATGGGTGTAAACACTGGATAACTTGTTAAAGCGTTTGAATTGAAATTACCCAGCAATAACCCATGTGTATGTACACTATATATACATACACACATACAGTATATAGTGTACCTTGACACCAAATGCTAGGTGCAAAGGTGTTCCTTCATAGCAGTCATGAGTGGAATGATCACTGCCAAGAACCAAACTGGAGGTGGGCGTCCATCTGTCTCTTGTTCGCTGCACTTGCTTATGCCATAATGGGTACCATAGTGCGTGTCAATATAGTGATATATATAGCACATCATGACTGGTTCAAGACTCTTCATCCTTGTATTTAGCAAACATCAACTGCTTGTATTGTTTCTTGAATTGGCTCATCGTTGTGCATTGTTTGATTTCCTTACTCAATCCATTCCATAGTTTGATTCCACATACTGAAATGCTATGGCTAGCATAACGTAGTCCTAGCATAGAAGTGTTTCAAATGTACTTCTTCCCTGAGATCATATTTCTCCTCTCTTGTAGAGAAGTATTGGATGACATTTTTAGCTAATTGGTTATTTTTAGCCTTATGCATTATTTTAGCTGTTTGAAGATGAACTATATCAGCAAGTTGAAGTTGGAAAAGAAAACAAACTTACAGTATTACTGTGAACCTTTTCAAGACGTAATGCTAATGACTTTGTGTTAAACTAACTTCCAGAAAGTTCCATCAGCATTGTCACTAACATTCTGCCTGCACCTTCACGTTTCCTACTAACTTATCATTCAACCAAACACGTCCTAACTGCTGAGCCATGAAATATGGCAGCCAGAGATACTTTGGAATTCTCATCAGTTGTTTAATGTCACTTTCTCGTTTCGGAATGTGACAGAAAGTAGGGTGAATGAAGGAAGCGCTCGTTCATCAAGCGCGGAGACATTACTGCTGATGAATGGCCGACAGCAGCTCCTCCCAGATAACACATCAACACCCAGAGTGCTGGGGCCAAATAACTTGATTAAAAATGCTGATCTTCCAGACGGTCTTCAAGATGGAGCGCTGCCAGGGTGACTGACTGTGACTTTGGAAGTTTCTTACCAGACTTTGTAGGTCTAGAAACTGACGGAACCAAGAAAACCTCAAATTGGACAGGTTTATAAAATTCTCAGGACATAGAATCGACAGCTGCTGGACGGTGAGAAGACATTTTGGTCTCTCATCTGGGTAATTATGTTGTCATACCGCATGTCTTGGGTCTGTCTGAGAAACTCAGAAGTTTTATCCAACAAACATACCGATGCACTTCATTGGTTGGACGTTGGTACACCCTAAAGACAGGACACCCCATACCCAGAAGAACAATATGGTGGATGCTGTCCAGTGCAGTGAGAATGCACTCATTTTTACTCAGCAGCCACTGAGCGGCTGCATGGCACAACCTTGACGGGCTAACTCTTCAAGTCAAGACTCTGAGGTCTTCCAACGTTAATGGTGAGAAGCCATCTCTGAAAAGAGGGGCGAGCGCTGCGACATCAAGTTTTCAGACGATGTCCTGTCTAGTCTGACTGGTGCGTGTCCCACCTAGTCTTTGAGCATGAACTTTGGAAGCCGACTCGGGTGAGTGGCTAAACGCATTCTAAGAGAATCTGAATGGTCCCTAAATCCTTAGATGAACGGATTGTAGAGACATTGGAAATATTTGAAACACATAAGCAAGGTATATTACAGCCATCATCTTATTGATCATGTATTGTGTAAAACTAAAACAGGAACGACATCATTGAAAAGCACAAAAGAATACCGAGTCACCATCCACCAGCATCAGCCTGGACTTTGTTTTCCAGATGACAAATACCTTTATGCATTACCACATAGTATCAGCATTTAGCGGCAAATATGAGGTGAGAGAAAAAGGTTAAAATACCATATAGTAGTCTATCTTTGCAGTCTGGGACAACACTAGATGGTGTGTTCATGGATCGTCAAGGTCACCACTCGCAACAAACTGTAGACAGTTGAATTGTATCATTTGTGTACTGTATGGAATCGTTCTGTTTTTGAATGGTACCCTGACCCGTGTGTCTTGATTGGTATTGAATCATTTATTACAAATCAGAATCAGGTATGACCAAACACATACTAGGAATTTGTTTTGGTGAAGTAGGTGCAGACCCATCTATTAAAAAAATGGAAATACAAAATTTACAGAATAAACAGTATAAATATATGTACACAGTCTGTTTTTTTGTTTGTTATTGCGGAAGTGCAGTCTGATTGTTTTTCCTAAGAGTCCAAACTGAGCCTTAATTGTTAATTGACATTCATACTAACTAATTCATACTAACTTGATTCTACAAGGTCATATCTTGGGGCATATGATTCCTTATTCTCCATCTCCATGTGGCAGCACATAATTACATGCAACAAACATGGACCTATTCTTCGGAGATGCGTCACATACTGCATCAATCTCTTAACCTTACTTCCTGACGCTGGTCCTTGTTTTGGAGCCAAACAGTGTTACTAAGAACTGGCATGGCGGTACTTTGAAATATGACATTTTGTGTGATTCCAGAGGTGTACTAATGTGGAAATGTTTGCGAAGTTGTTTACCTGAGGGACTTTCAAGTTCCTACTGCTTCTAAAAAGAGTGGATGTTTAATGCGACTAAAACTAACACAGACAGCTTTCTGTTGACATTGTTAGCCTCATTGGCGTAATGGTGGGAAGCCAGCATCATTTCATCGGTGAGAAAGGACATCATCTTTCATCTAGGTGAGGATGACATGCGTGTTCACTCAAGGCTCCTAAATGTGCCAGAGTGGCCAGGAAGTAAACAGACCTCAGCAGAAGCTCTCAAGGTCAAAGTATTCCTGGAAAATAGATTCCAATCCTGCCCAAACATTGTCAGAGGTGTTTGGAGTCCATCCGACGAGCTGGAACATGCAAAGCTTTTATGGATGGAACCTCTGTGGCACATCCGTGTGTAGGAAATGTTGCCTTTTATGAGGCTCACATGTGACATTGTCATGTGTGGCCGTTACATAAGCGCAGCATCCCTGCAGCCAGTCGCACAGAAAATGTTGTCTTCAGCTCAGTGAGGCGTGCCAGCCTCTGACAGCCATTACCGTCGCCCCGTGCAGCCTCCACATCGTGAGCGTGAATACATTTCACTCAATCCCACTCGCTCCAGCCGGCCTCGCCACATTTTACCCGATGAGAGCCTAACGGCGGAGGTAGAAGGTTTCTATTACCACCCTTGACCTGCTCTGTGTACACTTGTTTAAAATGAGGCATCTTGGGGGATGGGTGACGTCAGAGTGTTTGCGTTTCAAGCAGACCGAGAATGGAGAATGGAGTCGATGGCGGTCAGCTGACGGCAGCTTGAGTCCACAAAATTATTGGAATAACCAGGTGTTGGTATACGCTGGTAAAAATGTACATATTTGATGAGATAGTTGTGCCCAGCAGCACAAAACTTGGTGGGCATGTCCACCGTGTCCTTTTTGCCAAATCCCAGGGCTGGCACTCGTTTATACGCTTGCGCTCATTTCGTCTCTGCCAAAGAATAAATTGGTGGTAAGCAGGTGTGACGTTGCCTGCCAGTGTGCAAAGAACATTTTGGAATGTTCATAATTTGCTGCATGCATCCACACCGCAATCTACGACCAAATGATGAGGCCGATTCGTCTCATTCGCATGAATGGGTTAACTTTTCCACCACCTCTTGGAGCAAGCCAGGAGGAATGTCTCTCGTCTCTTAATAAGTGCTCACAATACCCAAAGTGATGTCTTCTTGTCAGTAATTTTCTACATATTTTTTTTCACAGTTTATGCCTCCTTCCTGCTCTTTCTGCAGCGGTGAGGTAATATCAAATTATCTTTCTTTTTTGCAATGAGCTTCTTCTCTGGAGTTCAACATCTTGTTGGTCCCTTGCAAATAGAAGCTTTCATGAGGGTTAGTTGGTAGGCGTGATGTCTGCTGTTGTGTGCTGTCACGCAGGACACAATGGGACAACACACTGCCACGCGGGAACAAAATGCGTAAACTATTACGCAACAGACAAATTGACAAGGTTTAAATCAACCCTGCAGGAGTAAGGTCATTTTGTGCTAATGCATACCATTTGCTGTCATGAATTATGTGCCAAGTGTGTAATTTATGTGTAAACACACCAGTATGCAAACGAGTTTCCACATTTTCATAAGTAAATAAATAAATGACACATACTGCCATGGCAAATTGGCAAAAATTGCATGCAAGTGTAACTCCTGCTAGGGAATTCACCTGAGGAGGCCCACATTTGAAGTAAATATACTCAACATGAAACCCCAAAATATGAATATTTCTAAAAACCAAAACTCTAACGCAGTCTCACAGGGTCGGATCTTCATCAAATTTGGTGTAAGTGATGACTGTGCCTCCGTAAAGAAGTATCACGCTTCCCTAAATTGCTGACATCACCACTTGTTGGCAATAGACAATTAAAGGTCTCGGGCAAGGGAAATAAATGACGCCAGAGATCCTTTTAGGATTTGACCGTGAGCACCGGAGTTGGTGCTGTAATAGACTGCCAGCCAATGAGAGCAAGGAGCAGCGTTTTTATTCATGCGGAAAATTGCAGAGCACAAACACAGGAGGTAAACGTCACAGAGAGCAGAGAGTTGTTTACACTTCAAAGCATCCGCTGTCTAAATCCTGACAGGAGATGATAAAAGTTTCTTTTTCTTCCAGGTTTGAAAAAGCTGTTATTATTGCTCTTGTTTACCAACTATGCATTAGGTAATTGACTTCATTTTGGAAACACATTTTTAGCTCCATTCCGCCACCACCAATGTAGTCAATTTCACCCAGTTTGCAGCTTTTTTAGCAGCATTAGAGAACATTTATTCTGTTCCCCCCTCTCTCTTCAAGAGGAATTCAATGCGGTGTTATTTATACAATCCTAACAAAAGGCCCATTCTATATGCAGCAGCTTTTAAAGTGGCTCCTCCAACTGCTTCCTTCTATCACCTTTATTGCCGGGAAGTGACAAAAATACAATCGCACAATCTGTCTCTTTTGGCGCCTGCACGGGCAGACTAGCATGCACTGCGGTCATAGACGATGTAGAAACTTGCAGATTTAAACGGTTTTATGGCGCAGTTGTCAAAGCCGTGGTCCGTGGACTGGATTTGGCTTGGCACATCATTTGTTTATCCGAAGGTAAAGAAAAATACAGTAGTTACCGAGGAACTATGGGTAGTGGTTAGGGTGTACCTTATTGGAAAGCAGGGGGTCGGGAACCTTTTTAGCTAAGAGAGCCATGGAAGCCGATTTTGGGAAAAAAAACATTTCCATGAGATTTCCTTCCACTGAAGGCAAATCAATGCATACATTTTTACGCAAGACCAACAGTTTTATAATATATGCAGCTAATCTTTTTAATATTTCATGTATTTAATATTAATATTATGTATGTATGTATGTATAATATATGTATAAATATGAATATTAAACATTTTATTAAAAATGCTAGTGTTAAGAAACGTGTGAGAGCCACATATGGCTTGCGAGCCATAGGTTACTGACCTCTGTTGGAAAGTGTTAGCTACTAAGTGTTAGCCCCCCCCCACACATTAATTAGGATAAAAGTGTGTCCAAAACAGTAATAGGAGACTTCCTTCACATTCTCTTCACTTGCTTTCCACTGGAAAGCGTCCAAATGTTTTTGGGGGGCGGGACTGTCACCTGCCATGAAGATGAATCCATCCCAAAGTAGCAATCGATGGCATCACAACAGGACAGAAGATGAACTCCCCCAGGGACGTTTTGTCGCACCACTTTCTCCACCGTGGGCCATTTGTCAAGAAAATTGTTTCTTTTTGATGCTTTGTGTGTGTGTGTGTTTCTTCCCGGAGAGGACGAGCTAATACGATGAAATAGCTTTTCCAGACACAAACGTCCTCTTTGGAGAGATGAAAGCGACGTTTTGACGGCACTTCCGTGTTTTTACTGTTTGATTCTCGCTTGTCTTTGTCGCCGTTGTGCTCACGTTGCAAATGTCAGCATTGTGAGACGCTATCTTAGCCTGCTAGAAATACTTTCATGTCAAATTAGAGCGCGGCGCCACGTCGTTACCTTGCACTCGGTGCTAATTGGCTGTCCTTGACACTTTCATGCTGCTGACGGCCTCTTCTCTGATTAAAGAGCTTCTTTTTCATGAGGATCTGTGATGGAAACACAACTCCTTCCACTTCGTCTCTGTCATCTCAGTATTTTTCTTTCACATTAGTTTATTCTGGGTTGTCATGAAGAAATGGTTTTTCCTAAGAACAATCTCTGAGTGGGACAACCAACCTCTGTCTGCACATACACTCCTGATCCAAATATGAAGAGCAGTTGAAAAATGTTCACTTTGCACTTTTGGATCTTAAGGAGGTTGGAAGTAGAGATTGGAAATGCAGAAAGAAGAAATGGGAGACAAAAAATGAATTTATTGCAAAGCAGCATTGAAGTGAAATAGGCTGAAGAAGGTCAAATGTGGATTGAATGTGATTTAGTGTCAGGTATTCACACTGGCATCATCTCCTGATGGCAAAGGCAGAAAGCTTTCTCTCTTTGACCAAGGTGGGATGGTTGAGCTCCATAAGGCAGCGCCATTGCTGCGGAGCTTGGAC
Source organism: Doryrhamphus excisus (assembly GCF_037039965.1). NCBI lineage: Eukaryota > Metazoa > Chordata > Actinopteri > Syngnathiformes > Syngnathidae > Doryrhamphus > Doryrhamphus excisus. Next base: position 2,313,753 of record NC_136364.1, read on the forward strand.
GCAGTAAGACAGTCATTTCTAACTTCTCCAAACATCCTGAAGCTCATGGAACTAAAAAGTCAAGACATGGGACCATCCTGGGCCCAAACAATTGCGTTTCAGGTCGTGTAGGGGCGTCAAACGGCAGCCGGCTATGTGGAGATATTGCTCATGAGTGAAGATCTGTGTGGTCAGGACTTCTTCCAGAGGAATAAGCTGACTCTTTTGGACCATCCTGCGTCTTTCCTTCATCTACACCCAATGGAGAACATTTGGGGATGGATTTACTAGTGGGTGAAGCCATCTTCACAAGGCTCCTAGAAACACTGGCATCAAACCTGCCCAAAGCCATTCTCCTCCTTCTCATCACCACTCCTTTTTATACATTTTTTTTATTTTCAGGTTTAGTTGAGCTGCGGTCTTAGACGTTTAAACCTCCTTGACCAGGAGAGTGTGTGCCTTACAAAAAAGGAGTTATTTGTTTATTGGTCAACTTTTGGGGGGCGGGCGGTCAAGCCTATGATCCCACAGCTTCCCTTCACGCATTAGCGACCCCGCTAATTTGATTTGCTAAATGGATTTGTTGGCCTTGCAAACAAAGCGTCAGGATTCGTTTCCGTGATTGAGATTCTATTGCTGGCGGTCTCCAATGAGACGTTGCTATGCTAGCAGGACCCGCACATTCTCGTCCTCAGACATGTCCGCATGTTTTTCTAGTGTCTAGTCAGAGAAATACGTCTTTATGAGCACCAAGAGTGATCAAAATCTCTCATCGACACAGGATGCATACTGTATGCTACCTCGGCATTGTGTTACGATGGAATGGTAGCGCTTTAGCGTCACATACTGTAGCAATGTTGTAATGTTTGTCCTCCTGTCCCGCTCCTCTATGTCACTGCGTAGTATATGTTACGTATATGCCTAGATATATGGCATCTATTACATCCTAACAGAGGTTCAGTGATGACGTATGTCAAACCTACATCTCCATGACGCTTGCTTGACATGCGTGGGCGTGCACCTTTCTTTGGTTTCAGTATCACCTTCTTGCACTTGTCATTGGCTGGCGTCTCAGTCAATCTTCATGCGATCGTTGGCAAAGTGTTCAATTTAGCTCATTTTCTCCACTCTGTGATGCATTTTATTACCCGGTTTCACATCTAACCAGTGGAGACTGCATGAAATTGTAGCGTAATTACCTCCCTGCAATGTCTATAATTCTAGTATGTCTGTATGGGAAGTTTTTAGATTAAAGCAGAAACGTAAAAGTCTTTGAAAGTTTGAGAGGAAGAAAAGCAGGAAAGTTCATGACTGAGGGAAAAACAAGTTCACGCGCTAATCATGCAAATCAGATGATGGCTGCCTGGCTTGAGTTTTTTTTCTTGTTTTAATCCTGTCAACAAGATTAATTTGTACAGGGATTAATTGTGTAAAAATGGCGACCCAGGCAGGCTCATTAGCATTTCAATTCTTTGTGATGCTGAACATCAGGGACATGATATTCATTACCAGCTTGCTGGGGGGTGACGTGGTGTCCAATAACAGACACCTGTCCTCGCCGTCACATGACACCTGTGGGTGCCAAGTTGCGTCATACACATCACAAACCTCAGCTTTGACAGCAGAAAGCCATCTTTCCCACGCATTTAAAGGTGCATTACAGTGTATCCCACCTGCACGTGTACCACGGTAACACCACCTGTTGCATGTAAAGGTGTATTACAGCGTTGCATTGTGGGTGGTTTTCATATCGATCAGTGACATCTGATGAAAACATGACACTTCTCATCCCAGCAAACATCTCCATCCATCTTGCAGCTCGCCCAAGATAAAACACCTTGGAATTGATGAGCAGATGTTTTCTGTTTTCAACAACAATCAGCGAGCAAATGAACAACAGTAACACGTGTCAGTGAAGGCACCACATGTACCGGAATTGCTTTTCTTTGGTTCCCATTATGAGAATAGAATGATAATACACCGTCTTGTTAGCTGCCCAGCTGACACGTCTCTGTTCGGTTTGCGTGATTGATGGATTGGTTGATTGATGGATTGATTGATGGATGGATTGAAATACTTGTGTTTGATATTCCAGCAACCACAGGCAGGTGCAGTACGTCCATTCAAAAAGCCAAAATGTCATCCCCTCATTGAAAGTCTCATTGATTCTCTTGTAATCTGTTAGAGTCTAGATCAGGGGTCAGCAACCTGCGGCTCCAGAGCCGCATGTGGCTCTTCAGCCTCTTTATTGTGGCTCCCTTTGTGATGCTTGAATATTTTTAACACCCGAGTGGGGAAAATGCACGTCTTTTGTAATGAGTTTTAAAAAATCCAACTTTGTCTGAGACCATGAATGCATCCTGAGTGAGTTCTGACTGCTATCCAGTTCAGTACATGAAGAAAAACAAGTAATACTTACCTACAAATCTAAAAAATAAATTCGAGATAATTTAAAAACAGCGGCATGGGAACTTGTTTTTACGTTTACAGTAGTTTACACATACATTTATGTAAGTTTATCTCCAAAACTAGCAAGAGTACTCCAACTCGTCTTTTCTTATCTGAACTACTTTGATACCCCCAAATTCCCTCCAATGTTGTTTTAAACATAATATATGTTTTGCGGCTCCAGGCTATTTTTCTTCAGTGGGCATTGGGTAAAATGGCTCTTTTCATAGTAAAGGTTGCCGACCCCTGGTCTAGATCATCTCTGGTGAATATGAAATGCATCCATTAGTGTTACTGCGTCATACGTGGTCAGATACTGTTCCATCACTTTTAGGCTTTTGTAAGATTTGTTGTTTTGTTTTCCGGCCAAAATGTATTTTAGTGTCATGAAGCCAGCTGAACTAACTTCTATGGATAGTTCCTTGTCCACCAGGCCTGGTAGAAGGTGCAAGTGTAATTCCTGCATAAAATAAGGACACGATGCTTGACTTTTTAGCTGATTTCCTTTCAACTTTCTTTATTGAATCCAACAAGCATTGACGTTTTTTTCTGCTGATGTGTTTTATCACGCAGGTGAACATAAAACAACAAAACACAAAAAAGTTCATTTCACTTTAAAAGGCTGCTGGCGGCGCCTTAATTGGGAAGCGGAATATTTGATTTCTGGGGTACTTTAATGCGACATGATTTATGATGTTGTGCATTTTTGGAGGCTGCAGGAAATAATCTTCCATATTGTGTTTTGTTTAATGGAAATGAAAATGGGCATCATACAGACTGGCAGAAACGCTCCCTAAGGATGCTGATGCTGAGCTTTTACCTTCACAAAAGGAAGCGCGACTTATTGATTCGACTCCTCATCTTTCTCCTCACACGTGTCGTCTCAGTACTTCAATTCAAGGGTGGGCGATACTGCTCATGTTGGTATCGATAGCAGTGCCAGTACTGCCGTTGCAGATATTGATACCAATGCTTGAACTTTTTAAGATCATACTACGGTGTATTCTAATCACATGCTAACACGCTGGGAGCGTATTGTCATCACACATGCTAACATGCTGAAGTGTATTGTCACATCACATGCTAACACGCCAAGGGCGTATTGTCACATCACACATGCTAAAACGCTGGGGCGTATTGTCGTCACATCACATGCTAACAAGCTGGGAGCTTATTCACATCACATGCTAACACACTAGGGCCGTGTTGTCATCACACATGCTAACATGCTGAGGTGTATTGTCACATCACATGCTAACATGCTGGGGTGTATTGTCATCACATCACATATGCTAACACTCTGGGCAAGTATTGTCACATCACATGCTAACACGCTGGGGCGTATTGTCGTCACATCACATGCTAACAAGCTGGGAGCTTATTCACATCACATGCTAACACACTGGGACCGTGTTGTCATCACACATGCTAACATGCTGGGTGCGTATTGTCACATCACATGCTAACACACTAGGTGCGTATTATCACATCACATGCTAACACGCTAGGCACGTATTGTCACATCACATGCTAACACGCTAGGCGCGTATTGTCACATCACATGCTAACATGCTAGGTACATATTGTCACATCACATGCTAACATGCTGGGGTGTATTGTCATCACATCACATATGCTAACACGCTGGGTGCGTATTGTCACATCACATGCTAACACGCTGGGGCGTATTGTCGTCACATCACATGCTAACAAGCTGGGAGCTTATTCACATCACATGCTAACACACTGGGACCGTGTTGTCATCACACATGCTAACATGCTGAGGTGTATTGTCACATCACATATGCTAACACGCTGGGCGAGTATTGTCACATCACATGCTAACACGCTGGGTGCGTATTGTCACATCACATGCTAACACACTAGGTGCGTATTATCACATCACATGCTAACACGCTAGGCACGTATTGTCACATCACATGCTAACACGCTAGGCGCGTATTGTCACATCACATGCTAACATGCTAGGTACATATTGTCACATCACATGCTAACATGCTGGGGTGTATTGTCATCACATCACATATGCTAACACGCTGGGTGCGTATTGTCACATCACATGCTAACACGCTGGGGCGTATTGTCGTCACATCACATGCTAACAAGCTGGGAGCTTATTCACATCACATGCTAACACACTGGGACCGTGTTGTCATCACACATGCTAACATGCTGAGGTGTATTGTCACATCACATGCTAACATGCTGGGGTGTATTGTCATCACATCACATATGCTAACACGCTGGGCGAGTATTGTCACATCACATGCTAACACGCTAGGCGCGTATTGTCACATCACATGCTAACACGCTAGGTACATATTGTCACATCACATGCTAACACGCTGGGTGCGTATTGTCACATCATATGCTAACACGCTAGGTCGGTATTGTCACATCACATGCTAACACGCTAGGTCGGTATTGTCATATCACATGCTAACACGCTAGGTGCGTATTGTCACATCACATGCTAACATGCTAGGTACGTATTGTCACATCACATGCTAACACGCTGGGCGCGTATTGTCATCACACGTGCTAACACACCGGGGTGTAGTGTCACATCACATGCTAACACGCTGGGTGCGTATTGTCACATCATATGCTAACACGCTAGGTCGGTATTGTCACATCACATGCTAACACGCTAGGTCGGTATTGTCACATCACATGCTAACATGCTGGGTGCGTATTGTCACATCACATGCTAACACGCCGGGGTGTATTGTTATTGTTACATCACATGCTAACACGCTGGGTGCGTATTGTAACATCACATGCTAACATGCTTGGCATGTATTGTCATCATATCACATACTAATATGCTGGGAGCAGTATTTTAGTGTGTGTACAACAATAAAAGTAAAAGTATGCTAACCAAAATATTGCAAAGCAGATGCCCACAGATGTTTGACAGCAGAGTGGGTGCTGCCATATAGATGATCTTTGACCGGAGGCCTGTAAAGGCAGCAGAGTGTGTTTTGTTCTATAGAGGATCTTTGTTGAAGCATTTGTTTAAATGTGTAATTTTATTTCTGACCGGTTAATCTTTCAATGGGATGAACAAGTGAAGTTATGACACTGATTGATTGATTGCTATGGGAAAGAAGAATAACAGTGAGGAATAATTAGGGTCACATGATAAATTTAGGGATGTTAAAAGCAGCCAATCGTGTAAGAGAGCATTGTTAGGCACACAGATAAGTCACACTGCGACTCGTTTGAGTTGTGCGAAACTCCACAGATCTGTGCGGTCGCTCATTGGGCAATCAGCCGACGCAGAGAGCATCTCGCGTTGGCTTGGCCTCATCACACACGATGTCAGTCGGGACCCGATAAGAAGCTACAAACATGGCGGCACGGCCAGTGACGGGCCGCCGGCGCCGCGAGCACCCGCCCGAGACGGAAGAGCAGCAGATAGTAAATCACCGCCTGTGGCCCCCGGGCTAAGCGACTGGAGACGGCTTGTGAGGTGATGAATGGCGCAACCCATACACAACCAATCTGGACGCGTTCCGTCCCGATAATCATCTCCCTCCTTCTCTTCGCCACACGCTCCTGCCTGGACGGGAGCACCTTTTCAGCTGCGGGAATGAAAGGTGTGCTTCAGGCGCTGTATGGAAATGTGAGATGTTGGAAAGATGTTGTGCAGTCTTCCTGCATGTTGGCATCTTCTCTATTCTTCTCATGCGCCATTTACCAAAACATCCACCAATCAAGGAGCCAGACCGCCGCCTCCTCCGATGTCACAGGGACTTGTTGTCGCCAAAGCCTCGTGTTTATGAAACACGGCAGACTTGAAGAGCACTCCATCATATTCCCTCACAGCGGTGCTTTCCTTTCCAGCATCGTGCACAACGCGCATGGCACAGACTCTTTTTGAGAAACCTCAGGCGGCTCCGAGCAAAAGATCGATGGCAAAAAGAAACGAGTATAAAAAACACCTGTGAAGGAAAAAAAGCTAACTTTTAGCTTGTGTTTTCTGGGTTGTGTTTTGATTGTGTAGAGCATCGAATGAGTTTCTCCTGCCTGCGCTCTACTTTCAGGAACATCAAGTACATTTCTGCTTTTCAAAAGGGATTATGGAGGATGTGATACCCAACTGTGACAATTTCTGCGATAAGGCTGACAGAACAGAATGAGAAACTTTGCAAGCAATTCCACAGACTTTGGTGAATTGCAGTACAGTTTCCGACAACAAAGTAGTTTACAACCCGACTCCATACTTTTATCAGCAGACACTCGTAGGATGCAGACCCCGGATTCAAACACAGCCTCTATCTCTCAACTGGCCTGGGAACGCGTCAGGGAGAGGGAAGTCTGGGCTTGGATGAGCGGAAGAGATGGACGGATGGTTGTTAGCGACCCGGGCGCTTATGTGCTTTGGTACCCCACAAACCAGGCAGCTTGTTGATGGTGTTTATGTTGGTTGTGGTCTTGGTCTTGGTGTTGTTCCTGCTATCCTGACGCTACAGTCCCAATTACAGTCTATAAAACCCTGCATCCTCTTTGACACACTGAGCTACACACATTCACATCTTTAAATTACCTGAGGGCAATGGATGTTCTAAATATATATCTTGTACTTTTATGGTCTGCATGGGACATCTTTTTGGGAATACATTTTTTATTGTCAAAACACACACACGTTCAGGTGTCGATGGCGTTGTGAGGCCTACGCTGTGTTTTGGAACAGCACTTCCACTCTGGTGCACAAATAAAAAGTACATTAATATTGATATGCTCATGCGGCCTATCGCTTGTTGCTAAGCAGATTTGGTGACACGCTATTTGTCATCAGTATAGACTTTGTATTATCTTTATTTTATCTGCTAAACATACACACTAAGATTGATTCACTGTTTATGTTTTATTCACTATTTGTTCTTCAGCCATGATGGGGATGAGGATAAGGCGCTCCTATTGGAGGAGAAAAGGCTGCCTTTTGTTTCCCCATCCTGATTAAAGCCAGCGTAGCGCTCGCAATCATGGAAATGACATTGCGGCAATCAGATCATAAATGTTTGCTCCTGCACGGTCTTGATGATTTACAACAAGCTGAGGAAACGTGAGGAGGATGTACAGCATCCTACAAGTCGGCATCAAACAAGAACATCACCGCGATCGGCGACAAGATAAGCAGCATGATGCAACCGCTACATGCTAGACACAGACAGTCCATTAGGGCGTCGCCTCCGCTTGGTGGAGTCTTACAGCATGGTGCCTCATCTCCCTTGCAAAGGAGCCAACCCGTCCTCTGGCGGGAGGTTTGGCTTCTGGTGCGGCTCGCATTGCTAAACAGCACACATCCTCTCCTGCTCCAAATCCTAATCATGCAAATGAGAATATTTTCACATGGAATCTTCTCTTACCTCCAAGGTCAAGTTCTTCTTTTGTTCCCTGAAGGCATCGCCCTCAAAGACCAATCACTAATACGCAGCCCTCAGGACAGCATCCGTCATCTTCAAGGGTTACTTTGTCACACACGCAGTGTCATGCACTGGCCGTCTATGCGTGGCGTTGTGATAGGTTAATGTACATGGACTTAATCAACCAATTTTAGTATTATATTTGTATATGTGTGTACCCTGTGTCCTTTTGCCCTTCTGCTGAGTGTGTGTGTGTGGAACAAGACGACTCAAGATTGAGAAGAAGAAGCAGGAAACATTTGACTACACGCCACAGAAGCGGTCTAGCAGAACATCCTGTCCACCAGGGTTTCTTAGCTAATCATATACCTACGTATAAGCAGTCACCTGGTTTGGTTGGGTAATCATAGTCACAATACGTTGCAACTGCTATTTCCTTTCCTTTAGAGCTGCAATGTGAAGCAGGTAACTAGGGGACCCTCAAAGACAATAAAAAGGGGGGCAACATAGAGTGTGCTCAGAGCGGTTGGAGACAATTGACTCTTCCTTTGGAGTAAAAGTAATAACTGTTGTTCTTCTGTCTCATTGTTTACAAATGTTGGAGGTGCTTAGACCTGACATTTACTTGGTCCTTCCAGCCGGTTGCCAAGATACCTGAGGACTCCAGCTGAGGAGACGACAACTAGAAAGACCGTGGCCACGCCATACGGACCCTTTCCGGGACTAGCTTTGGCCTCATCAGCTGGGGTCTGACGGTTGACGGCATACCTGGAAGAGGGAGGACAACAGGAGCTGGAGAGAACAATCCAACAGGCGATCCACAATCTGTTGTACCGTGGATGTGATACCACTAAGAAAAAAAAATAATAATAATAAAATAACCAGTAGAGCGTGCTCTATGCCGTGTCTCGCCGGGCACGAAAAGAGAAAAAAAACGGTATATGGTATACCACATTAATCGTAAATATTAGTGTAGGGTGTGTCTGTTGTTAGTTATTGGTGCCATTATTGTTTATGTCTAGGGGAGCTTCCTGTCTCATGGAGGACACACCCCTTTTGCTTCAAAATAAAATTAGACTATTCTCTAAAATTTGAATTATTACTTAGGAGCTGATATTAGTTTACAAATATTTTTGGTTTGGGCATATCAGCGCTACTCAACATTTTCCTTAAAGAGACTATGATTAATGGAAAAATGTGGGCCTTTATGTAAATTCATGCTATTTTACATTTAATTGAAAATGCAAAAAAATGTATTATTTTTTGGTTTGTTTGTTTTTTTTGTCCTGTCCAGCCATTGGGGCAGATCGTATAGTTGCTCTAAATGCCCTTACATGCTAAACAGATCAGTCAGCTAAACAGTCAAATGTATTTCCACACTGACTACTCTAAGGCTTTCTGGAATCATGAAATGTGCGGCGTGTTTTGATGCGTTTCACGTCGAAGTGATGGACAAGAGGCAAGCACACATTTGGAGGTATGTGTCACAAGGTCGTCAGTCATCTCCAAGGTCAAACTTCTGCCCGTCCTCTATGACCGAGAAAGCCGCAGGGCGAAGACGAGGAGATGGGCGCAGAAAAAGTGATTACGGTGGAATCTGGCGTGGCGTGGATGAATGCACTTTGCCACTCAGAGGCTGATTGTGATTGACACCCCCCAACCAGTCGCAGCCTGCCGCAGCATCTGTGCTGTCAGGGTGGGAGGTGATGGTGATGCTGCTTGTCTCATTGTGCGGCTGATGCTTTCTCCTGGAGAAACGTTCCCAGAGACGGCGGTGGACGAGAGAATGCAGAGAAATGAAAGTGCATCGGAATTGGAGCTCCTTCAGCGGCGTTTTTAACGATGACGGCATTGTAGTAAAGTTGATGGATTTGGATGATTGATGACGGCTGTTGTTGTTGCATGATCAGTGCATGAGGTGCTTGGTCTAGTTCTTCTTACCGTGGCCACCAGACAGAACATCACGGCTGAAGCGGGTCTTTTGTTTGCTTTGCCCTCCATTTCCGGCACAGTAATGCTGACCAGGTGCCAGATGTTAGCAGATCATTGCTGTGGTGTTGACATTGTTAGCTAGGAGCTAACTACTGTGGTGTGACCAAGTGTCACTACTCCTCTATATGTCGCTCACATGATGGAAATGGAGCCTTGCTGGAGGCTTCATACGTGGATGCGGTGTGTCCCGTTCCGTGTGTTCTGAACTGCCTCTTTACCTGTTTATATACCTTTAGAACACACGGAATAAAGAAAGGCGTGTGTGTCTCACATGAAGATTGTTGATGATGTGCAACATTTTTTATTTTTTCATTAGCTAATAGTAGCAACTATCAACAAACACACACAGAACCAGTAGATATTTCATTGGATTCAATTCCAGTCCACTCCAGCACGTACTAGAAGGAAGAGTTCAGCTGGTCGTGGTTCTCCAGCATATGAAGGTTGGTTATTTCAAGTGGAGGAAAGACAGCCGCCTTGATATCGCATCTTTCGGTTATCCATCCAATGTATCGTATCAAACACTACGTTACCATATCACACCAGGATTGCTATCTCATTAAAGCAATTAACCTTGTTTTCCCGTGACGGCTGCGTCGCGCGCGAGAGAGCGACGCCCGTGGCCGTCACGCATCACGATCGATTAGTCATGTGACACGCGGCGTGATGTTTTAATGTTCTCTCGTTGTGCGTATCATCACACGCCGATGCTGTTGTCGGATTCCATGTTTGTCAGCCGACGTGTTGATGGAGAGATGAGGCCAGCGTGTTGTTATCCAGTCAGAGCTGTGCTGGATAACTTATGTATTTATTATATATATATATATATATATATATATATATATATATATATATATATATATATGTCACGATCCGTACCAGAAATGCCATGGTTCTGTCACGTCCTCCTTTGGCTGTTTTCATATGCTTGTGGCGGATATTATTATTTTTACATTTTTGAACATAAATGGTCCATAAGCATACGCCCTGTATGTCATCTATTGGGGTTAAAATACAGTGGTTAAAATTCTTACTTGGCTAGCATGTTTCATCATCTTTTTCACAACGACTTATTGTAAACACGTACACCGATGTGCAGATGAATAAATACAAATGCAATAAACAGTAGAACATAACGTACCCTGATATTTGGATGTAGACAACCATAAGTGTGCAAAGATGGCTTAGTAGAAATGGCAATTTCGTAGATTAGACGAATCTGGTTTCCTACCACGTGACTGCTGGAAAATAGCCATGCGTCCTGCATATACGTCAGCCGATGGTGTTGTGATGGAGTGGTGACAAGCGACAGGAAGCAGCAATGAATGTCGGCCCTGTGAGGAATATAAGCGCCAACACTCCACCTGTCAGACTGCGGTCTCAAACCTTTCCCAGGGCGAATGGGCCGCACGTTGACTGTGCTAATAAGGTATTTTACCACCAAAAAGGGCTCTTTAATGTGATAATGTGTGGTTAGACAGCTCGTCTTGCCTTTTAACGGCTTTCCGAAGCTGCACCAGGCAAGAAGTTATGAAAAATACTGTGGCTGATAATTGGCCAATTATCTACATGAAATTAATCTAATCATAATAATCACGTCAAACATTCAATCATTCGCAGTGGTCTGTCATATTTTAGCAAAGGCGTGATGTGTTCTGTATTACATTCATAGAAGGATATTGTGGTATAAATATTATCTATACATTATCTATGTATGACAAAAATGAAAAAGCACATAATTGTTCTTTTTGCACATAGCTTTTCAACAAGTATTGTCAGATTTCATTTCAGTTACCATACTAGGACGATTAGTACAGCCACGGTGTGGTTTCCTGATCGTATAGCTATCGTATAGGCACCTTATTCACCCACTCAGTGGATCTTCTGTGCTTCATCTTCTTTTCTTCTCGCCTGGAAGTTCCACAGGGTTCTCCCAGCAGATGCGGCAGTCCTATGATGTTGCCGTGCTAACATGCTGCAGTGCCATGATGTTGCCATGCTAACATGCTGAAGTGCCTTGATGTTGCCATGCCAACATGCTGAAGTGCCATGATGTTGCCATGCTAACATGCTGAAGTGCTATGATGTTGCCATGCTAACATGCCAGAGTGAAAACATGCTGCAGTGCTATGATGTTGCCATGCTAACATGTTGCAGTGCTATGATGTCGCCATGCTAACATGCTGAAGTGCTAGAATGTTGCCGTGCTAACATGCTGAAGTGCTATAATGTTGCCATGCTAACATGCTGCAGTGCTAACATGCTGAAGTGCTATAATGTTGCCATGCTAACATGCTGAAGTGCTATAATGTTGTCATGCCAACATGCTGAAGTGCTATAATGTTGCCGTGCTAACATGCTGCAGTGCTAACATGCTGAAGTGCTATAATATTGCCATGCTAACATGCTGAAGTGCTATAATGTTGCCATGCCAACATGCTGAATTGCTATGATGTTGCCATGCTAACATGCTGAAGTGCCATGATGTTGCCATGCCAACATGCTGAAGTGCTATGATGTTGCCATGCTAACATGCTGAAGTGCCATGATGTTGCCATGCTAACATACCAGAGTGCTAACATGCTGCAGTGCTATGATGTTACCATGCTAACATGTTGCAGTGCTATGATGTCGCCATGCTAACATGCTGAAGTGCTATAATGTTGCCGTGCTAACATGCTGCAGTGCTAACATGCTGAAGTGTTATAATGTTGCCATGCTAACATGCTGCAGTGCTAACATGCTGAAGTGCTATAATGTTGCCATGCTAACATGCTGAAGTGCTATAATGTTGCCATGCCAACATGCTGAAGTGCTATAATGTTGCCATGCTAACATGCTGAAGTGCTATAATGTTGCCATGCTAACATGCTGAAGTGCTATAATGTTGCCATGCCAACATGCTGAAGTGCTATGATGTTGCCATGCTAACATGCTGAAGTGCTATGATGTTGCCGTGCTAACATGCCAGAGTGCTAACATGCTGCAGTGCTATGATATTGCCATGCTAACATGTTGCAGTGCTATGATGTCGCCATGCTAACATGCTGAAGTGCTATAATGTTGCCGTGCTAACATGCTGCAGTGCTAACATGCTGAAGTGCTATAATGTTGCCATGCTAACATGCTGAAGTGCTATAATGTTGCCATGCTAACATGCTGAAGTGCTATAATGTTGCCATGCTAACATGCTGCAGTGCTAACATGCTGAAGTGCTATAATGTTGCCATGCCAACATGCTGAAGTGCTATAATGTTGCCGTGCTAACATGCTGCAGTGCTAACATGCTGAAGTGCTATAATGTTGCCATGCCAACATGCTGAAGTGCTATGATGTTGCCATGCTAACATGCTGAAGTGCTATAATGTTGCCATGCCAACATGCTGAAGTGCTATGATGTTGCCATGCTAACATGCTGAAGTGCTATGATGTTGCCATGCTAACATGCTGAAGTGCTATAATGTTGCCATGCCAACATGCTGAAGTGCTATGATGTTGCCATGCCAACATGCTGAAGTGCCATGATGTTGCCATGCTAATATGCTGAAGTGCCATGATGTTGCCATGCCAACATGCTGAAGTGCTATGATGTTGCCATGCCAACATGCTGAAGTGCCATGATGTTGCCATGCTAACATGCTGAAGTGCCATGATGTTGCCATGCCAACATGCTGAAGTGCTATGATGTTGCCATGCTAACATGCTGAAGTGCCATGATGTTGCCATGCCAACATGCTGAAGTGCTATGATGTTGCCATGCCAACATGCTGAAGTGCTATGATGTTGCCATGCTAACATGCCAGAGTGCTAACATGCTGCAGTGCTATGATGTCGCCATGCTAACATGCTGAAGTGCTATAATGTCGCCGTGCTAACATGCTGAAGTGCTATAATGTTGCCATGCTAACATGCTGCAGTGCTAACATGCTGAAGTGCTATAATGTTGCCATGCTAACATGCTGAAGTGCTATAATGTTGCCATGCTAACATGGTGCAGTGCTATAATGTTGCCATGCTAACATGCTGCAGTGCTAACATGCTGAAGTGCTATAATGTTGCCATGCTAACATGCTGAAGTGCTATAATGTTGCCATGCTAACATGCTGCAGTGCTATAATGTTGCCATGCTAACATGCTGCTGTGCTATGATGCAGCTGCATGAAACAAAGGAAAGCATTTAGGCTGTTTTTGTTCTCCGTGCAGCGCTCCCGTTGTCTTGACCTAAGTCGGGCTGACATGTTCACCTCCTATCCTCAGTACCTATTTCGGGATGACTCTAACGCGTTGTGACATGGCTGGGGGGCAGCACTTCCTCTCTAGTTCTGGCAATACACAACCGCGCTAATGCAGTTTGGCTGTTATTTATCTTGGCCCGAAAAACAAACGGTGTCTAGGGAGGAGAAGCAGCACACCATTTTGCTTCACAGCCTACAGAGCCGATAGTAATGTAACGCGGGGGTTGAGGTTTTTATTAGCGTTTTAGAATCTTCGCATGGAGAAGAAGGTTGCAGTCATTTTCAGTTTTGGACATCAAACTGTTTTCAGCATATCATTTGCCATGGAACAGACACACTGCCTGGCCACAAGAAGGTCTCTCACACACACGCACACACAACACATCACACGTGCACACTCGATATTTAGTTGGATGTGCAGAATGGATGAGTTGGAGTAGATGAGTGGTTTCCAGTTTTCACACATCAGTACCCTGCACACTTAAACCACACAAGCTATATGATTACATACGTTATGACATCATAATGTGACATCATCTTATTTTCAACTGCACACATAAGCTACTCATTTCAAACAGAGAGGGTTTTAGAGGGCTAAGGTATCTGCTGTTAGGTTTGCTTTCTGTTGGTGAATGTATGAGTATTTGTATACTCGCTCAGAGAACACACAAATTAGTCACAGCACCACGTGAGAAGAACAGCTCTCATTTAGAATCTGAATCAGAATCACAAATTGTTAGCACACATCAATGATCTTCACCATGAAACACTTTAATGCACCACGTCATCATCAAAATTACTCATTTGTTCATTTCGCACACACACTAATCAACAACATCATGCAGGAACCTTTCTTATGCACTCACTCTACTTAGCTAATGTGGGTTAGTGGTTATTTCCACCAGCGCCAATCACAGCATCCTCAGTGAGGACCAGAGCTCCATGGTGTAGTACCAGCAACCTGATCAACCTGACTCTCCTCTGGCACACTAAAAACACTTCATCAACACGTACATATCACTTGCATTGCTCAGTAGTCATACAGCCCAGCCTCCTTTACAGAAGTTCATAGCTTTCACACCCGACCACGACAACTCTTATGCTGCAAGGACTCAAATTGCTAGCTCGCAAGCTAATGAGCTATCCACCTAGCAAGTTGGTGAGCTTACCAGTTAGCCTTGAATGTATATCTTCTAATCTTAAAAAGCCAAACATGTGCACACAAAATGGGATTACAGTTGGAATCGAACTTCAATCTTACCTCATAAGGAAGCCCAGTTTCAGCTTGCTGTCTGTGGGCTGGAGTCATGGAGCAACTGTTAAAGGGGACCCATTATGCTGATTTCGGGTCCTTTGTATTGAGTTGTGGACTCCTACAGAGCAGCACCATAACCAGCAGAGAAAGCTTTCTAGATCTTCCAGAATCTGCACCCATTCCAGCTGGATTTCCTTGAATTTCCAAAACGCTCATTTAATTCACCCATGGCCCGCCTCTGGTCACTCCCATTCTACTGTGATTGGTCACACTACCAACAGTGCAGCAGAGCGGGGAGAACAGCAGGCCTACAGCTTGCACCCGGGCATGCCCATATGAGGAAGTGTCAGAAAAATCTCTAAAAGCGAGTGTTGAGAGCCATCCCAAACTTCTTTCAGGGCTCACTTCCAAATACACTCCTAAACAAACTCTAAAATATTATTGCTTCACACAAACCAGAGTTAAACGTACATAACAAACGCTACAAATTTAACACTTTCACTCTTTTTTTCGCTTAAGGACCAGCATTTTCACTCCGGAAAGTTTCTTTTTAGAAGGGGTATTGGGCATCGGTTTAAGGGGCAGATCGGCCACATCCAAACGTATCGCTACAACAGGCCAACCGACTATCAGGTTCATGCACCATCATTATTGCACCGATGTGAGGAATTATGATATACCCATAAATCTCCAATAACCAATGATCACCAATGACCCAGGATTACCCGTACTGTGCGGGTGAGCAAATTAAACGCTCCTTTTTACTCCTGTCGGTGACGCTAATGGCCTGTCGTACATTCCGCTGAACATTCACTTAAGAAGAAAAACGTACCAGATGCTCCGCAATGAGGGGTAAAAATACCCATGGAGCACACAAAGAACCTTATCAGCCCCCTGAAACGCCAGCACCATAACTTTGAAACGTGTAAAAGGTTTGCCAGAGACCTCTGCGGCGTCACAGCGGCTGCTCGACGTGTGTGGGCCCTAATACGGTGCACCTTTCTGGGTCACAGCAGGTGGCTCCTCCCCCTCTATACTCTGCTTCTCCTGGTAGTCATGTCATGGTATTTCATTAATATTCATCAGCGGGTACATCCTCATTTCTTCCATCCTTCTTACCTCCATGTGTACACAAACTACACTTCATATCTAAATATATAAAAGGTCGATATCGGTACGATATTGGTCTTGTGAAGCACAACGATAAAGATGCGGTTCGTCTGGAGTAACATGTATATCTATGGGGTGTCTTCGGGTGAGGTTGTTTTGGCACTTGTGTGCTTGACACCCGACCCGAGTACTCGATTCCCTTTTGTGAGTGACTCACAGAAAGTGGAGTCATAGAAATGGAGTTTCCCATCAGCCGTCCATATTAGGTTAGCCAGGTCGTGTGGTGGAGCAAAGAGAGGTCAGAAAGAAATGGACTCCAGAGTGATTAAAATCAACCTTTAGCGCCGCACATAATGAGCTTCATTTAGCAATGCAGTCCATCGGGATAATCACCTTGGCTCCTGCGGGCACAATCACTCGCTCTCAGTATCACACGCCCGAATCTCCCCGAGGCGGCACAAAGACGTCTTTTCAAGAGCACGCTGATGGAGGAGGCCTGGAATCAAAAGAAGATTCAAAGCGGCTTTTATGCGGAAACACACCGGAATCTTTACCTTCAAAGCCACGCTGCTGAATAGAAGCGAATGTAATAGAAGGTAACCAAGTTCCATGCAATCTCATTTCATCTGTCATCTTTGACATCGTCTGGACCCAAGCAGACACTCTGAAGATCAGGACTGATATCAATGTATCATATTCAAAGGGTTCTTTGTGAAAAACAGAAGAAAAGTGTCAGTCAAACATTTGTCCTGATCATGACAAGCGGTGTCTTTCTTATTAGCTGGTCAGCAAAGATCCTGACAAGATGGCGAGCTGAAGCTTCTTCCTCAGCGCTGTTCTATTTATAAAGCGTGGGTCACTCGCCTGTCCTCATGAATAAACCTTCCTGGCATCAATGCTTCCCACCGGGAATGCAGGACGGGAGGCAGGCTACATCACATGCTGGATGTTAGCACTAGCATCACTTAGCATCTTTCATTTCTCAGCTTCATGATCATTTTGTATTGTTGGGTACATGAACTGTACATGCATTGATGCTCTGCACAAATTAAGTTCCTAACCATCGAGGGGGGGTTCCACCGCCTGCCTCCTTGCCCTCAATCCAACCCCTAACTCTAACCCCAAAACCCTAACTGCGAACCCCCCAACCTACCTCAACCCCTAACTCTCATCTCTCTAACTCTAAACCCAACCCCTAACTCCTACACCCATAACCCCAAACTGCTAACCCTGCAACCTTCATCCCTCGACCCTGAACTCTAACCCCAACTCCTAAACCCAAAGCGCTAACCCCCCAACCTCAGTGTTCAATCATAAAAGCAACATGTCCAAAGACATCTTTTGTACTAACTGTACAATGTCACATTCATGAAATATCCACACTGAAATATGCACAGTATAACTATAACTATAGTGATGATGGACACCACATGATTTTTACATATCAATACATCATGAATTCAAAAAGCGTGTATTGGTGTTGAAAGCGCTTCCTACGCCGGACACGAAAGGTTGTTATTGAATTTCATACCTGCTGTACTTGGCCAATCTTATTTGTGTAGCAGTAAACGTGTGTGTATTTTGCACATCAGCTCATAGCAATAAAAGCATGATCTTCCAGTCAGGATGCTTTTTTTCCAACACCCAGGATGAAGTCATCATTCAAGACCAAAACTTTATCCAAAATTGGCATTTCCATGTCACCGACCACTCGGTTTTAATAGAATAGAGGATGATACCAATAGACCTTAGTACATTTGTTAGCAATACTTTCCATACAAGTTTTTCTTTGGTTGTATACTCGCAACACGCCCGTGTGCGTGTTATCATGAAGATATTGCATTCCACCGCAGATGGAAGGTGCCGTACCGCCATCGCATTACAGACATGTCAGATCCTCTTCATATTTAACAAGAAAAAAACACCATTTGCTTCCTAATCTGGGTGGCCATCAAAGAAGAGAAGCAGGGGGCTGATTTGGTAAACAACTGTCTCACATTTTTCCGAGCCAGCGCGCTGACGTGACCCCAAGGTGCCGCCGGCGGGATTGACAAGCCGCCGGGGGGTGGGGGTGAAGGTTTGGGATTTGGAATAAATCACAGCGACAGGTCTTAGCCTCTCGCTGCTGCGCTCCGGGACGCTAATATATCTCCCACCAAGCCGCATGGCCCCCGTGCTGCGCTCTGATGAGAGCAACGACAAGGCGCCTGCAGGGAAATGAATCTTAGCGCCAAATAATAACACCTGATGAACGCTAGCGGGTGGCTACGTGAGCTCACGATGAACAGATTCATTCATAACGCTGCATGACGATGGTGTTGTCATGCCGATATCCTGGAACACTGGTGGAACTCTGACTTGTTTGTCTTTCCAAGTATTTCCATTACAGCCTGCGTGACTTCAGAGGTCCACTTTGGCAGAATTGTGAGTTCTACAACCCGGATTCGTACTGTAAACACAATGAGCTCCCATGGGAACATAGGGCAACATACTGTAACTATTCCATGTTATCATCAGTGTACGTGTTAATGCTGATCACAGCATGGATATCAAACATGCAACCTTGGTAGAGCGTTTTTTTTTTTTTTTAGAGGGCTTCATAGTGGAAATAGGTGTATCCCAATGACAGCATTGTTAGCTAGCTAATATTAACTCCTATTCTCCTGTTATAATGGACAGAAAAGGGAAAAAAATATGTGTTCATGTTTCACATAAACCCTAACAATACGTGTAAGAATGCACATGTGGATGGAACAATACGTAACAGCAGCCTGACGCCTTGGCACGGCCGACTGATGGTACCCCCCCCCCCTTCTCCTTAGCTGCAGCAGCTGCTCATACCGTAGCCGGGGGCTCCAATCGCCTTCCTGCGGCCATCGTGAGCAAGAGAAGCAGAGGCTAGCAGGACGAGTATGTCGCCCGCTGCGGGACGAGGCATTTCCGAGCCTCGTGATGTCATAAATATGCAAATGAGATGACAAACTTTGGGTTGTACTGATCATGTCTTGTCATTTACTGTATACATTTGCAAAAGGGAATATAAAAACTGAATATTTTCTTGAAAAAACTCAAGAGTGTAATAAATAAATTACATAAATTACATAACTACATAAGCGTGTATACATATCTAGGCGTTTTCTGGGTGAGAACCAAAATCACTCTGATCAATAGCTATGGCATTGTAGCACAAAACCCATAGTGCTCTATAGTACTCTAGTGCTTTATTGTTAGAAGATCTTGATGCTATGGATACTATGCATAGACGCTGATCAATCCGTAATAGAAGTAGAATATACCAGCCATCCAAAGGAACTTTGTCTTCATTCAATACAATAAAAAAGCTATGCATATATATATTTATATATGTATGTATATATATATATATTTATATAAGTATATGTGTATATATGTATATATAAAATACAGTATATACTGTAAACAACCCTAAAGCCAAGCCCTAAATCCCTAATCCTTAACCTTTTGTGGTCTGGAGTGGTGAAGCTGAGCGATTGTTAGCATGTTAGCAACAACAGAGGAGCAACTATTGGGAGACAATGAAGCAGAAGATGAACAAGATGAGGCATTTCTATCCTTTTCATAGCAATCTTTGCAGATGATCACGTGTGATTTGGCAGCAGAGCATTTTTGCTTGTTTTTCCTTTCTGTGGTCTGTTTCATGGAATGTCATAGTAGTGCGCACGTGACTCAATAATATGTTTCACTGTGAGTGGCGCTTTAAGTATTCATGCTGCACATTGTCATGTGACCTCTCAAAATATCTCTGTCTTCTTCATATTTTATGCCTCCTGCCTAATTTAAAGGAGGGAATTAGAGCATAAAATCAGCCTGTTCTACACACACACACACACAACAGCGGCCGCCATCTTTTTCCTCACGCCAACGAGGGACATGTTTTATTGGAGGTTTCATGTAAAACGTCGTCTCTTAGATGCAGAGCCAAAGGTGGGAGGGGTTGAGATTGGGGGGGGGGGGCTACAATAACCAAATGAATTCATCTGCTGCCAAGAACGGAGCGCCACTTGATTTCATTCTTGGCATTATTTTCCTGAAAAGGAAAATGCTGACATGACATGACACTTGCGTCACTTCTTTTCAAATGTATGTGTGTGTGTGTGTGTGTCTTTTGTTATAATATGAAAATGTCAAGTGAAAGTGCTTGTGTAACTTTCACAGTTGTTGCTAAATGAGACGAGACATGACTGTAGTTGCTTTGTGGACTTTTTAGCTACGAACTGAATAGTACTTTGATTTCATTTATTTTGGTTTTATTTATTTTTTTCCATTTCTTTGTTAGTAGTATCCGTCCATCCATTTTCTATGTCGCTTATCCTCCCTAGGGTCGCAGGTATGCTGGAGCCTATCCCAGCTGTCTTTGGGCGAGAGGTGGGGTACACCCTGGACTGGTGGTTGTTAAAATATAATACATTAAATAGTTTAAAGGGGACCTATGATGCTTTTTCCATTTTTCTGACCTATAAATGTAGTTAGAATGTTGTATTTTGTTTTTTCTTTTTTTTTTTTTTGTCCCATCCAGCCATTGGGGCAGATAGTGTGTGTGTGTGTGTGTGTGTGTATTGTTGTATTCTGGTGTTAAATCATACCAAAGTTTCAGATAATGAGGTTTGGGCATTTGGAAGTGAGCCCTGAAGAAGTTTGGAATGGCTCAAAATGCTAAGTTTCAGAGGGTGTGGTAAAACTGTTCCTTTGTGATGTCACAGACTTCCTTATATGGGCGTGGCTGTAGGCCAGATAAGCTCTCTGCCTTTCCCCAAGCTGTGCCTCTCTGTGTACGAGACAAGCTCAGGCAGAAGTTATTGGAGCAAGAGAAAAATATTTTCATCTGCAATGGCATTTCACACGGGACTGTTTTTGTGAACATGAACGTGAAATATCCGCCAAAGTCGAGCAGCACGCTCTCACCGGGAAAGGTACATTAATGTCGGACACGCTGTGCCTCCACAGAGATGGAAAGAACCACAATGCTCACTGACTGGAACAAAGTAGTCCCATAAAAAACATGTAATGACCACATTTCCAGTACCGATGTTGTGAAGATTGTTAGTAAACATGGCGCCCTCACGTCCTGCTTCTTAGCTCTACGGCACCAGCGATGCCTCTGATAAAGTGTGTCCGACAATGAGTGCTCCTCCTCGGGCAGGCGAGGTTGGAGGAGCACCAGCAGTGCAGACTCTTTGGGTTTGGTAAGTCAGGGGTCTCCAAACACTTTTTAATTAGCTCTCCAAAGACTTGATTCATTTATTATAACTCCTCTACCCACCATATTAGAAAGTTTGGCTGGTTCGTAGTTAGGAAGCATTTGGGAGTGTAACCAACCACAGCGGAGTGGGTGTGCCCGGAGGCGGGGTGAGGGTGGAATAAATTAAAACAGACCATTTTGGCCCTCTCTATAGGAGTCTAGTACAACTCAATAGAAATTGTTGGGAAATTAGCATAATAGGTCCCCTTTAATGTCATTATTATTATTTTTAATATGTGTTTTATTGTTAGTAGAAGATCTTGCTGCTAAAGATATTATACATAGACGCTGGCCAATCCGTAATAGAAGTAGAATATATAAACATGTAAGCCAAGCCCCACATAGCAAACGTTAATTCTGAAGGCTGATGGTTTTGTTCGGGCCAAATTGAAATGTGTAATTATAAAATAAACTTTTTGGAACCATATGCTCACTGCCGGTGTCCTAATCTCTTCGAGGCAGAGCAAATGTTAATCCTGTGCCAGTTGCTAGCCATGAAAAGCATTCTGCAGGTTTATATGTGTTTGTTATACATCATTAATTGGCCCAATCACTTCAAAAATGCAGTCTGATAAGGGATAGAAGACTTATGTATCTTATCCACAGTAATACAGTGATGGAAATATGTTTTCTTTCTGCGGAGCTAAAGACCTACCTTATGGTCACCGCTCCTTCACAGACAGCTGCTTCATGAATGGATCAAACTTCCTCAACACATTCTCCAATATCATCAGATCTTCTCCAATGGAGACGACCAAAATGGAGTGTTTCAGCCAAAAGGAGAAGAATGTAGATTTACACTGAACACACCTTGATATGAATATGAATATTTGAATCACAATGACACACAGTGTGGCCCTCCCTGACCTGCTTCATTGGCATCAACACAAATGCTATCGCTATGACAACACTGAAGATGGCAGCAAAAAAAATCAACAAATAAAAAGCCTCCTGCGTGTGTCCCCACATCAATACAAGCATCCAACATGGCGCCTTGTCCCCTGCATGTACGTATCTGCTGCTGGAGCTACAGCAAAACCAAGCCAGGCTGCCTCAACGTGCACACCTCAACGTGCACACCTCAACGTGCATGCCTAAAGGTGCATGCAAGCTGACATAATGCGGTGACAAAGCATGCCGTTCCATGTGATGCGCAGCAAACCCTGATCCTGCCTGGGAGGCAACAACACCTCATTTGCACCTTTCCCCTTCTTCCTGTCTTTCCTCTTTTTACTGGAATACTTTGCTCTTACTCTTTGGTCTTGGATGGTTCGTTGGTGCAAAGACATTTTGCTTGATGCTATTCAAGCGTTGTGCTCAAATGTGAGACAGGCGTTTGTCATTTTTCATGCCTGAGAGGCTGACCTTGTCCTGGTTGCCAAAAGCCAAAGAAAAAGCATGCATGGAGATGAAGTTTGGTGAAACCGAGGCCTGATGCACAGCTGTGCTTCAAAGTCCCAAGTTGGTGTGGCTTGAGGGGGACCATGTTTCCTAGAAATATGAGTTACATTCCAAAAGGTGACAAGCATTTGACCTCAGTTTTTGTGCTGCTTTTCAAGGTTCTTGCTTGGGAATGTGTGATAGATAGTATTTTCTAATCAAAGAATAATGCAGGCATATTTTCTATGTCATCAAACGATAAGGAATCCTCGAGTGTTCTTTGTCATTGCTAAGCGTCCTGCTTATTGCTCATGGAAATACTGGATAAAAGACCAAAACAAGTAACGGAGTTAAGTGAAAAACTAGGGCCCCCCAGTTGGCTTCCATAGGTGGTCTTTCATCTGTGCTGTCTAGAAAAGGCCAGTTTGAGCGGAGGTTAATAAATGTAATGAATGTTAATGAAGAAGTGAAGCTGAGGCGCTGACCTTCTCCGCGCTGGAGTCTCTCAGTAGCCTAACAGGATGTCAAGCATGCATGAGTAGCCTGTCGCATCGCGTCCGCGTTAGCCCGCCCGGACGTCTCTTATATAATGCTAATCGCAGAAAGGCAACAATGTCATGCCTCCTTGCCGGTTTGCCTCTGTGATTTGTTCCAGCAAAAGCTCCCATTTCACCTCCGCCATCGCTCTGTAATCCCACACTCTTCCAGTCAGGTGGGCGACCCTGGAGTGAAAAAAGCCACAGCAGATGCAGCTGCTGCTCATTGTGCAGCCACTCGTTGCAAATGTAGGGAGAACATTACATATGCATGAGCGCCTGCAAGCTGCTTCCAAGACAAATATGGATGCTCCATGATAACCAAAGCGGGAGGTGATATCTCATCAATCAGCGCTTCTCACGATCATTACACCTTTGTAGCAAGAGGTAGCGACATCAGTGTGACGTTTGTGGGTGTGCGGTTGCCAGACAGCTTGTTTGCATCGAGAAGTCAAATGTGGCACAGTGACGCTCTCCAAGCGTCCCGATCCTCCCGAAAGAGAGCAACATTTGCATTCGTCTGAGCCGAGCGCATGACTTTTATTCACCCTCAGAAAGACTGTCAGCCTGTGGGCAGGATGTACTTTAGCATCTTACATCTTCTCATTACAACCTCATTTCACCAACCATGACGATCTCTGCTTCACCGCTTTACACATCGTCACCCCGACATCACACCCAACTCACAATGTCAGCACAACGCCATCATACGTCTCTAACCAATCAAATAACCAATCGACTCACCAAGTGCCCAATTGACTCTCGCAGCATCCTCATTGACTCACCAACTGACAATGTAACTAACTAACTCTGTGATTAACTGACTGGTTGACTAAAGGAACTGCCGGACTGATTCAAATAACCAACTAACCCAACCAGCACTACATTTCTGGCCAATTGGCGATGCTATGGCTAACTGACTTAGGTCCTGTCCACACGGAAACATTCCTGGTATTTTGGTTTATTTGGGGACAGGGGGCACCAAAAAAATGGTGGATTAACAGACAGGAAGGGGTGACAGGGTGAAAAGTATGTAATACTGTATTTTCTGCACAACAAGGCATACAATACACTCACCTTATGGTTTTATGAATCTTCTTGCATAAATCCAGCAAAGGTTTGGTTTATCGCTGCCAGCATACGTACTGTTCCCTGATTAGTTTATCGATGCCAGCGTACTTATTACGTCCCGGTGTTCACGGGAAATGATCGGATAGTCAAACAAGTGTAGCGCTTACCAAAGTGTCAACAACATTTTTACGCATTTTGGAAGTCAGTGCACACATAAGGCACACTGATTTTTGAGAGTGCAATACGGTACCCGGAATTGTGTTCCTTGTGTGTAGAATGTCTATTTACATCTAAGACGAGCTGCGTTCAAAATAAACGTACTTCTCGTACTTTTTTCCACTCGCAATCTGCACATCTTCATCGGATATTGTAAAACCTTCCTTACATTAAAGAATTAAAACACAACATGGTGAAAATTTACTCATCCAGCTCGAGTCGTCTACGCACACGCGACTACTACTTGCCGTACTAAATTAAGCTAACTACTGCTAGCTTCTATTCACACTCTATATGAGGAGATTCAGGCAGATTTCCCCTGCGTTTGTCACCATTTCAACCTTTTTAGGTCCAGGGATCTGCCAACTAAATACTTCCCAACACAAACGTTCCTTCTCACCATGTATCCACCGCAGGGTACAGCCATCAACTCGGCTTTATAATTTGTACCGGTATCAGTACTTTTCTAACATTATTAACTAACACAAATTATTGCCCAACCCAACCATAAAATACTTTACCCTTTTGACCTGAACAGGTTTCTGTGTGGATAGCCCCTAAGTAACTTACATCCTCACTCACTCACTAACTCTATGATAACTCTACAATTGACTCACTAAGTAACTAACTCTATGATAGACTAACTGACAGACTGATCTAACTTACTAACTATATAAAAAACTAACTGACTAAGTAACTAAATCTCTCAGAGACTAAATAACTCGACGATAGACAGACTGACTAACTAAGTAACTAACTCTATGATAGACTAACTGACAGACTGATCTAACTTACTAACTATATAAAAAACTAACTGACTAAGTAACTAAATCTCTCAGAGACTAAATAACTCGACGATAGACAGACTGACTAACTAAGTAACTAACTCTATGATAGACTAACTGACAGACTGATCTAACTTACTAACTATATAAAAAACTAACTGACTAAGTAACTAAATCTCTCAGAGACTAAATAACTCGACGATAGACAGACTGACTAACTAAGTAACTAACTCTATGATAGACTGACCAAGTAACTAACTCTACAATAGACAAACTGACTCACTAACTCTATGATAGACTACATGACTACGTAACCCATTAACTCTATGCTAGACTAACTGACTAATGAAGTAACTGACTACCCAAGGTGGCGACTAACTCACCACTGACCAGCTGACGTAAGAAGTAACCAAGAAATTAGCCAACTAACTAAGAAAAATAACTGACTGGACACTATGACAACTGACTTAAGTCACCAACTAACCAACCAATGGAAGAAGGGACTGATGGGCTGGCTGGCCACTGATTGATGACGTATCCATTCGCCGCTGTGTCTCAAGACCTTTGTCCATCTTGTATTGGGTGACCAAAGGTCCTGTTTTTCCAGGCTTTCACGTCCTGTCCTGGCCGTGCTGTGTTTTTTAAGTGTTTAGTTAATCCTCTGATGCATGAGTCCAAGTCTCATAAAATTGGGTATTGTGCACAAGGGCAGGGTGCGACACTTTTCCCAACAATACACTCTTTCTTCCATTCTAAAAGATAGCAAACATTTGACGTCAGGTTTCTGTCGGTGCCTGGTCTTTCAAACGTATTATCAGTGTCTTTGCTTCTCAATAGTATTTGCTAATATCAGAATAGTGTCTGCGCAGAGAGGCAGCACACTTGACCAAATTTGACCACTTGAATCGAGCAGCGCACTGATCAGCACCAATCATAGCAGTCATATGACGCGGTGGTACAAAGAAACAAAGAAGCAGCGAGTGAACAAACATCAGATTTCCTATGAAAGTGTAAAAACGCCATCATGAGCTTAAGCGCTAATCAGTGTCATCAGTGCGCTGGCTGGAATGGAGGCTGTCCTGCGGGGGGGACGGGTGAGATTATCGTCCATCTCTTCAATTAACTGCCGGCTTTTGCAGAAAAGGAATGAAAAAAGCTGAAATTGAAGAAGCGGGTTGATAAACCAAGGCCACAAATTGAAACGGTGGCCTCATGCATTTTGGAGTGTGGACACAGACCACGCTAAGTCCACGAGAATGAGGGGGTGGGGGGCAGAATTCAACAAATTTCCGAGGAGAGCCCTTCAAAATGCGCACGGTATCGATATCAGGCCTTCCTGACAAGCGATAAGCATAATGAGCTTTTCTTCTCCTCGGTCGGGCGTGAGGAAATCACATTGTCTGTGTTCCACATGTACGTCTCATTATCTCACCTCAACTTTCTCCCGTTCAATTCCCACACTCTGTGCTCACTAAGCGCCCAACCATGATGAAAAACTATTTTTTCCAAAGCAGTTTTATCACAAACTCATGGCCAAACAGCACGATAGCGAGGCCTTCATGCTGGTCTTCCGCACCTTCAGACACCAGGCGGCAACCTTGAAGGGGAGACACAACATTAGATATGCTTGTGAGGGCTGTGCCCCAATGAAATGGCTCCATTGTTTTCACTGTTATGAATAATGCCATTCTTTTCCTTGTATGTATTATTGATTGATATATTGTTTTTAAGTGATCTTGAATTGGGTTGCTTTGGTGAAAGAACAAGAGAGTTTCTAATATTTTAGTTCCTCGTATGAAAAGGTTGTGAATATTAGAAACAGTTCTGTAGTCACACATTTGCAAGCGAAAAGCATAATTAGGCTTGCAAAAATTGCACATTTGCAATTTTTCATAGGGCTTGAGGGAAGTTAAAGGACAAGTTTTGGAATTTTGCCCATCAGCCACAATCTTTATGTGAAGCATGAACACATTTATTTCCCTTCTCTGTGCATTCTAACGAGAGAAAAGCTAGCTAAAACACTACTACTCTTTCCTAGGCACATGGATATAGCCCAGGAGCATTGGTACAATGACAACACTTCCGATGTCTGCTCTCCTTGGGATGGCTGTGTCTTCCAGCACAAGATGTGTACTCCAGTCCTTGGGTAAAAAATGTTGTTGCAAACCAAAATCTTGTTGAGTTTTCCTAGTGAGATCCATCCACTCTTCCGTCTGTGAATGATGACTAGCGGTTAGCAAGGCGTCATGTTAGTCCAAAAAAAAAAATTTTTTTGATGTTGCTGCTACAATAAAACTATGGCTGTAGCTTAGTTACAAGTCACTTATCACTCTGTCACTTACGTCACTATTGGAATTGGAACACTGTTGGTGTTTTTTGAGGTTTTTTGTTAGACCTTTAGCGTCAAAATGGGTACCTCCCATTGTTAGCTAGCTCATACTAGCTCGTTTTTTCTTGGTAAATTGCGCAGAAAAGGGAAAGAAACATTAGTTCATGTGTTCACAGAAAGATATTCATAGAGTAACCTGATTGGTGCTTCGAAACTTTGTTCCCCGTTCTAATAAAGTATCTTAGGAATAGCGCTTTACACACTGAAACGATCTGCAGAAGTTTTGAATAATAGCGGATGTCAAGAGATGGCGCTACCACGGTACTACAGTACCATAAGGTGGACTTTGTATACATTTCTCCTTTGCTAAGACACAATAAGGCGCTTGCTGACATACGAGGAGTCTTTTTTTAAGATGCAGCAAAGCTGTAGGGACTCGACATAGCCACTAGCTAACAAGATTGTGAGCTAACCAGTTAGCCGCAAATGCTTCCTACTTCCATGGAATGAGAACATGCCAAGTTGGACAAATCTGACTTGATGTGGTGTTTAGGTCATGTCAAGATAATGTCTCCATGTTTTGTGTCATGACTGCCACCTAGTGACCACATTACTACATAACACTTGTATATTTTAATATTTCCATGGTGTAGGTATTCATTCCTGCGATACATAGCAATGATCCTATACTTAGCAACCTAGCAAGAAGAAGTGGGAGTAGCATGGATTGAGAGCTCTGCGGCTCCGTCCAAGGACGTGCAGTCTGCGTCTTCTGATAAGCTGCAATCTGATGCACGCACATCAAGCGTCTTGCAGGAAAAGAAGTCGCCAGGAGAAAATAAAAGCCAGGAATAAACGCACACACTCCACTGGGACAGACGTCTTGTCATGTCCCTGCGTGGAACAGCGACCTTTCCACATCTGATCCCTCTTTGGCATGAAGGCAGGTTATCAGCACTCACCTCCTGGAAACAAGCTGACTCATCAACTTCTTATTCCAACACAGCACTGGCGTATTCAAAGATAGCCACAGTAAATAAATTATAAAGCCGGCAAAGGGGGATCTGCAAGTGGCGATAAGGCACCGGGTGGCCAAATTGATTACATCCTGTTTTCTTCTTCAACCTGTGAATTTATGCCCAAACAGCAAAGATGGACTTTCGTCTTCGAGCGATGCCCACCAACCCAAACGTTCTAAAATGAAAGGTGACTAAAAGTGCATTTAGATCGTCCTATACAGGTTTTCTATGCGCTAACTATGAAAATAACGTTCAAACCTATATTGCAGAAATTCATTTATCACAATCGTGTCTGGAACCAATTAACTGTGATGAGCGAGGGACAAACAACTGTATTTGTGTTTGCTACGCTAGCAGGCCACCAGCTGCTTCACTGCACCACACTTGGCTTCCTTTCATTCTCACCGGAACCTGCGTGATAGGGCGACTAGCTTGTCTCCGTCCAGCCAATCAACAAGTGAAACTCGTGCGTGTGAAATCGCAACGCCATCCCAGGAAGTTGACATACATTTTATGGCTATCGCCCAGGTGAGGACCAATCAACAGGAGGTTCGTTAAACACCAGGTTTAACCCCATAATAACTTCAGGGTGCTTTGCCCAGTTACCATGACATTTGGTACGCACCGTTCGGTGACAAGCACAAATGAGCAATATTGGTCGGAAAAAATGTCCGCCAACAAGCAACATATGGGCGGGATTGCTTGGAAGTTATTGAGCGTTTGTTTTATAATGATAAAAGTGTGAGGACATGTATGTGACATACACGCTAGCATTTTCAACACAACCCATAGAGAGTGCTACATACAGTGTCTTAAATGCTAAAAACAATGCTAGTAACAAAGCTACGTGCTTCCCATTTATGATGCGAGTTAAAGGCTTTTACATTAACAATAACATCAAGCTTTACCTCATTTACCTTGGCAACATGAATGTAGTTATTTCATCACGTAGCACAAAGTAGACCCTGCCTTTAGTTCCACAAAAAACAATACCACCGTATGCTAGCTTGACTGTGTTAGCTGGAATTCTTATTCAGCTCCAACATGAAAGTAAAAGCTAGCGCAGCTAGAACCATTCAGACGTGTGCAGCGACTCTGTTGATGAGTCCGGTATCACTGCCCACCCTGGGCTCACTCGCCAGCGCTCTCATTTTCCCGCTTGGAAGCCCGAAAGCCTAATGAAAGATCTGCAGATATCGCCATCGCTCCACCACCTTGCTCAGCACAATTGAGGGGAGCATATAGTTACTCTTGGAATATATTTCATATTTTTTCAAGGATGCGCTGACAGAGAAGGAAGTAATCAGTGATAATAATCAGTACGCTGCTTTGTGTCGTCTTCCATTTCCACGGTAAAGAAATCCGCTAATGACGGATACTTCACTGCTGAACAAACAGCCAGCAGAAAGTGTAGAAATCTTTATCTAATGACAAAGCTGGGATTAATGAGTACACACAACGAAAGACGATGTCTCTCCAATGTGTCCTCCATAGTCTCTCCAACGTCACTGGTACCAGTTGGATGTGCCCTGATCACCGTTTTGTCCTTTGGGTCAGCACCCAAAGCTCGTCTATGGTCTCCTGGTCAGGATGATGCATTCAGGGCACGTTTGACCTGTGATGTTGAGATGATCACAATGGTGGCAGCAAGTGGCCAAACGAGTTTTCTCCAACTGGGTAACTGGGCTCCCCCTTTGAGAGAAAGTGAGAAGGTGAGAAGCACTGTCATCTGGGAATAAACGTGTTGCTCCGCCGCATTGAGAGGAGCCAGATGAGGTGTTCAGGGCACGTCGGACCGGGAGGAGGCTTCGGGGAAGACACATTGGAGAGACTATGTCTGGTAATTATAGGTTATCACATGGTTTGTCTGGTATCAGGCCAGGTATCATGCCCCCAAGTGTCAGTATCGGCGATAATAAGATCACATACTATTTAATCATGAGCTTATTATCAAGTACTATTTAATCAAAAGACCATTTTATTTCCAGAAAATGTTCAGTTTATTACATTTATCACAATAATTGCAAAAATATTTCAACAATAAACTTTTATCAACAGTCTTATCTTATCAATGTCTGACAATTAAAGTTCCATTAATCAAGTTTGGGCAGCAAAACAAACGCTGTGTGTTCACGCTCGTGCGCTTTTCTTTGATTGGTTGTTTCACGGGCACGATACCAGAGCAGCGCGCTCTGAGTGGACAGCTACGGTGGATACTGACATGGTTAAAGTCTATATTTTATCAGTATCACTGCCCTGGGCTTTGACACAGTATCATTTCGGCCTTTTCCTGTATCATTCATGGGCGGTTTCTAGGGTACAGGGCCAATTAATACTGTAGTATGTGATAATGCCAGTAAATCGAGAGCCTTGCCTTTCGCCTCAACGGAGCGATGCAGCGTCGGCATCACCGAAGACGCCGCAGAAACCTGCATGTCCATCTCGTGTTCATTTGGAATTAGCATGAAAAAGATACCATCGTCCTCGTGTTTGACAAAGTGCCTGAAAGCAGACTCCATCTAAAGACATCAACTTAGATGTGATCTTCTGATGACACGATGCCATAGTTAAAGAAAATAGAAAAAAAAAACGCTGAAAGAAATGATTGATGCTCTTAAAAGCCGCCGTCCTCCAGCTACGCCGCACTAATAGCTAATCCGGATTTTGACTGTGACAGCAAACCTCGGCTAATTAATCCACTTTGATACAAGCTTGGATACGCACCCGAGCCGCCAGCTTCTGAGAGATCAACTCCCAGCTTATCTCCAAAAGACGACAACGACTGGGAAACATTAGCATTCCAGCAGCGGATTGACTCAGCCTTTTCCATTTATACCTTGCATGGAAGCCCACCACTGTAGCCTCTTGGCTTCTACGTCTGCATTCTTTTTACACTTGTATGACCGTTAAACATGCTGACAGTCAAAGTCTGACCCTGGAAATGATTCTTTCTATTTCCGTTATGTCCAATGAGATTGAGTGCAGAGCTCAACCTTGATTGGCTACACAAACGCCACATGACCAGGAAAAAGAACACACTATCTGGTCGGTTTATGTTGCATTAAGCCCTGATTGTGCCCCATGAATTCTGCCTAGCAACAACTGGCCATGCAAATGAGTCACATGACCTGCTAAGGATAACTGCTAGCCTGCTAGCTAGCTAAAGTTTGACATCAATTGTGAGATTGTACAACTTGTCGCATGCGTCCTATCTTAGGGGCAGCTGTGATTGTGCCCCATGAATTCCACTACATGGCAGCTACCGTCGCTAGCTGAGTTTTTATTTGATTGGCTTCTTAATGATCTGTTATTATTTAGCTTCCAAGTGGTAGACACATTGAAAGTAGAATAGAATGTAGTATTGATACTCAAGTGATTCTAATTATTCCAACGCCAGTCAATTATTCATACGTGTCCATGTATGTTTGATGAGAGAATGCGCCTGCTAGTCATCATCAAATGGAGGATGTTGTGAACTAATGCCAAGACCAAAAAGCAGAGCCCCGATTGGACAGTCGAGGTGCAGGAAGGATGCTGCAGCTATTTTAAGACGCGTGCCCGAGGCTGCTTATTTCCTTTATGTGGAAGAAACACGTGAAAAATCATTTGCATGGAAACACTTCTGCTTTTTTCAATTTATTTGAAGCTTAGCATGGCTTCATCAGCGTGCACTAATTTAAACATGAAATAAGACACAAAACATGCGGTGCCATGTGACGTGAAATCAAGTACATGTGCTTGCCAAGCCATAATAAACCATC
Source organism: Doryrhamphus excisus (assembly GCF_037039965.1). NCBI lineage: Eukaryota > Metazoa > Chordata > Actinopteri > Syngnathiformes > Syngnathidae > Doryrhamphus > Doryrhamphus excisus. The sequence goes on from NC_136364.1 coordinate 2,346,540, forward strand.
ACAACTTTTCCTGGCTGCTCCTTGCTTCCTGGTCAGATCATCAAAAACGGCCATTAGATTATATGCAAGATGACATGAGTCATGTTGTTGTGATGACAGCAGCGCATTGGCATCCTTTTTCTTACGTGGAGATGCTGCTTTACTTCTGCTTGACTTTCAGTTTTCTTTTTTTTATTGCAGCTTTCATCTTCTGCTGAAGGAAAGTGATGCTGAGCTTGTTGGCTCAACGCAGCACGAATTGCTCAGCATCATTAGTGGCTCTAGCCAGCTAGCAGGCTAGCACTACTGCCTGGTCATGTGACGATAATGCTGCGTTCAAGGATGGAAATTGGAAAAAAAAAAACACTCAAAGATTCTGGGTGTGGTCTCCAATAATCAATATTTTGAATGACCAATAAATAGTGCTTGAAATTATGCAGCTTCACTTTTGTGGTGATGATATGGAGTATTGAACACTGGTCACTGGATATCAGTGCTGTTATTGTAATGTTGGCTGAGACACACAAGCACCAGAACAGAACAACAGGCACAATATTTCTTTATTACCCATTGTTAACAGATTTTCCATATTGTATATATCTACGATACTGGCTACTAGGAGTGGATGCCTATAGGGGTGTTATTTCATGTGTAGAAGGCTCTAATCATGTTAAAAATTGTATTCAGAATGTAGATGCTAACGGGTTTTCCATGTCTTATATGTCTACTATATTGGCTAATAGGAGTGTACAGGTGACTATAGGGGTGTTATTTCATGTGTAGAAGGCTCTAATCATGTTAAAAATGTATTTAGAATGTAGGTGTTAAGAGTTTTTCCATGTCTTATATGTCTACTATATTGGCTAGTAGGAGTGTACAGGTGACTATAGGGGTGTTATTTCATGTGTAGAAGGCTCTAATCATGTTAAAAGTGTATTTAGAATGTAGGTGTTAAGAGTTTTTCCATGTCTTATATGTCTACTATATTGGCTAATAGGAGTGTACAGGTGACTATAGGGGTGTTATTTCATGTGTAGAAGGCTCTAATCATGTTAAAAGTGTATTTAGAAAGTAGGTGTTAAGAGTTTTTCCATGTCTTATATGTCTACTATATTGGCTAGTAGGAGTGTACAGGTGACTATAGGGGTGTTCTATGCACAAATGCTGAAGATGGTCCTGTTCCAAAGTTAAAGAATCCTTTTGAAAAATCCCGGGTCCAGATAGTGATCTCGATCACCCCCCAAGTTTAATCAGTTCTTCCATACCCCATTTCCCACAAGTCCCCAACATTTCATCCAAATCCATTCGCCGCTTTTCAAGTGAATTTGAACACAAGCAGACAAACCAAAAACATAACCTCCACGCTGCACTTGCAGGTAGAGTAGCGAGTAATGTAGCGTCTTAGGACGTTATCAGTGGCTGTTAGATGGCCGCTTAGTGCAGATAATGCCATCATTACAATCGTTTGCACCCTTTTCCTCCAGTGAGGATGGAAGAAAATGTCAAATGGAAAAAAAGAAAAGTGTGGTGATGGTGCACCCTTTCCAGTGTTTCATGCTACAATATCCCAAGCTAATGTTCATCTTTCATGCTAACATGTTAGTGCTGGTGCTTTTTTTCTCACTAAAACTCACTAAACGGTTAGCTTGGGTGTGTTGATGTTTTTCATGTTTTTGTCAATTCTGCTTCTGCCATCCTGAATCTGTGATGCTAACATTTAGCTTGCTCATGCTAACACGCATGCTATTGCAACTGCTAACTTGTGGACAGGTTGCAGTATGAGGAGAGTGTTTTCATTGTTATCCTCATATAAAAATGATATATTCCTGTCTAAATGAGCAAATACTGGCTGGTAACGCTAACACTAGCTGTGGCTAACGGGTGCTAATGCTACTGCTAACTCATGGAGGGGTTACATCTCATAAAGATGATATTTTTCTGCGGAAATGAGCAGACAATGGCTGGTAACGCTAACAGTAGCTGTGGCTAACATGTGTGCTAATGCTACTGCTAACTCATGGATGGGTTAAGTCTTGCATTAAGCTGATATTTTTCTGTTTTAGTGAGCAAACACTGGCTGATAACGCTAACAGTAGCTGTGGCTAACATGTGTGCTAATGCTACTGCTAACTCATGGATGGGTTACGTCTTGCATTAAGCTGATATTTTTCTGTCTTAATGAGCAAACACTGGCTGGTAATGCTAACAGTAGCTGTGGCTAACATGTGTGCTAATGCTACTGCTAACTCATGGATGGGTTAAGTCTTGCATTAAGCTGATATTTTTCTGTCTTAGTGAGCAAACACTGGCTGGTAACGCTAACAGTAGCTGTGGCTAACATGTGTGCTAATGCTACTGCTAACTCATGGATGGGTTAAGTCTTGCATTAAGCTGATATTTTTCTGTCTTAGTGAGCAAACACTGGCTGGTAACGCTAACAGTAGCTGTGGCTAACATGTGTGCTAATGCTACTGCTAACTCATGGATGGGTTAAGTCTTGTTAAGTGTGATCATTTTGGGCTATTTTCATGCCTGGCTGGACATTAGTGCAGGAGGAAGCTTAAGAGAAGTATTTGTACTGTGCCGGTACTGCATATGGAGCATTTGATATGATATATTCATCTGGACATTGTTTATTCCTAACAGGCTTGTTGAAAGCTCCCCATGAAATATGAAGTCATATTTGTGTAAAGCATCTTTTTATTTGCATATTGTGCGTTTGAAGCGCGGCTGCAGCGTGTTTAAAGTTGACCGCAGATGGAAGGAAATAAAAGAAGCTATGTAGAAATACAAACTAGGGTAGTGTTTTTTTTTTTCTTCTCTTGCAGACAAACAAACGCTGGTGGATGAAAGACGTGTTTTCCGCGGGGACAAAGACTTGGGAAGCTCCCAATGCAGATTTCACGCTGCAGACCTGGACTCGCTTCCACTCATCACCACTTGTGCCAAACTTGTGCTCTCATTTGTGTCGCACTCAGCAGCACATTTGTCCCATCTTTCATGAGGCCATCAATGGAGACACTTGTGGCTTCTTCTCAGGTAACGTTACTCAAACAGACAACAGTACTCGGCTTCCTCCTTTAAGTATGGGAGGTGTACTTTTATCTCCAGGTGAACAATCATTATCAGGTGTAGGTGCTCTTGCCTGCGACGCTGCGCTCACTTGGAAACATTCACTTTCACAGGAAGAACTTCTGCATGCTTCTGCTTCTCCTGATGGTAGCGATGTGCTAACGGTTGTGTGGAAATCTGCGGAGCAACGCCTCTACTCCCAGATGTCAGTGCTTCTCACCCTATATCTATGCCCAGTCACCCAACGGAGGAAACTCATTTCAGCCGCACGTCAATTCCGCCACTACCCAAAGCTAATGCTCATACATAGGTGAGAGTTTGCGTTCCATACTTCCTTCACTTGGAAAAAAAGACCTCCTCCGCTCGGGGCAGGACCTCATCCCTGAACATTGGAACCTTGGTTAGCATCATTAATTCATTCCAGAAGGTCCAACTCACATGGAAACCTCCCATAAGATGTCATGTAAATTCAATTCAGCCAAACATATTAACACAAAACAGGTTTTTATACTTCTATGATGAGAACTTTGCATGCAGTCAACAATTGTAGTAAAAATAATAACTGAGGAATGGCAAGGATAAATGGACTTCTAAGGTTACGTTTACCTTCACTGAAGACATGGTTGTTGACGTGAATGAAAGCAGGAAGTTGGTGGTAGATCTTGGGAACAGGCATTTCAGGTCAACCTAAGTGTCATCATTTCCGTGCATGGAAGTTGATCTACGCATGGAAAACTCAACCGCTGATGACATCATAGATGGTTGATATGGTAATGGTAATGGTAATGGTAATGGTAATGGTAATGGTAATGGTAATGGCAATGGTAATGGTAATGGTAATGGTAATGGTAATGGTAATGGTAATGGTAATGGCAATGGTAATGGTAATGGTAATGGTAATGGTAATGCTAATGCTAATGGTAATGGTAATGGTAATGGTTTTATTTCATTTGAACATGCATCAGATTACAATTGAATGCATCCCATAATCAGTTCTCAGTTCCACATGTCCAAAAGGAGTAGGAAGAAGCAAAGCTTATTAAATCCTACCCCTCCATCTGGTACTTTTACAATCACTAACTGTTACATTTGTTCACTTCCTGCTTTCCATAATTCAGTTTAAAGTTTTTTTTTTTTTTTAAATAACGTACCTCGTACCGAAGTACAAGATGATATGAGCATCCAATGCCATAATGGGTACCATAGTAAGTGTCAATATAGTGATATATATAGCACATCATGACTGGTTCAAGACTCTTCATCCTTGTATTTAGCAAACATCAACTGCTTGTATTGTTTCTTGAATTGGCTCATCGTTGTGCATTGTTTGATTTCCTTACTCAATCCATTCCATAGTTTGATTCCACATACTGAAATGCTATGGCTAGCATAACGTAGTCCTAGCATAGAAGTGTTTCAAATGTACTTCTTCCCTGAGATCATATTTCTCCTCTCTTGTAGAGAAGTATTGGATGACATTTTTAGGTAATTGGTTATTTTTAGCCTTATGCATTATTTTAGCTGTTTGAAGATGAACTATATCAACAAGTTGAAGTATTTGTGATTTTAGAAATAAGGAGTTAGTATGTTCTTTGTAGGCGGCATTATGAATTATCCTGACTGACCTTTTTTGCAGTACATTTAGCGAGTGAAGATTGCTTTTATAGTTATGATTTTATAGATGTCATAAAAATACAGATACATAACATAACACAGAATTTTGGACGCTAACCGAAAAACATGCTAACTAGGGTGTATGGTAACTGGGATTCACCTTTACACAAAGCTAACGTGCTGCTTTGGTAAGCACTGAAGAACCTAATGAAGATAATCCACAGTCTGGGATCAAGCTAACATACGGACCACGTTGTGCAAGAGGGGAAATGAACCCTGAGTCAAACACCTCGTTTGACTTAAACGGCAGAGTTGGGGAACAAGTTTGACACTTTCTGTCAGGAACGTCAGACTGAAATTGCTTGTCAGAGCTTCCCAGTGCGGTGGGCCCTGAAAGGCCTTTGAGGTGATGTCAGCACATCTCTTCTCATACCCACAGCCGACTCTCCTCCTGCATTTCTACCAAAGTCTGCTTATTCTAATGTCAGCATCACATCTAGGAAGAAAAGCTCCAGTGGTGTCTTCTGGATGGACTTGGAAAATCAGGCCTCGCTGACTCGTTCATCTCCTCTGCTTCACGTTGGACTCTGGCTCTCAGCATGTGTTCTTGGTGCGGTCCACCTGTTCCTGACCACACGATGCTGCTTTTATTGTTTAGTTCACCACGCCTCACATATCCCTGGTGTGTAATGTCCGCATCCTCTTCCAGCCTTCCGTAACGGGAGTGGGACGTCCTCTCTAATGAGCTACCAAGCACATCTCAACAGTTGAGTCCATATTTTATGTGCTATCGCTGCTATAGAGAGACTGTAACGCGTCCCTGATGTGTGACGGCAAGATAGCCTGTTAGCATGTGACAGATTTCCAGTCCGCTGCACCAAATCTTACAACATCCGTAAACTCTTCCTCTTTTTTACTCATGGTGGCCTTTTATTGTAGACACACTATGGCACAGCTGTGCAATATCAGTTGTGAGGTGGATGAAGGGGAACCCAAGGCCTCAGCGTCCCTCTGAAGGTCTATTCAAGGGTGCTGGACAGAAGGGTGCAGGCCTTAGTCCAACCTCAATTACAGTAGGTGCAATGTGGTTTTCGTCTCGGTCTCGGAACACGGGCCAGCTCTATACCCTTGCAAGAGTACTGGAGGGTATGGCCGGTCTACATGTGTTTTGTGGACTTGGAAAAGGCGTTGGACTGTGTTTTTGTGGGGGAGTATGGGTTTGGTGCTGTGCTACTAAGTGCCATTGGGTCCTCGTAGAACCGGAGCAGGGGCCTGGTTGCCATTGCCAGCAGTAAGTCCAGCCTGTTCCTGGTGAACGTTGCTATTTGTCATCCATTCTGTGCATCATTTTCATGGAGAGAATTTCCAGGTGTTTCAAGGTGTGGAGGCGGTCCAGTTTGGGGCCTTAGGGTCTTGTCTCTGTTATTTGCGGAGGAGCCAGAAATGTTTCATTGGGGTCGCCAAAGCCTCTCCTACAACCCCTGGCAAAAATGATGGAATCACCAGTCTTGGAGGATGTTTAAGTTTAAGTTTGTAGAAAAAAAACAGATTACAGAAATACCACAAAACAAAAGTCAAAACTGCAACTTTCTGGCTTTAAGAAACACTAAAAGAAATCAAGAAAAATGTTGTGATAGTCAAAAACAAATTCTTTTTTAGATCAAGTAGTAGAAAAAAAATACGGAATCACTCAATTCTGAGAAAAAATTATGGAATCATGAAAAACAACCAAAAAAAAAAACTCTCCAACACACCACTAATGTTTGTTTATAACAGCTTGCAGTCTCTGAGGCATAGACTTTACAAGTGACAAACCGTGTTCTTCATCAATCTGGCCCCAACTTTCACTGATTGCTGTCGCCAGATCAGCTTTGCAGATTGGAGCCTTGTCGTGAACCATTTTCTTCAGTTTCCAACACAAATTTTCAATTGGATTGAGATCAGGACTATTTACAGGCCATGACATCGACCTTATATGTCTTTCTTCAAGGAAAGTTTTCACAGTTTTTGCTCTATGGCAAGATGCATTATCATCTTGAAAAGTGATGTCATCATCCCCAAACATCCTTTCAATTGATGGAATAAGAAAAGCGTCCAACATGTCAACATAAACTTGTGCATTTATTGAAGATGTAATGACATGCAGCCCCATATCACCAGTGACTGTGGAAATTTGCAGGTTCTCTTCAGGCAGTCGTCTTCAAAAATGTCATTGGAACGGCACCAAACAAAAGTTCAAGCATCATCATCCCCTTGCCCAATGCAGATTAGCGATTCATCACTGAATATGACTTTCATCCAGTCGTCCACAGTCCACGATTGCTTTTCCTTAGCCCATTGTAATCTTGTTTTTTTCTGTTTAAGTGTTAATGATGGCTTTTATTTAGTTTTTCTGTATGTAAATCCCATTTCCTTTAGGCGGTTTCTTACAGTTCAGTCACAGACATTGACTCTGCTTTCTGCCCATTTGTTCCTCATTTGTTTTGCTGTGCATTTTCTGTTTTCAAGACATTGCTTTAAGTTTTCTGTTTTGACATTTTGATGTCTTCCTTGGTCTAGCAGTATGCTTGCCTTTTACGACCTTCCGGTGTTGTTGGTACTCGGTCCAGATTTTAGACACAGCTGACTGTGAACAACCAACATCTTTTGCAACATTCTGTGAGGATTGGTGAGGTTTGGTAATCCTCACCTTTGTTTCAATTGACATATTTTGTGTTGGAGCCATGATTCATGGCAGTCCTCATGGTACAACGGCTCTCCGAGGTGTGAGCACTCTTTCTTAACTGCAGACTAATGGGCAGATTTAATTTGATGCCAGTGTTCATTTTGGAAATGGAAATTTACAAGGTGATTCCATAATTTCTTCCTCAGAATTGAGTGATTCCATATTTTTTTTCCTACTGCTTGATTAAATGACTTTAGTTTTGTGGCATTTCTGCTTTTTCCTGCAAAATTAAACAACTGAATGAACATCTTCCAAGACTGGTGATTACATAATTTTTGCCAGGGGTTGTATGACGTTCCTCTGTAGGACTCATGAAAACGGACATAGATATGTCAGCAACGCTTGTCTGTGACTTCAGCTCCTAAAAAATAGGAGAAAAAACTTTTGAGTGTCATGTGATTGGGTGCTGGAACAATTTAAAATCTATAAAAATGAACAAAAATCATGATACATCATAACTACTATTGCCATTCTCTGTATAATTCCACTATTACCCCTTTCACGAGACTTTATTACGTTTATTGAAGTTCATCTGGAACAATTAAAAATAATGATATGAAAATTGTTTTCTCATGTTTTTATGAAATAGAAATATTACCATTTTCTTTAATATAATAAATTAACGAAACAAAAGTAGAGCAAAGTATGATAAATGTTAAATAAATGCTAAGTAAATGCTGTTTTTTTGGCCTTGGAGGCTCCCTGAACTTTCCATCCCACCATGAGGCCCCGCCCCTCCCTCTGACGTCACCAGATCCCAAGCTCTCCCGGAGCTTGTGGTGGGGGGGGCGGGCAGGCAGTCAGTCAGTCAGTCGGCGAGGCGTCGAGCTGGATCGAAACCCTCACTTTCTGCTTCTCGTTCCAGGAGAACATTGAGGATCTTCGGTGCTTTCCCGCCGTGGCCGCGCGCAGACATCGCTCTTGCCGGGAACTTGAGGGACACAAACCGCGGGAAGGGGACGTTTTCCCCGCTCGAGTGCGTGCAAACTTCCCGGCTTGCATCCCCCACGTTTGGAGAGACTTGATCGTTGGATGGAGCAGACTCACTTGACGCAAACTCTGGTGCGCAGAAAGAAAGGCATCATTGCGTCAAATTGATCGCATAGTTTGCACGTGAGGGACGGAGGAAGACTAGTAGTACCACCAGTAGTAGCACCAGTAGTAGTAGTAGTATTACTAGTAGCAATCCAGGGACCCCCACCACCACCAGCCCACCAGCCCACATCTGCACTCCGCTCAAGTGGGATTTGCGCAAGTTTGCATGCTCACTCTTTGTGTGCGCTTGTAAGAGAAGAGCCGCAGAGTTGAGGTGCCATGGCGCAGCTGTGTGCGGGGATTTACGTGCTCCTCCTGGCGCTGCACGTCCAAGGTAAGACAAAACTGTAAAAAAGAAAAAAAACAAACCAAACTCTGTTTGCTTCATTCGTTGTTTGCGCCATTCTCATCACCATCCTCATCATCAGCGTGTTTGACGGACCCTTCATGGAATTAGCACACAAACAAACACATCACATTTGCACTTCAGAGCGTTTGCTGCAGAATTTGACTGCTTGTAAAAAAAAAAAAAGGGGGGGGGTGACATTACAGCGGTGGCCGCTCGATGGCGCAGTACGCAAGTTGAGCGCACTTCTTCCCAGTCTGCTCTGGGCGGGCTGGGATGAAACCAGTTTGGCCAGATCCTGTGAAGATCTTTTATTTGGAATTGGATTATGATATTTATTGATACACACTTTGTGTTAGTTTGTGTTATTGCTAGCCAAGAAAGTTGCATTCAAGGACACCACGTCATTTAAGTTGAAGTGGTGTGTTTTGGGTGTAGATGTGTATTCTGGGCTTTACTTCAATGTATCAAATTGTATTAGTACTGTAGTATTAAGATTATGTGAGTGATTGAATGGTTTGTATTTGTCTTTCTGTTTATCTACATGTATAATCAAGATGTGTTTGTCATTTTCGGAGTGTCCATTAATGCATCTGCGGGTGTCAGTGGAAGTGGACACTACACTATAACAATGTAAACATAATTCACATTTGACTGCTGTTAATGTGTGATTTTGGTCATATTTCTGTGATGATGTTGATGAGAGGAAGTGTTGACAAAAGAGTGCCGTGGGGGGGGACGGGGGTCATCCATCATGGGAAACATGTCCCACGTCTGCAGGGTCCAGAAGGGTGAAAGAGATGGGAGAACGTTGTTCACTGGGCTGTGTTCTTTGATCAGAAGCTGTGTGTGTGATTTCCACTGAGATGATCCCTCTGCTTGCTGAGAAGATCGGGATTAGCCCGCTCCCTCCGGGATCCGCTGTTTGAAGCTGTGCAATCAAGGGTGTGCAAAATGTCTCCCAAATTTCTACTGGAGGCGTCATGGAAAAGATTGTTGTTTTGAGTGAGATGGGAACTTTTGCGGCGTTTGCACGCCGAGCGACGGTCTTGTGATGTTTGCACGGCGGCGCTGTCGGGAGAAATGGTATCCGATATCATCAGATTCCAACCCGAGTCTGACAATTAGCGAAACTCTAAATGAATCTACGTATTCTTTATTTACCACGTACACGAGTTACTAAGATGCAATTCATCAACAATTGATCCATAGTTAATGATCAGGCATGATCGTATGCCTGAAAGTTGACTGCAGTATCGCCATCGGATTACTTCAATCAATAACATGAAGTATTTCAATACATTTCCTGGATCCATTCATTGGGAAAGCCGATGACAAATCTTTATTTTCCGTTAGTGGTAATACTGACCTAGGTTAGTGGTGATACTGACTTAGGTTAGTGGTGATACTGACTTAGGTTAGTGGTAATACTGACCTAGGTTAGTGGTGATACTGACTTAGGTTAGTGGTGATACTGACTTAGGTTAGTGGTGATACTGACTTAGGTTAGTGGTGATACTGACTTAGGTTAGTGGTGATACTGACTTAGGTTAGTGGTGACATTGACTTAGGTTAGTGGTGATATTGACTTAGGTTAGTGGTGATACTGACTTAGGTTAGTGGTGATATTGACTTAGGTTAGTGGTGACATTGACTTAGGTTGGTAATATTGACATAGGTGAGTGGTGATATTGACTTAGGTTGGTGGTGACATTGACTTAGGTTAGTAGTGATATTGACTTAGGTTAGTGGTGATATTGACTTAGGTTAGTGGTAATATTGACGTAAGTGAGTGGTGATATTGACTTAGGTTGGTGGTGACATTGACTTAGGTTAGTAGTGATATTGACTTAGGTTAGTGGTGATATTGACTTAGGTGAGTGGTGATATTGACTTAGGTTGGTGGTGACGTTGACTTAGCTTGGTAATATTGACCTAGGTGAGTGGTGATATTGACTTTGCTTGGTAATATTGATGTAGGTGAGTGGTGATATTGACTTAGGTTGGTGGTGGTATTGACTTAGGTTGGTGGTGACATTGACTTAGGTTGGTGGGGACATTGACTTAGGTTAGTGGTGATATTTACTTAGGTGAGTGGTGATATTGACTTAGCTCGGTAATATTGACGTAGGTGAGTGGTGATATTGACTTAGGTTGGTGGTGATATTGACTTAGGTTGGTGGTTATTTGACTTAGCTGGGTGGTGACATTGACTTAAGTTGGTGGTGACATTGAATTAAGTTATTGGTGATATTGACTTAGGTTGGTGGTGATATTGACTTAGGTTGGTGGTGATACAGACTTGGGTTAGTGGTACTATTGACTTAGGTTGTTGGTAATATTGACTTAGGTTGTTGGTAATATTGACTTAGGTTAGTGGTGATATGGACTTAGGTTGTTGGTAATATTGACTTAGGTTAGTGGTGATATGGACTTAGGTTAGTGGTACTTTTGACTAACGTAAGGCAGCACACTCGTGCCAACAGTGCCTTTGCTGGTTGCAGCCAAGTAATTAACTGTTTTTCCGCCTCAGTTGATTCAAAGTGGAAGATTAATCACCAGGTGGTTCATCATTAGTAATGGATTAATTGATTACTGCACCTATCCTGAATTGTAGATGTTATAGTTTTTGTTTTCTAACATTAAATTGGAGCCATGCGTGAAGAGTGGACAGTTCCTGTTCCAGGATGTTTTATGCAACTGGAGCAAAGTGCATGTTGATGCAAAGACGCTGCAGCTGAGATTCTTCTTGTGGAACATGCACAGACAAGAATTTGCTCTACGGGGCCCCCGAGGGTTAAAGGGCGTCACCATAAATGTCCTCCCTCTTTTGAAGGCCTAATTGATATAGAGCATGGTGCAGCCTATTATGGAAGCACAAACAAGTGGGCGGGGCCTGAACTAATGCGTGGAACGGGTTCCCTCGTTGCTAGCCATCCGTTAGAACCAAGAAAGAACGCTGTTTGGGTTTGCTGGCCAAATCTTAAACAGAGTGACTGCTTGCCAAAGAGATGATGGTGGATTTGCGGATGGTAATTTGAGCTCCTGCTGTCTTTGGCCGGAGCGCACCAGTTTGCACACTTTTTCTTTTATTTCAATTCTCAACCAGGTGGTTGTCGTTGGCACGCCAGGCACATTTTCTGTTTGTATTTTGTAGTAATATTACGTCTAGGATTATTTTTCTATTATTATGATGCTTTTTAGCGCTTTGTTTTAACTGCAAGTCAGTCACTGCTTGGTTTCTACATGAGTGTTTGTGTCGCTGGCCCTTTAACTGTTCAGTCGCTGCATGTGTGTTTTTTTTATTGACAGTAAGTCAATTGCCTGATTGACAGCCACATTCTTTACAGGTGCAAGTGGAGCGGGTGCATGGCGGGCTGTGGCGAGGCCAAAGTGTGCCTTTAGGCGTGGAAGGTCGTAGCTTGGGGCGGTCGGGTAAAGAATCCAGGGGGTCGGAGGCCAATAGGGGGCAATGAGAGTCCTTGTAGGGGATGTTTGATGGTGGCTGTACATATGTCTTTAATTACAATGCTGACATTGCACATTTATGACTCCGCCTGTTGGGGGCTTTTTGTTTTCTTTCCCTGTTGTTGCTTTGATTGTGATCCAAAGTGCACAAAGCCAAGGGGGTGGGATGTAAGCCCAAGGAGTGAATTTGGCCATCTTTATTTGGACATTTTTCTCCCGGTGATGAAAGGTAGAAAGATGACCCGGAGTGGATAGGTGTGGAAATATGTTGGTTGGTGATGTTCCAAATGAGGAAATTCGTCTTAGCAGAAACGTCCCATTTGAAATCCCGAACCGACACTGATAACTGCTTCTCAATACTGATATAGTACCGATGCAGATGTAAGTAGTTGATGTACACCTGGAAGTAAGAAGGACTGGAAGGAATGAGGATGTGGGGATGAGTCCTAATGAAATACCATGACATGACTACTACCAGGAGAACCAGAGTATAGAGGGGGAGGAGTCACCTGCTGTGGCCCAGCAAGGTGCACTGTAACCGGGCACACGCTCTAAGCAGCCGGTGTGATGCCACGGAGGTCTCTGGTAAACATTTTGCACTTTTCCTTTTGCACACTTAGTCCCACTTAGTGTGTTTTTTCCCCTCTTTGCTGAGAATTAACTTGGAAAGTGAATGTTTACAAGTGAGCTCAGGCGCTTTTAACGTCACAGGCAGGAGAAAAAAACAGCTTTTTATTCACGATATGTGCCTCATTATAGCATTTTTAAAATGATTGGTTATCTGAGCTATTTTTCACGTTATGGGACTTATCGGCATGATATAATAATTTCCTCATATCAGCCCAATAATTATCCTGCACCTATTTTAGAATTGCTATGTTGTTTTTCACCGTTTGACAGAATGACAAAACGTTATCTACTCAGGTGTCGGTGCTGCTCCGCATTAGGATAGTCAGTTTGACCTTGGCGTAGGTCTCCATTGAGTGCCATTCTAGTTTCTTTCTTCATATTATTACTTTCTTATTATTAATATTTTTGTTATTGAGCAAGATGATGGTAGGCAAGCCAGGCAAGAATCCATTCGCTTCTGATCCAGATCTACATTTTTTAACTGTAATTTTAGCAGCGGTTATGTGCCGGCCTTGGCGGAGGTCTGGCTAGCCATGGTTGTCGTATAATTGCTGATTGTTGGCAAGTTTGCGGGCCTGGCGCACGCTAGCGGTGATATACGAGGAAGCCACCATGGGGATTGTAAGGTCTTGATGCTTTCAATGTGAATACTAATTGCTGTGATTGTTTCTCCTCTGGGGCGTCTGCTCCGCTGGCCGCTGAGGTGATGGATGGGAGGGAAGCGTGGAGAGCCCTGGGAGAGTTTCTTGAGGCGAGCTGACAGGAGATTAAGCGTGGCGTTTGCTGCAGGAACTAATGGAGGCGCTGGCTGCAAGTTCTCTTTGAGCGTTCTCGTTGGTTGTGCTGTCAGCTCGCCAGCAAATCTCTCCCAGAACACTTCATGAAATGGAAAGTTTAGATTCCGTTTGGTCCGCCACGAGTTGCCCTGCAGTCATTTGCAGCCTCTCAAACTATATTTTCATTGCAAAACATTTGAATTGCTTTCTTTGTGTTCCTCGCCGCAGTTGAGGGACTTTTGCTCGTAAGATAATGCCTTGCATTTCCAGCCCCCGTGCCCCCGTGCACACTGAATAAAACATGACGCTGAAGCAGACAACCTGAGTCTTCTGAGCACAAATAGAATCAAGAGTGAATGACCTCCACACGCCTGCCATCCATTTAGGAGATGCAATCCTGTCATGATGACCAATAAATCACTTTATTACCGCATGTAACAATCACCTCTGAACCAGGAAGCAAAGACCAGGCATTTTCCCAGTTTCAATGTATTTCAATGTCTTTATTCATGGTAATGGTAATGCTTTTATTTCATTTGAACATGCATCAGATTACAATTGAATGCATCACATAATCAGTTCACAGTTCCACATGTCCAAAAGGAGTAGGAAGAAGCAAAGCTTATTAAATCCTACTCCTCCATCTGGTACTTTTACAATCAGTAACTGTTACATTTGTTCACTTCCTGCTTTCAATAATACAGTTTAAGTTTTTTTTTTAATATATAATGTACCTCGTACCGAAGTACGAGGTGATATGACCATACAATGACATTAAGTGTAGTAGTGCCTACTACTACCGACTACTCCTACCTACAAATACCAACTACCTACTACTACCAAGTAGCACCATTTACTACCGACTACTCCCACCTACTAACACCAACTAATAACGACTACCTTTTACTATCTATTACTACCAAGTAGCGCCAACGACTTCCGACTACACCTACCTACTAATACCAACTACAACACCAACTACTTTCTACTACCTACTACTACCAAGTAGTGCTAACTACGACCGACTACTCCTACTTAATAATTCCAACTACTACCAACTACCTTCTACTACCAAGTAGTGCTAACTACTACCGACTACTCCTACTTAATAATACCAACTACTACCAACTACCTACTACTACCAACAGACTACTCCTACCCACTACTACCTACTAATACCAACTACTTACTACTAGCAAGTAGTGGCTACTGTTACATACGTTTAGAAATGAACAATGTTTTTGGATTAAAGGTGAAACATCTTCCACCAAGAAGATGAGTCCAGTTGCTTCCATTTATGGAAAGGCATCCCTCACAATATCACGGTTCAATCATCGCTCCCTCGTTATATTGAAAACTTTCCAAAATTAATCAATGAATACAAAATGATTGCTGTTTTGTGTATTGAAAGTATTGAAATACAGAGGTATATGTAGTATTCTGGTCACTGGCGCCAGTAATGTTCCGTAACTGAGCCATGACACAAAAAGAAAAGAAGTTCTCCTCACATTCTGTGTGGAAATGGTACTATTTTGGCCTCTTTGTCCTTATTCCGCTCTGTTTGAAACCTTTTCTTGAGTTTACAAATACAGTCAATAAAGGCTAACTAGCTTGTTAGCTTGCTTAAGGTAAAAGCCATGATCATCTCTTGTTTCCCTGCAGTGATTCTGTAGTCTGTGCATCACAGAAGAGCAATGGGTTGTCAGCAAAGAATGATAGTGTCGTGTTTATGTGACTCTGGAGGTTTTATTTATTTTACGGTTGTATTAAGACAGGTTTTTATCAACCTCACTATTTTACCAATAGTGAGGTTAAGATCTCATTCACGTCACTCACTTTTATATTTGTCCTAAATCTGAATAATAAACGTGAATATAAATCGCGCAGGCAACGCTGCAAATGACGTCGTATAGCGGCCTGTCACGATTCGGCAAATCGGAGCGCCACGATGCGGCCATCCGAAATACGCGAGGGAAATTTAATGAAAATACATTGGAACGGGACTGTAGGTTTTTTTCCGAAATAGGCGAAATCCATGATCAAAAATCCGATATATGCAATGAATTTTTATTGGAAATGCATTACAGAAAAATCGGTTCTTTTTTATCTGTCCATTGTGAGCGAATTTCCGATATATCCGAATCCGATATATCCGAGGTTTACTGTATTAATATCGACTCCTGCTTGGTGGACATTCATTTATCTGGGTCTGGAACCAATTAACCGCTCTATAAACGAGGGATGCTTTATTGATCTGCATCAGCCTCGTCCATAGAAATCAGTCTTATATTCATCCAACACGGATGTGTTGGATGTCCTTTGTCTGTCTTGACTTGCTGTGCTATGTTACGTGACGTACATTGTATTATTTTAGTAGCTCCCAGTTACATCATATTCTATGGACGGAGGCTTCTCGCTGTTCTTTCACATACTCCGTCATCATGCTGGATCAGGATGAGTCTGTAAAAAAAAAAAAAAGCATGGCTATGGGCAGGCAGCAGCTGCAATTTTCTGCTTGAAATCCTTGAAATTCTTCAGTTTCAGCTGGAATCGCCGAATCAGCAAAGCGAGGAAAAGGGAAATCAATAAAGGGGATGAAATCTCGCCCCGAGCTTTTCTGATTTGGCATTAATCTGCCTTCAACATTTTGCCTTCTGTTTCGCAGACAGATTCTTGTCGCGGGATTAACCGGTGGAAATCCTCCCGACTGACTGACTGAGCCCATCCCGTGTTTGTCAGATTGGGGGCTCCGGCGGTGCTTGATAGGCTTGTAATGGCGCCTAAATGGATCTTAATCTTCCTGCATGAAAGTAAATAACCTGGCATGTTGGAGGACTTTTGCAGCGTTTTGATGACGCTAATTGGCGTTCAGCCTTTTCTGCTGTGTTGCCATAGCGACAACCTTTATCTCCAAACTGCAGGCTTTTAAAATGAATTGTCTTGTTGTGGGTGTAAGGGGGTTTGAACGGCGTACTTTTTAAACATTGGTGTTGAAATGGAGACGTTATTGTTGCTGACAGTGCGCCTCAGAAAGCTGAGTGTATTTTTCCAGCACGCCGAGTTCCAGTTCAGATTTCAGGAATAGCGGCTGTGGCTGAGTCCAACTGGTGACTCAAACCATCCTTTCCCGCCTTCACAGAGTCAGTGTGTCAGTCCCGTGACGAGCGGCGGTCGCCAGCACGTTTGGATGAAAGTCTGTTTTCAAAAACCTTCCAGAAAAGTAAGAAGTGATGAAGTTTCCATCATCTGCGTGTTGGGGGAGGGCTGCATCCGCTTGCCAAACTTTGACATCTTTCTCCGTATCCTCCCCTCTCTTCCTAGTTCTTCTGGGGGGGGGCATCAAGTGTTTCTTTTCTTAATGAAGATGTACGACGAGCACGTCGTCAGCGTAGTGGAGGTGGAGCCTATTTATTTCCCCCTCCTTAGCATCCGACAGACGAGCGAAACATGACTGATAGCGGGTCAGCGTCTGCCGTATCACCGTCGGCGTGAAACTTTGATTTATGGAGAATAATGGCTGTCCTCTTTGTCTGCCATTGTGCCAAACATTCGCTCGCCTTCCTTCTGTCGCCTCTGCTGCGACGCACGGCGTAGCGAGGGAGATAAAGATCAACAAAGCCACGGCCGACGTTTGGCATCGATCCTTCCATGTCGCCGTGACCGAGCCAAATGGGTTAATGTAGTCTGATATTGATTTCACTTTCAAGCATGGCTGCATTTCACTGCCATGTTTGCATTCACTCAGTTGCCAGACCATCTACTTACCTTTATTCCACCTGCTTATGACTTACCTTTATTCCACCTTCCTATGACTTACCTTTATTCCACCTGCTTATGACTTACCTTTATTCCACCTGCTTATGACTTACCTTTATTCCACCTGCTTATGACTTACCTTTATTCCACCTGCTTATGACTTACCTTTATTCCACCTGCTTATGACTTATCTTTATTCCACCTTCCTATGACTTACCTTTATTCCACCTGCTTATGACTTACCTTTATTCCACCTTCCTATGACTTACCTTTATTCCACCTGCTTATGACTTACCTTTATTCCACCTGCTTATGACTTACCTTTATTCCACCTTCCTATGACTTACCTTTATTCCACCTGCTTATGACTTACCTTTATTCCACCTGCTTATGACTTATCTTTATTCCACCTGCTTATGACTTATCTTTATTCCACCTTCCTATGACTTACCTTTATTCCACCTGCTTATGACTTACCTTTATTCCACCTTCCTATGACTTACCTTTATTCCACCTGCTTATGACTTACCTTTATTCCACCTGCTTATGACTTACCTTTATTCCACCTGCTTATGACTTACCTTTATTCCACCTGCTTATGACTTACCTTTATTCTACCTGCTTGTGACTTACATTTATTCTATGTACCTTCTTATGACTTACCTTTATTCCACATGCTTATGACTTACCTTTATTCCACATGCTTATGACTTAACTTTATTCCACCTTCCTATGACTTACCTTTATTCCACCTGCTTATGACTTACCTTTATTCCACCTTCCTATGACTTACCTTTATTCCACCTGCTTATGACTTACCTTTATTCCACCTGCTTATGACTTACCTTTATTCCACCTGCTTATGACTTACCTTTATTCCACCTGCTTATGACTTACCTTTATTCTACCTGCTTGTGACTTACATTTATTCTATGTACCTTCTTATGACTTACATTTATTCCACATGCTTATTACTTACCTTTATTCCACATGCTTATGACTTACCTTTATTCCACCTGCTTATGACTTAACTTTTCTTCTACCTTCTTATGACTTACCTTTATTCTACATGTTTATGATTTACCTTTATTCTACGTCTTTATGACTTACCTTTATTCTACGTCTTGATGACTTACCGTTATTCTACGTCTTGATGACTTACCGTTATTCTACGTCATGATGACTTACCTTTATTCTACGTCTTGATGACTTACCTTTATTCTACGTCTTGATGACTTACCTTTATTCTACGTCTTGATGACTTACCTTTATTCTACGTCTTGATGACTTACATTTATTCTACCTTCCTGTGACTTACATTTATTCTACCTTCCTGTGACTTACATTTATTCTACCTTCTTGTGACTTACCTTTATTCTACCTGCTTATGGCTTACCTTTATTCCACCTGCTAATGGCTTACCTTTATTCCACCTGCTTATGACTTACCTTTTCTTCTACCTTCTTATGACTTACCTTTTCTTCTACCTTCTTATGACTTACCTTTATTCTATGTCTTTATGACTTACCTTTATTCTATGTCTTTATGACTTACCTTTATTCTACCTTCCTGTGACTTACATTTATTCTACCTTCCTATGACTTAAATTTATTCTACCTGCTTATGACTTACCTTTATTCTACTTTCTTATGACTTACATTTATTCTACAGTTTTTATTTTACTTCTCATGACTTACCTTTATTCTACGTCTGTATGACCTACCTTTTATTCTACGTCTTTAATAATTACCTTTATTCCACCTCTTTATTACTTACCTTATTCTGCCTCTTTTATATTTACCCTTATTCTCCGTCTTTATTACTTACCTTTATTCTACCTCTTTATGACTCGCCTTTATTGTAATCATTTCTGTATGACTTTGCATTATTCTACTTATTTCATTATAACTTGGCTTTATTCTACTTATTTAATTATGGCTGACCTTTATTCTATGCCTCTATTACTTACCCATATTCTACGTCTTTATGACTTATCTTTATTGTCCTTCATTGCTTACCTTTATTCTGCTTCCTTATTATTTTTGCCATGCCAGCCTTGCTGCCTATTGGAGGATTTTGTGTTTAAGCGAGACAGAATTATTTTGCACCCCAGGAAGCATTTTATTCTCTCTTGTGGAGGGACCATATTATTGACAGGGAAGTTGGATATACTTAAGAGTAGTACAGCTTGTATAGCAGTGCAGATGTAGTATCCTGTGAAAATCCCCCATCTCATCTGATTCTGAGCACATGTTGAAATGTATTCCCATAATGAACCGTAGCTCACCGTTGCTCACAGCACTCGTGCAGTTCCCCAGCACCATCCTCAAGCGTATACGAGACATAATTATGTTGCTCCTGACTTGTGCTGACAGATCACATCGGTGTGGAGTAGTGTGTTGATACTTCAGCGATGCTGCCATACAAGCCGACTGCTATAAAGTTCTTATCCAAATTGGATTGTCCCTTGACAAGATATACTGTAGGGTCATAAAAAATGTGACTTTAGTGCATCCAGCATGTATGAGAAGATGCACTCTTCCCGCAACATGAAACAGACCAGGCGAGTTAAAGCTCTTCATGACGGTGCACGCACACCAGCCTGCTGCAGCTGCCCAAATGTATTATTTATGTCAAGACACGGCTGACAGGCTGGGGAGGATGTCCTACTCTCCTCTCTGGAGGACTCCTCCTCCACTTATTCTTTTCCTTTTACTGTCTGACGGGCACAAAAAGTGAATTAGTTCTCCATTGTGTTTACGTAAACATATTAAGAAGCTCAGCGCTGGTAGAATCCACATCAGCTAATTCCGCAGGCTGACTTTCCTCCTTGCACTGAGCTCATCAAAGCGTCTAGGGAGATTATTTATCTAATGTGTAACGTAGCCTGCCCTCAAGCAGTGAGGACCATAGAGGTTTGCTTGCAGGCTAGCCGTGTTTGGAATATGGCAATCATTTAGTGGTAGTGCTAGGAAAGATACCATGGTACCAGGTATTGTTGCTGTCGTTTGAGTGTTTTCCACGTCAGGTTTGTTGGATTTCTGTGTGAGAGAAGCCGAACCCAACGCTAACCCTAATAATCTCTAATCCTAACCCTAATTCAAACAATAACCCCTAATCCTAACCCTAATTATAACAATAACAATTATAATAATTCCTGAATCCTAACCCCTGAAGAAAGTAGTTTCTTCCATTCCTTGAAGATGAGGAACATCATGGATGCCTGCATGCAAAATTAGGCGTTGCAACATGACATGGCCAACCATATGACGTCATATTTCCAGATATTTGGCTGGACTTGACTGCTAACTACTGGTGTGGAATGCACACTGCACACGGTTTTAGGTTCCTTCCCCAACATGTCGTCCTTCGGCAGGAAGAGGCGTGGTACCTGCTACACACAGGTAGATGCATGCCGCCTTTCCAGCGAGGAACCACGACAGCGTGAGTTGCCGCATCATGCGGGGGACATTTTGTCTTTCTGCAGCGATTGTCAGCTGAGACGTGATGAAGCCAAATGTCACGTCAAGGCAAGATAGAAGCTCGCTGTAGGGGGGCGGGGACGCAGCTTCTCCCACCCCATGTCGGTGAGTTGTGCTGCAACAAGCGGTGATGAGAGCAACCGCTGCTGACTTTGGATGATCCAAGGGAGCGTCCATGTTGGAATCCAGTGAGACATTCCTAACCTGCAGGCTGCCAGCTTACAAATGGATTTAAGAACTTTAGCTTCCTTCCCAAAAGTATGAAAAAACAAGAGGACGAGGAAAGCACTTGTGGAGGTTCCCATGAAGGCCCCTCCTGCAGGGGGTTCCTGAGCATGGCCACCTTCCAAGGGTGGTTGCAGTCGGCCTCGCTCTGTTTGGACACGTTGGAACTGAGTGTATAATTACCAGCTCAGCCAGTTTTTTCATTATGTTTTTTTTCCCTCCAAGCTATCTTCACGCGCTTCTTCTTTGGCTTAATTAAGACTTAATGACAAAAAGTCAAAAGTGGCAATTAAATTAGCGGCTCTGTGCTCTGCTGGAATTATGATTTTTGTAGTGAGTGTAATGAGCAATGCCCCTCTTCTACCAAGGTGCCAGATGAGGGTGAACCAGAGCTCCCAGCATGCACTGCGCTTCCATAAGGGAAAGAGAGGGAAGAGAGGAAATGTGTTTGTTGTTACACGGGATTGAAATGCTTCTTTTATCGATTGGATGGTGGGATTTGCCGGCATAATCCCGCCTGAAGTTCCTCCATGCTCTCTGATGAAATGTTTTTCAAAGGTGGGTATTAGTGTGGGGGGGGTCAGGCTCCATAACCCCCATTTTCATGTATCTGTTTGGGTAAGGGAGACCTGGAAGCAGAGTGCTGAGGCATGAAGGGGGGCTGAGTGCATCCAAACGCACGCCCAAGGAGGAGGCGGCGGCTTCCCGCTTACACCCCCCATTCCCACTGCTCCCTCCTGATCCTGACCCACTTTCTTCTCCCCCCTCGCTTTAATTGCCGCGCGGCACACTGAGGCCATCTGCTCGACTGAAGCCGGTCGCCATGGAGATGCTGGGAGGCTTTTCGGATTTGCTCCACAGTGACCAACAGGCAAATGGAGGTCAGGGATTGGGGGCAGGGTGCCGGCCGACCACGAGCATGGGAGGGGGGTACACACCTGTGTACTGGGATGGGACAGTGCGGAAAAACACCTGGAACACAAACAGGGCACTTTAATATGTGTCATACCATAGCTCATACTGTCAATAATACCGTTTTCATACATGGTTCAAGGACGTTAAAGGATGGTTCACACTTCATACCGGTTAAACTTCAACTTTGGACTGCATGAAGTACTACTACAACATCTACTCTAGTACTGTGTCACCTTGGATCACACACAAGCACACATAGCCAAGTCATAGAATGAATGTAATGTCTTGGGTTATCAATGATGACCACTATAATCAATCATGGAAAATAATCCTAAACTCAAACCAGGTCTTTATCAACCTTAACGATGATTGTGTGATGAAGCGTTCCACCAAGGTCACCTGTAGCATCACGTCTGCCTCGCGTTGGTTGAAACCTCCAACCTTCTGCTGGCCTTCAAGGCCGTAGTTTCCTTGTTAATGGCTCGAGCAGAAGCACGTGGAGAGGCCAAGAAGGCATTTGTGAGGAAACGCTTCATGTTTACTCGTCTTTGAAAGGTCAGTATCGGTTGCGCTCTTTTCTGGGTCGCCATCTGTAGGTCAATACGTTCTTAGCAGTTTGTCTTGTCTGTGTTGATGGAGAATTTGACTAAGATGCTGCGATCTTCATTTAAGACACTTTGCTTTTTCTCTGGAAACAACGAACCCAGAGACTAAAACATCCAGCAGCAGACTTAACTTGACTGAACTGGCAAGATGGAAATTCAATTTTTTACTCGTCAAGCAAACTCACTTATTGCCTTTTGTACTTTTGCTAGTAAACACGGGAAACAATTATGGAAAAAATGTAATGAAAGGATTGTTATTTATGTTGTCTTTCCACCATGTAATCTTATTTTGGCAGTGAATGAGGTTCCTACAAACTTAAATACCACCTGGAAAGGCGGAACATGGCCTGCCGCCTGAGGCTTCTGTTCAAACGCCCCAGCTAAATGTCACTAAATGAAATCTGTTGACAGTCAAGCAAAAACTAAACTTTCCAAAGTCATATTGATGCTACTGCAAATCATATCTCATTCTATACTTCCAAACATTCCAGCAAAAATGCTTTCATATGCAAGAGCAGCTAGAAAACTAGGCTTGGGAATGGAACATTTTCCCCCTGCTTTGAGCAAGAAACTGTAAGTTTCCACCCATCGTGCCAACTATGTCAGCAGTCATAAAGAAAGCGGAACAGGGTTCCTCTTCAGAGACGGATTGGCCGGTGCTGAGTGACGCATCGATGCAGCACACACGGCTAGCTGAAGCTAACTCGGGTGTGTACTTTAATCCCAGCGTGGATCCGGGCAGCGTGTGAAGGTCACATGTGGACGTATTTGATGCGCTTTGTCCTCCTCTGGCAGCTTATCCTGCTGCAGTAGATTATGAGATTGTAGAGATGAATTCATTTGTATGATATTATTATTATTAGAAAGTTTCATCCAGCTGGCCAAGCTGGGCCGGTTATATCGATATTGATATCGATATTGATATATTGTCCTTGGCTTCACATGTTCACAGGCAGACATGAAGCAAGATGTACCTTTGCGGTGCCAAAGTTGTGATTGGTGTTTGGACACAGGACGGCTGCTTGGCTGCACTGCTTGGTGGTCCAACGTGGTCCCCAGGAGGAGCGCCTGGCTTTGCTGCTGTCCTGCCTCATTTCATTTTGGCTGTTCACCCTGAAACAGTCTTGTCTGGTTGTGATGCTGATGCTGTGAAATCCCAACGTGTTCCAAATGTTGCCTCATATGATTTCCTGAGCACTTTGGAAGCAAGGAAGCCCTCAGTCCAGTTATCATACCGTCTGTACCAGCTGGATGCCCAGGAACCTGAACAGGTAACGCCATTGTGCCCGCATCTTAACCAACAGCTAAAGTCCTAATTAAGGGTGCGGGGCTTTGCATAGAAAACATAATAATAATAATAATAATAATACATTTTATTTGTATAGCACTTTTCAAGATACTCAAAGACACTTTACAAAAGAATGAAGTTGAATAAAACAAGTAAACAGAATAAAAGACACACCAAAATACAACATTGATTGGTTAATACATGAGTAAAAACATGAGTGGGGCGGGGCACAGCAGTCAGATATAAAAAGTTAGACATTAAAACCAGATTTAAAGAGGTGAGTTTTTAGTTGTTTTTAAAGGTGGGAAGGTCAGGGCAAGCACGGAGTGAATGGGGCAAATAGTTCCAGAGGGTGGGGGCAGCGATGGAGAAGGCTCTGTCTCCCCAGGTTCGGAGCTTGGTCTTACAGGGGAGTGCCAGGAGGTTTGAGTCTGAGGAGCGAAGGGGACGCGGGGGATTGTGTGGATGGAGCAGGTCTGTGAGATATGGGGGGGTCAGATCGTGGAGGGCTTTGTAGGTGATGAGAAGAATTTTGAAGTGAATGCGTTGGGGGACGGGAAGCCAGTGGAGGTTTTGGAGGACAGGGGTAATGTGTTCACGAGAGCGGGTGGAGGTGAGGAGGCGGGCAGCGGAGTTCTGAATATATTGTAGTTTGTCGAGGGTTTTGGACGGTGTACCGTAGAGAATGCTGTTGCAGTAGTCGATTCTGGAGGTGATGAATGCATGGATCAGGGATTCAGCGGCAGAGAATGTAAGTGATGGACGGAGTCGAGCTATGTTCTTAAGATGGAAGAATGCAGTCCGGGTTAACTGTTTGATGTGGGGTTCAAATGAAAGGGTGGGGTCTAGGAGGATACCAAGGTTGCGGATGAGCGGGGATGGAGTGAGGGTGGCGCTGTCAAATTGAAGATGGAAGTTATGGGTGGGCGTTGTGGTGTTTTTGGGACCGATGATGATAATATCTGTTTTGTCACTATTAAGTTTGAGAAAGTTTTTATATCAGCGAAGCAGTTGGTGAGGGTGGAGTAGATGTTGGAGGTGATGGAGGTGGTAGAAATGTATAATTGAATATCATCGGCCATGTCGACGGATGATATTGCCAAGCGGAAGGATGTAGAGGATGAAGAGAAGAGGACCAAGCACCGAACCTTGGGGAACACCTTGAGGTAAAGGGGCTATGGAGGAGGAGCAGCTATTTATGTGCACAAACTGTTGACGATTGGTGAGGTATGATTGGAGCCAGGACAGAGCAGAATCGGTGATATTGAGGCTGGTTTTGAGGCGGGACAGGAGGATGGAGTGGCTAATGGTGTCAAAGGCTGCGGTGAGGTCTAGGAGGATGAGGATGGTAAGATGGCCGGAATCGGAGGAGAGAAGAAGATCATTGGTGATTTTAAGAAGAGCTGTTTCAGTACTGTGTTTGGGACGGAAACCGGACTGGAAGGATTCAAAACATGGCTGAAGATTGTCGGCTACATGTTTACCGGACGCACGAAGCATGATCTTGTAACGTCATTGGCGCTTCGAACAGGAGCTTTGTCTGAGTCAGCATCATCAAATTAACTCTGATTCTCGGAAGTGGATGGAATTGATTGGATATTAGTGTTGAAACAATTAAATGGTCCCTGACATACCCCCATTGAAAAGGGGGTGCTCCCTTTTAAAGGTCCAACATCAATGTGTGGTTGTGCTTGGTGATGAACGTAAACGTGCGCTCATCAGGTGTCGGCATACGGATCACAGTGACGCTTGCCGAGTGTGAAAAGATGTTCTAGTCAGATGGCGTGTATGGATTATAAGCTTCCGTCCCCGTGCTGAATGCAAACAGCCTTCCTGTCATCAAAGCTGCTTCAGTATTCATCATGCGTTTCCCCTTCCGAGACTCCACGCAGAGAATCTACACATTTAGTTTGGTATGAGCCCTGCGGCGTGCAACACGCATCTGCAATCACACGGAGCAGCGCAAGCATATATCAGAAAGGAAACAACAATCGCAGCGGGGTGGGGGGCTGGTTAAGCGCGGCGGCGAGGACGGCGCGTGGTGTTACTTTTGGAGTAAAGTGGGTTCTTGGGGCACTGAAAGCAGGCACTTATGGGCTGATTGGTGGATGGAGAGGTTGTTGTACTCTATCAAAGTCACAAACGTCTTGGTCATTTGCCTGATGCTTTCACAGAAGGCGGCCATTGTGGAGGGTTTCTTTCTTCCACGTAGCCCTCGCCCTCCATATTCACAATAACATCAAGAAGGAAAGCCTTGGCAAGCGTTTCAGTGACAATCAGAAGACTCTAGAAAGCCTGCAGTATGGGAAGGCTTGGAAGAGGTTCTGTTTGAAATCAGACCAGTGTGAGTGAGCTCTTTGTACGCCGTGTTTGCGCTCATTTGTTTTGCTTTTGCAGACGTCGACTGGACGTAAGAGCTGTGACAAACAAGGAGATTACAGGTGTTAGCTTTTCATGACAGAGCGAGCTTGTTGTAATCCACCTGATTGTCCGTTTGGCCTTCAAGCTTCAGCCTGTAGCTCCTTCCCACGGCCAGGAAACCCTAAACCAACTTGCTTAGTCTCCGTTCCATCTAGTCTCCAACAAGAAGTGTGCGTACTCACCAAGGAAGACAATTTCCAACTGGATTGAGAAGTGTCTGACTTGTGTTTGAAGTAGTTTCTTGTTGGTGTGTCTGCAAGGGAAATGATGTGCAATTGGTCACTTTGAACCGAATGTGAGTCTAAGGGATAAATTCCTGCTGACATGACCTTGCAGCGCCATGTCTTGTCCGTCACTATTCCTGCCTAGACGAGGTTATGAAGGATGTGTGTCAAGGAACCACGGTGCTTCGTTGTTAGCGCTGCTTGTAGCCAACAGCCCACAGAGACGGCACACGTCTTCTTCTGATTTTGTTTTGACCGTCGGCAATGCTACCGACACCCACAGGACCGAGGTGGAACAGCAAGAAGCGCTGGAGACAACCGAGGCGGCCGAGCTAGTGGTGTGTGTGCTGAGCGTTATCCAACACAGCATGGGAGATGACTTGATGTACGAGCGAGTCCAGAAGGGATTATTCAAATGTAATTGTTCAATACTCTCTGCCAGTAATGTCAGATTATTCCCCACTCTAACGTCTACCTTCCATTTAGCATGAATATTTATGTGAGGCTGTCAGGCGCCTCGGATGAATCAACAAGAAAGAGAGAGCAGGTTGATGTGTTGTAAATCAAAGTCTAAGCAGCTGAAAAAAAGAGTCATTTTCCCTCTATGTCATCCCTTGCAAAAAGTAAGCAATGTAGCCAACCAGAAGCGTCAGTGACTTCTGAAGGCGACACAGTAACAAACATGGCCAGCTGGAAGGAATACACTGGTGGACGCAGAGCCAAGTTCCTTTGCTGGAACCTTGGTCAGTGTCATTCATTCTTTCCAGAAGGTCCGACCAAGCGAAACGGATGCTAACCAAATCCATTTTCCCCATGAAAAATCATGTCTAGCCAATTAGTCCCTTCCAGAAAGCCAAAAATATGAACACAAAACACCCTTTATAGTTTACATGCAGTAAATGACTGGTTGTAAATGCATTTACATGATGAACATTTAAGGTTACTAAAGGTTCTCCAAAGGTGTGGTGTTGAAGCATGATCGTTTTTGAGCGAAAACACAAATAACTTTTTTACATTTACTTTCTATGAATGTAGATGTAAGTGTAGTTTGTGTACACCTGGATGTAAGAAGGTTGGAAGAAATGAGGATGTGACCAAGTGTACCTGTTGATGAATCCTAATGAAATATGACATCACTACAACCACATGACTACTACCAGAAGAACCAGAGTATAGAGGGGGAAGAGCCACCTGCTGTGGCCCAGCAAGGTGCACCGTATTCGG
Organism: Doryrhamphus excisus; assembly: GCF_037039965.1. Classification (NCBI taxonomy): domain Eukaryota; kingdom Metazoa; phylum Chordata; class Actinopteri; order Syngnathiformes; family Syngnathidae; genus Doryrhamphus; species Doryrhamphus excisus. The sequence goes on from NC_136364.1 coordinate 2,374,325, forward strand.
ACACATGCTCTGAACAGCTGCTGTAACGGTCTCTGGTAAAACGTTTGCGCTTTTCAAACTTTCAGGTGGCTGATAGGGTTTTGTGTGGATCCCCCCCCACCCCCACCACCACCACCACCACCATCACAAAGCATTTGATACAACTAGTGTGCAGTGGTTATTTTCATGTAAAACAACCATTGTTGGTGTTGTGTATGTTGTGGCATACGTATGTACAATGTCTATACAGCCCAACAATATTCTGAGTGCCCTGAAAAATCTGTCAAAATCATCCCAAATGTCCAGTACCGAGAGAGACGTTTTTTTGTAAAGGTCCGGGGTTGAGTCAGTTAGGAAAGTGTATCAGTGTGGATGTGGCATTTGTTGCCATGTCAGCGTTTATTTCAGGTCAGCATCACTAAGTTGTTTGCATGTGGAGGTATTTTTAGCAACACACCGTGAGTGAGGGCAGCATCATGTTAAACATTCAGACTTAGCGCTGCAGAGGGATGTGTTTGTATCGCTGTCGGATGGGTGGGGGGGAATTGGGGGGTGGGTCACGTGCTGACCTCATTGTGTGCACGAGTAGCTTCACTGCGGCATCGCTGCTCGCCATACGCAGCGGCAGACGACTATCTGCCAGCGTCCTGACAACACACTGGCTTGCCTGACACCAAATCCATCACAGACTTTCCCAGTAAAATAAATACAAGTGGACCCCCTCCCCTCGTGCTGTAAAATTGTAGATTTATTATTTTTATCTGCGGAATAGCAGCTGACAGGCTTTATTACTTCTCCACCCTTGCAGTCTGCACGTCTGTGCAGCAACTTGCAATTGTGTGAAAATAAAAGTCACTTTTTACACATGCACAGGTTAATCATTTACTTCCTGACACCCCCCCCCCCCCACCAACCACACACACACACACACACACACTCCCCCACTGTGTCACATCCCAGTCTTCACATAAAACAGCGCAATAGCTGTGCTGCCTATTCTGTGCTGTTAGGGTTAGGATCAGGGGTTAGGGCTGGGTTAAATTAGGGGTTAGATTAGTGCTGGGTTAGGATTAGGGTTTAGGACTGCGTTAGGGTCAGGGGTTAGGGCTGGGTTAAATTAGGGGTTAGATTAGTGCTGGGTTAGGATTAGGGTTTAGGACTGCGTTAGGGTCAGGGGTTAGGGCTGGGTTAAATTAGGGGTTAGATTAGTGCTGGGTTAGGATTAGGGTTTAGGACTGCGTTAGGATCAGGGGTTAGGGCTGGGTTAAATTAGGGGTTAGATTAGTGCTGGGTTAGGATTAGGGTTTAGGACTGCGTTAGGATCAGGGGTTAGGGCTGGGTTAAATTAAGGGTTAGATTAGTGCTGGGTTAGGATTAGGGTTTAGGACTGCGTTAGGCTCAGGGGTTAGGGCTGGGTTAAATTAAGGGTTAGATTAGTGCTGGGTTCGGATTAGGGTTTAGGACTGCGTTAGGATCAGGGGTTAGGGCTGGGTTAAATTAAGGGTTAGATTAGTGCTGGGTTAGGATTAGGGTTTAGGACTGCGTTAGGATCAGGGGTTAGGGTTAGGACTGGGTTAGGATTCGGGGTTAGGTTTAAAACTGGGTTAGGATAAAGGGTTAGGGCTGGATTCGGACTAGGGTTAGGGCTGGGTTAGGGATTGGAGTTTGGATTAGGATAGGGTTAGGATTAGGGTTAGGACTGGGTTAGCGAAGCCTGCTTCTTTGGTGGTATCATGTTCATGAGGAAGGACGTTTTTCATCCATGACACAACTTGAATATATGTGTGTGTGTGTGTGTATGATCTCCAATAAGTTGTCAAAGGCAGTAATGAAGGCATTTTTCCAAATGTAGAAATGAATGCAGTTGAAAAGAAGAGAGTTGATGTGAAAGTCAGCAAGACAGCAGCTGTGTGATATCCCCCCCCCCTCGACACAGGAAAACAAAGGTGGCAGGCTGGGGGCCTGGGGGGTTAATGGCACTCATCTAGGGGTCAGTGATGGCATGGCCAGGTGTGTCAAAGTACACTTAACCTCTTCCTAGTGACCTTTGCCTTCCATGTGTTGCGTAGAAAGCGCACCCGGCTGTTATTGCGTTTGAACCCCCCCACATAAACCATCAGGCTTGGAGATGACCACTGTGAATGCACATTTGGCAAATTGGTACATTGTGGACATGGAATTCATCATGATGGGTTTTCCATGTCGTCCCTGACGTGACTCCAACGTGGCGTCCGTCAGCGCGAGGCCGTCGTCTTCTCCTGACAAAGAGCGCGGGCGTTGTATAACATCATCTATCATCCCGCCGCCTTTGTTCAGCCTGGTGTGCGGGGCGGGGGCCGGCATTCAGCGTGACAGGCGGCTGCAGATACAAAATGACAGTGACACAAAGCGGGGCCGCCGTGCCGGGCCTGACGCCGCTCTTTTCCACGCAGACCGGGCTTGACGGGACTTACCAGCCCACCATCAGATGCCCGCCGTGCTCTTGACACCTCCGCTGGCTGGAGATGAACTTGGAAACGTACGACGGACACGATTCCATTTGTGAAACAAGATGAGGCTTGAGGAGCTTCTCATCTTCTACTTTCTGTCCTTTAGGAAAGCACCTTCCCAAAACAAGCAAAGTGTCATTCAGATCATGGTTCCTGCTTGGATCCTTCCTGGTTCCTGCATGGTTCAAATGTGTTTCCTGAGTGGTCCTGACTTGCTTCCTGTCTTGTTCCTTCCTGGTTCCTGCATGGTTCATATGTAGTTCCTGAGTGGTCCTGTCTTGGTTCCTGCATGGTTCATATATGGTTCGTGTGCGGTTCTGTTTTGGTTCCTGTTTGGATCCTTCCTGGTTCCTGCATGGTTCATATGTGGTTCCTGAGTGGTCCTGTATTGGTTCCTGTCTTGTTCCTTCCTGGTTCCTGCATGGTTCATATGTGGTTCCTTAGTGGTCCTGTCTTGGTTCCTGCATGGTTCATATGTGGTTTGTGTGCGGTTCTGTCTTGGTTCCTGCCTGGATCCTTCCTGGTTCCTGCATGGTTCAAATGTGGTTCGTGTGTGGTTCTGTCTTGGTTCCTGCCTTGTTCCTGCCTTTTTCTTTCCTGGTTCCCGCATAGTTCATATGTGGTTTTGTCTTAGTTCCTGCTTGGATCTTTCCTGTTTCCTGCATGGTTCATATGTGGTTCCTGCCTTGCTCATTCCTGGTTCTTGCATGGTTCAAATGTGGTTCTTGTGTGGTTCTGTCTTGGTTCCTGTTTGTCCCTGCCTTTTTCCTTCCTGGTTACCGCATGGTTCATATGTGGTTCTGTCTTGGTTCCTGCTTGGATCCTTCCTGGTTCCTGCATGGTTCAAATGTGGTTCTTGTGTGGTTCTGTCTTGGTTCCCGCTTGTTCCTGCCTTTTTCCTTCCTGGTTCCCGCATGGTTCATATGTAGTTCGTGTGCGGTTCTGTCTTGTTTCCTGATTGGATCCTTCCTGGTTCCTGCATGGTTCATATGCGGTTCCTGTGTGGTCCCGTCTTGGTTCCTGCATGGTCTTTGACCTACCTTGTGTGTGTCGAGAGCCTTGACTTATCATGATAGAAATAAAACTGATGTGAGAAGGTAACGTGAGCGACTGTACGTGTTAGAACCTGAGCGTTCATTCCTCCTCTTGGATTGGAGCCTCCATGGCAGTGAACATGATGAAGATGTCTGACTGCAGGAAGTTAAAGTTCAATATTGAGGTTGATGGTAAGAATGATTTGCATTTGCTGTCTCTGCTGAGAGAGAAAAGGAGAGAAGGATCATCTTTCCTTCCTTGGGGGTGAAGGTGCACATCCGCATGTCTTGTTATTTTTAGCCATAACCTGGGGAGACGTTACGTTACCCGACACTTTTCATGTGAAACGCTTGCCCATTCTTTGCTGCACAGCTGACATTCCATCCATACAAGGATACCTCATGATGCTATACTATCCTATATGACAGTATTGCAGTAGATATAGTACATATGCATGTGGCATTATATGTGGCATTATATGTATTACAGTATTACATTAAGATTGTGCCATTTGTCATCATTAGGTGTCGGAAGTACACACTTGTGTTGAAGTTGGACACCTGCCCTGGGATGGGGGGGGTGTTAAGATGACACTGCTGCAAGGAGGTGGAAATAATTGGCTAGGTCGCCACCTGCCCTCATCTGTTAGGTGGGGGCGGGGTCACAGACACCACACAGCTCACGTAGTTAGGAGCAGGGACCGGTTGATTGGCTTGAAAAGACCCTCAGTTTGGTGTCATTAGGTGTGTGTGTGGGAGGGGCTGTAACCGAACAAAGTGTGAGTGGATGTAGAAGAGCAGCACTAACAATAACGTGTCTCTCACACATGGGGGAAATTCTGATGTCATCTCAGCGCAGGGGGGTCTGTGGGAAAGTGGGTCCAATGTGATAAATATTATTAAATCACGTAGACTGCAGCACACACACGGTGGCCTCGGAAACAATAGTCAATGGGCACTTCATAATGAAGCTGTTATATGGGGGGGGGGGCACGGGGGACAGAAGCAGTAATGACAGCGTAACAAGGCTGGCATCTGATTGGCTTTTTTTGTTTTGTAAATGCACTCATGCAGGACGTCAATAATGATCATCCATCCTCTTATGATTTCTTTGGAATACGTATGAAAAGCAAGCCAGGCTTTGGATCATCTTCATGGGAACGTTCCGGAATGAAAAGTGGATTCCAGGAGTGGCAGCGTGCCAGCGAGTGTAAAGCACTACAAATAGACTTTGTCTTGTTAATGTGCTGCAACACCGCGCCGTGCCCGCTCCAATGGGAAAAGAATAACAAAGAATCCAATAAACCATCCAATTTATTTCTAATCAAACACACACAATCACAACATCTACTTTCTTTTCGACAACACTCTACTTCCAACGTACGCCAACTGGATACATGCTAACTTTACATGCTAGCATTACTACATGTTAGCATTACTACATGTTAGCATCACTATATGCTAGCATCATCACATGCTATCATCATTACATGCTGGCATGTAGTCACTAATGCTAGCGTCATTACATGTCAGCATGGGCCTGCATGGTGGTTGAGTGGTTATCATGCAGGCCACACAGTCAGGAAAATGGGAAGCGAGGGTTGGAATCTCCGCTTTGGCATCTCTGTGTGGATTTTGCATGTTCTCCTGTGCGTCCGTGGGTTTTCTCCGGGTACTCCGGTTTCCTCCCACATTCCAAAAACATGCTAGGTTAATTAGCGACTCCAAATTGTCCATAGGTATGAATGTGAGTGTGAATGGTTGTTTGTCTATATGTGCCCTGTGATTGGCTGGTCACCAGTCCAGGGTGTGCCCCGCCTCTCATCCAAATACAGCTGGGATAGGCTCCATCATACCCGCGACCCTAGTGAGGATAAACGGCTTAGAAAATGGATGGATGGATACATGTTAGCATAATTAAATGAAAGCATCATTACATGTTAGCATGATAACATATTAGCATTATTACATCTTGGTACTCATAACCACAATTAGTACTCAGAACCATAGGTAGTACTCATAACTGCAAAGTAGTAGTTAGAAAGTAGTACTGATAGTACTAGTGATAGTGAGAACGCAGTAGTAGTGATCGTAGTACCGATAGTGAGAAAGTACCAGAGGTAGTACTGTAAATCATGGTTGCTATACGGTTGGTTATCGTCAGCTCTGTTCCCATGCAGTATCGGTCTTCAAGCTGCGGTTCGGTGGAGCCTGCCTCCCACCAACGGCGGTGGAGGCGAACGTGGTCGGCGGGCCTCCCACCTCAGCGGCCGTGTCGCGGTCGAAGTGCAGCGTGTGCAAATTATACGTGAGCGTGGCCAAAAAGCTGCGGTGCAGGCGGCGTCCCCGCCCGCGCGGCCCGGCCTCGCCCGAGCATGTCAGGCGGATCAGCTGCGGGCTGTTAAAGCGGTCTGTGGACGGCAGGCAGAAAGAAAAGCCGTTAAAAGTCCCCGCAGGAGGTTTGGTTGGTTGAGTGTTTGCTTAGCGTCCATTAGGGACTTTTATTTGCACTTGGGAGCGTGTTGTGTTGTTTCAACACTAGAGAGATTAGAAGAAAGCTTCTCTTACTAACTGACTGACTTCCATCTTCTATCTGCAGCAACCTCACACACACCACCATCCTGCTGTCTCCATACGCCACCTTCACTGCTGCAGGAGCACAACATTTTAATTTGGGGGGGGGCTGGTGTCCATAAGGCGTATGCTACCATGTTGTTCTATTGCTCATGTAGAAGTGTGGGGGAGGTATGACGAGATCTCCATGAGAAGGTTCCACAGGCTGACCCCGACTTGCAGGTTTGGTCCAGAATGAGCTGACATGAAGCCAGAGTAAACAGCCTGCAGTAAAGCTAACACGCCGGCGGGGCTTCGTGCTTCTCCTGAAGGTGCTTTCATTCCAGCCACGGCTTTGCAGGAATGAGCTCCACAGCTCTCCAGAGGGGACTTTTTCATGTTCAAGCCCCCCAGCGTGTGATAAATGAGATCAGAATGTGGCCTCGTGTGTTGTAAGGAAGAATGTATGACTTTTAATGTTTCCACTCGGAGCTGAAGGAGCTAACCTCATCCACTACCATCTTCTAACAATGCTAACAGCTATCTCCTAGCATACAAAGTGCTCGTATGAGAACATTTTGTACCTTAATGGACAAGAGTTAAAACAAAATGCTAACGTTGCTACAATTTCTGTGCTGGCATATACACAGTACTCTGTACTTGTTTACTATTTAAACAGGCTAATAAGGCTAGCATATAGCAAGACAGCAACTTGCGTAGCTACTGACAGGCCCATAAGAGTCATTCATACATCATGTGCTGAAATATGTTGCTATATTTCCATAGACTAATTAAACCAGATAAAGTGCTAACATGCTAACTGTTGGTATGCTAACATATAGCGACATGGCTATAGTTGAATACAACTAGGCAAACAATAAAGATATGAGGTACTCTTTCCAAAAGCTCATCAAAGCGGATAAAGTGCTAATTGTTAGTATAACATACACCAAAATAACATGTTTAATTCCAGATGTGCTAACATGCTAACAGCAGCACAAGAAAATGTTATGGCAGAGGCAGCCATTATGCTAGCATTATGTTAGCAAACAATATAGTAGTAGATATAGTATAGTAGATATAAATTGGAGGAGTAATTACACAGTGTGGATCCATATTTAACAGGATTGCGCTTTCCATGATCCTAATGAAGGCAGCATGCTCCATAAATTTAGGAAGAGTGCAATCCCCAGCAGGGGGCGACCCTTCACGAGTGGTAACCGTGGAAGGCAACCCCACACGTACGTACGTGCTGGAGGAACGCTGGCGTGAAATACACTCGGCTCCTTTCTGATTCGAGTGACCTTTGCTACCTTCCGCATGTGTTTTTATTTGGGGGGGTGTCCTCCAAGTGGGGAAGAATGTTGGATGGGAATTCCAGTCAGTGAAAGGAATCATTTCCTGGTGACAGTGTGGGTGTTTCTTATTCATATTCATTTTTTTCATATTCATATTCCGGCAGACTGCAGCCAGTAAAGGCGTGAAAGCAAACATTACAAACATGATTAAAGCAAACATTTAAGCGGCTCGGTAAATAAAAATGACTCTGAGGAGTCAAAGTGCTTTTCTCTTCCCAATGGACTCTTAGCTTCCTACTCTATTCTCTCCATTTGTGGTGTACACAGCTTTAGTTCCAATGCTCTAAAGGGGGCCTGTTGTGCCTTTCTGACCTATGTTGTTCATGTTGTGTTTACGGATCACCAGGTCTGGGTATTAGGAAGTGAGCCCTGAAAGAGGTTTTTGGTGGCTCTGAATATTTTTTTCTAACGTCACTGCAGTGGGGACTTCCCCATATGGGCTGCAGATCCGGAATTCTTTGGGTGCACTTCGGAGTGTGACCAATCACAGCATTGTGGGCCGGGGCGGAGTAAATGAAACAGCAGGAAGTCCATGGAAACAGTGCTGGAAGGAGCACAGATTCTGGAAGCTCTCGAGCGCTTTGTATGTGGGTTTTGGTGTGTAGAGTTGGGAATCCAAATGTTGAACTTGGTGAAGAGGAGAAGAAAGAAATACACTAGATACTACTGTTTTTGTGTATGTGTGAGTACAGTATAATACCACACTGTGGGGCTTGTTTTCAAACATTTGTACTGGAAAATATCCCATTGGATATTATTTGTACTGATGAATATTCCAGCATATACTCAAATATGTCTTTAAAGGCTAACATTTAGCTTGAGGGAAGAATAAAGTATGGCAGGAAAACAAGCAGCGTTTGCTGTTAATAACATAAAGTTGTATTGTATTTATGGAAATGATATGATAAAGGGCAGGAAAAGGAGAAAATGGAGGGGAAAGCTCTTGAATGTGACTTTGTGGAAGGAGCGTGTTAGCGTAGCACTTAGCTTCTTTCTGCATGGCTACTCTCACGTTGCTGGGGGACGGCCCCGGTCACGTGTTCAGGGCCCAAGTAGGTCAGCCTCCTTTTAGTGCAGCCGAGCGGCGATGCGCTCGTAGCGCCATGAATATTTCACCCTCTTTTCTTTCAAACAAAGACGCTGTTGGTCAAGTAAAACAACCACGGCTGGCGTGATCGTCGCTAAACGACGGCGTTTGGGGGGGATCGATGGCGGTGTATCATCACACAGACAGAAGCTATGAACCAGTTGATTGATCCGTCAATAAGAAGTAGAAATGTAGGAAGTCGTAACTGCGTCATGTAGCAGTTAGCAGAATAAACGGTGGTTGCTATCACGTAGCATCACGGCTAACGTGCTGTATTTGCCCTGCATCATCCATCCACACGCGCACGCATGCATCTATTATGCATGCCGGGTCGGAGGTCGCTGTGCAGCGTGTGGGCGTGCACGGCAGCCATGCTGGAGCGCACGAACACCGGATAGAGCCGCCATGTTGAACTCTTGCTTTCACTCTCCTTCTTTCCTTCTTTTCCATATGCCATTTTTTTCCAGCCTGCAGACGAGCTATCATTTTAATTTAGTATTTAGTATTTTTTTTGTCCGTTTTTATGTGCAAAGAAAATCCCAGAGGTGCAAAGTCTTTGAGAAGAGCATTGATGGTTAGTTGGGGTAACCATGAACGTTGGTACTTTCATGTAATGCTCATGGAGGCTTTTCCCACTTTCTCGGGTGTGATCCAATTAGCCGTAGAAGTGATCCAAGTATTGAGCCATCCAAGTGAAACCATGTTTAAATGCAAATGGTTGATTTCTTGGCATCGCTCAGTGTCACACACAATGCGTCACAACAACATCAGCGAGGAAGCAACCATTTGATCTTTCCTCAGGATGCAAGTCTTGCATCATCACATGATCAACCCCTTTCCTGGTCACATGACCTCAAAACAAACCAACAAATGATGCAAGCGAGAGAAAGACAAAGCTAACGCAGCAAGTAGCATCGTCAATCCCCTTCCCGGAGGTCCAACGCCAAGGTGAAACCTTCTCAGCTTCCATCTTTCTCGGAAGAAAAGGCAGGAATGTTCACACGGAATACCTCTTTCTACTTGTATGCGCCTTTATATTTCTCTATGCATGTGCAGAACGCATCTACAAATGGCGAACCCATTCTTTTGTCATATTAGCGGATCGTCATCAGATGGCGCATTCTGCTAAGGATGAGCCGGATATCCTTTACGGATAATGCATTTTTGTCGGATACGAGTATGAAATGAGTACATTTGGTCATTATCCGTATTCGTGTTTAAAGAAAATGCTCATTATGGATTCACTCTTCACGCTCTGTGATTGGCGACGGCCTCTCCCGAAAGCTCAGCTCTTCACACGTGCAAATGGGGAGTAGAAAATGACATTACGTTTGTCACACCGCCTCCACTTTATTAGCTTTTCTTCAGCTAGCCTCTATTTTGGTTTGTATCTAAAGTTACTCGGTAAACTTGTTACGTAACATGCATGATTGTGCTGCAGCACGATCGTGCATCAGTCACTGACATTTTTTTTGTCTGCTTGTTTTGGGTGGTGGCTGGTGATATAAAGTCAGTTGGAAAACTGCTTGTAATACTCAACGTAGTGCTTATGAGAAAAATACAGCAAGCAATTATTGTTATGTTTATTGCCATGTTTGAATGAATCACCAACTTCATACAGCTCATACCTATGAAATAATGATAATATATATACCCACACCCACGTCCGGTGTTTGCCCTGCCCGCTCCCAGTATGGATACAATACAGATCATTTAGCTGGGTGTACTGATTCTACATTCTACTATGCATGTGAACTGTATGTCAGCCACCCCCTTCCAAAAATACTTAATTACGTTTTTATGGCCAATGAAAAGTGTTTGCTAACAAGCATGCTATTTTTCCACTCCTATATTTTCATATGCATCAGTCTTGGCGAATGAATACATCTGCATGCAAATGAAGTCTTTTAATTAGTCACTAATAAAATAACCCCCAATATACTGCATGTACAAAGTACGGTAATTGACCACTTATGGTTGTACAATTGTCGTACAATTGCCCTTTTAGGTCGTCCATTAGCCTTCCATGAGGAGCGTGCCAAGCGGACATTCTTATCTGTGTGAAGAACGAATGAATGGCGAGTCACACGGGTGAACGTCTAAAAGCGCTGCAGCGTCGCGAGCCTTTCAGATGTGTACTAGCGTTCTGTGTACTGGCTCTATGCACATCGTGTCCAAAAGAACATTTTCTGCTTCTGTCGCCAGGAGGGAGGCGACGGCGCCCACTGGAGCGGCCATCGTAATTCCCATCATCCCGAGTCAATTGAAATGTGCGTGAGTGGATTAGGACGGCATGACGGCCTGTGCAGGAACTTCACGAGTTGAACTTTCTTTCATGATCTTTAATCCCTCGGCGGGCGGCCCTACTTGAAGGTTATTTTTAGCGTCATGTAGAAAAGGATGAAACACGATCCGAAGCTGCCAACGTTTGATTGTGGACGTCCCTTTTAGTCCGACTCGCTCGGCTGGAAAAAGAAAAAAGCGCTTTGAAGCAAGGAAATGCTACAAGCTTGTTTGCGCTGCCAACAAATAGAAAAGGCCGCCATCGATCGTGGCGGAGGACACGGTGTCGGTGGGGGGGACCGCCTGGCCGTGCAGAGACAGGTGTTGTTCGATATTTGTCCCGCTTCTTTGACCTTAGAGCTTTTAATCAGCTCTGCCAGGGCGCTTGTCAGTCCTGTCAAACAATACGCATGCGGCCCCTTCCCTGCTGCAAATAACGTAGGAAGGCGCTTCATGCCGCGTCCGGGTGTTTGTCCTCGGACTCCCGCTGGCATTGGAAAGCTACTAAGGTTGTGGGACCAGGATGCCGCGGAAGGTCAGCGAATACGAATGTGGTCTTCAAGATGGCTTTTGATACGCCAGTGTTTTTCAACCTTTTTTGAGCCACGGCACGGTTTTGTACATTGGAAAAATCTTGTGGCACACCACTAACCAAAAATGTTACAAAATGTCACCACACATGTGCATCAATAAGTCTATCGGAGGAACAAGGTAGGTGTTGCCATACGGACCAATATTACATTGCTCTGCCAGTCTTTACACCACAGACACTCCACAGTAGCCACGTTTTTACATCACCACTTTTTCTCTTTTCGAATGACCTTTCGGGAAACAATGGTATCCATGGAAAGGAATATTCCAATCTCTTGTCTACATGCGCCGTGAAAATCAACCAGAATAGTCGATAGGGCATGCCCAGTAAAACGTAAACATCAACATCACGTGATACCGGCTTCCCCAAGTTTTTCTTTCACTTGTTGGAATAACTCCGTATTGCCAGTTTTTCGTCTGTCCAGTCTTGAAATTTAGTTTGAATCAAAAATAAACTTTGCTTAGTCCAGTGCCGATTGCTGGCCTCCATTTTTAAAAGTGAAGAACATCTGGATCTGCGTGTTACATCATATCTGAGCATGCGCTGAAAGAACACACCTGGGATAAATTTAAACAGGAAAAGATCAAATTCAATCTTGCTAATATTTTATATATTAAACTCAGGACATGTTTTATATAGATATGTATTTTCTTTTTTAATAAAACTGCACTTGTGAATGGCGTATAGAAGGGTTTAGATTCTGTTTCACAGATGGCGCTAATGCACACGAAAGCCAATAAACAACAGAAGAAGAAAAACACCACAAAGAAGAAGGCACCCTGACAACTTTCCATTTGAGCGGGTACAAGATACCTCAATCGGATTGGTTAAAGGAATATTCCATCCCTGTTCAATTCTTTCCGTTTGAGCAAATAAACCAAATGCAATTGGAATATTTGGGTCCATATATTCATGGCTATTGACATAATATTTGCAAATGATGATTAATAAATGTTAATTATAAAAAGTGATATTGGATAATTCCTCACGGCACACCTGACGGTTTCTCAAGGTACACTAGTGTGTCGCGGCACAGTGGTTGAAAATCACTGTGATACGCATCACAGTCGAGCCAACGTACATTTTTAGGAATCTGCTTTTGTGAAGCCAGAAGACAAATTCCATCAACTGTAGAATATCAAAGACGATGTGAAGTCTTTCTGGAGAAAAACAGCAACCACCTTAACTCACGTTTGTGTGGAACTGGTTTACATTCTTTAATACTCATGAGGCGTAAAATGTGCCATTTTTGTAAACAAACTCCCTAGAGAGACCCTACCATGAGCACGTAGTCCCGGTCAACGTAGTTCCTAGGATCACTTAGATCCCTCCGCCATGATAAGGTGGTGATTCACGGAGTTGGGTTGGGAGTGAGGTCCTTCCCCAGGTGGAGGAGTTCTAGTATCTCAGTGAGGGAAGGTTGGAGCGTGAGGTCGGCAGGCGGTGGCTGTACCGAACAAGATCGAATTCACGGGTTCCACCCTCACAGGGATGGGGTCGCTCCCCTACATATGTATGGGTGGTGTGGCTCTGTGTCTGCGCCTAACTGGTTCCAGCTGGTGTCAGTCTAGGCTGCGTGCGTCTCGTCAGGGAAGCAAGCGGATAAGGTCAGCAATATAAACAAAGTTCGAGCAATAGCGCTTCTATTGTTTACTATCTCTGCCAAGGAGGACTTGGAGAGAACCTACACAAAAGAGAGCATACACAAAAAGACCTAGCCACGTTCCGGTCCCTGTGAGGTTCATCCTCCTAATTAGGCTTCTCCTAGCAAGCGCCTTAGCAAGGGAGGCTAGTTCTCGGGTGAATGACAGCGCTTTCAATGCGCTCTAATTGAGTTGCTGAATCTGGCGGCGACTGCCCGCCTCACTTTCCGCGCCCGTGATCAATAGCACGACGCTATCAGGACGTGTCAGCGATGCTTTTCTCCTTTTTTCATCAAAGCGCTTCAGCAGTCGCAGCCATCGCGTCCTCCCCGCCGAGTTCAGCCACGCCGTTTCTTGCAGGCTAATTTGGGTTCAGGTTTGATTGCAGCTCGGGGGGAGGGAGGGTCATCACAATAGAAGTGCTTGAAGTACACAATGACTTCTGCTCAGTGCCTCCCCACCAATCCCCCCGGCTCCTTGCCAGCTCGCGGCAAGCCCCCCCCCGCCCCTCAGGCACTGAGAATCCCACTCCTCAATTTGCCACAGCTGAAAAAAAATGTCAAAAATGAAAGCCATGAGTTCATTTCCTGCCTTTCTTTGAGCCCCCAGCCCGCAGCCCACCCACTGTGGTGCTGTGCAGCCCAACACCCACCATCGTTTAGCCTTTTGGATCCCCGTGATTGATCACAGCTGCCACCCCCCCTACAATAACCCAGTGCCTTGTTGTTTTTCCTGCCGTGCACATCGTGACTTGTGACTCAGCGAGGTCTGCATGTCACGACTTGTTGTGAGGCAGAGTCGCGAGTAGCTGGACTCTGCTTTCAGGCCCCCCCATTTCATTTCAAACTCGCACGGTATCAGGGGCAGGTTGGATGTCCACAAGTTTTTTTTATGCAAGGACCGCGTGCTTGTCAGGAGTCTTGAAGGAGCCGCACGGTGACAGCGTTGTTCCAAAGCATTTGATTTACTGGATGTGTGAGCGCAAACACGACGCAGCAAAGGACTCCCAGCTGGAGAGCACATGCAGCACAACACAAACGCGGCGGTTCGATGCGGCGAGCATTCCAATGCTGCTATGTATGTGGAACACGGAGCCGAGTCGCCTCGCCGGGCCAGGCTGCGGTCGTGGTTTAGGAAACGCCGCAGGCCCGGGCCTGGGAGCCCTGCCAAGAAGCGCGGAGATTTACGATGAAAACACACATGAAAACAGAGAGCTTGGCAGACCAGCTCGACCATCAACGTCTGTGTGACCGCACTGCACTCGTCTTTTTTTTTGCATCGAGAACTTGCTGTGGGTTTCATCTGAGCGTGCTGAAACCTGAGATCATAGCCTCTTTCACACACAGATCACGCATTGATCAGCCTGCGTCTTGTACACACCACCCAGCAAAGCCCGCCATTGTCACACAGCGACACGGAAAACCAGTCACAAAATGCATCTTTCATTTCATCACCATCATCTTTTGGATATTTGCTTGTTTTGTTTTGATTCAACTGCACGCCTGGAGGTAGGAAGGACTGGAAGGAATGAGGAAGTGTTGATGAGTCCTAATGAAATGCCATGACATGAATACTACCAGGAGAACCAGAGTATAGAGGGGGAGGAGACACCTGCTGTGGCCCAGCAAGGTGCACTGTATTCGGGCACACACTCTGAGCTGCCACTGTGACAGAGTGGGAAAACTTTACAAAGGTTTCAGGTGGCCAATAAGATTTTTTGTGTGCCCCCATGGGTTTTTTTCCCCCTCATAAGAAATACTTGATTTGCTCATGGCACAGTATGGGTAATCTCGTCTCATTGGAGTGCTTTTTAATGATTGGTGATTTATTTTTAATGTTGTCAGATTTATTGGCATGATGTCATAATTCTGTCATATCGGCTATCCTCACTCGAGTGAGGATAAGCGGGTAGAAAATGGATGATTCAACTACAGTGCACCCCTCCCTTCAGCACAACAGATCAGGATCGACAAGTGTGGGTTTTGTTGCTGTTTTTGCGACCAATCCCTCGCGATTCGGGCACCGTCCTGTCCTGGTTCTGTCTGTGCTGTCAGGAGACAAAGACAGAAGCAGGAAGCTAACCCAAGCCAACGGAGCGACCACAAGGTCGTGCTGTTATCGCAGTTGTGTTTATTTGCGCTTAATTCCACGTCCACATCACGTCCACTCACAGTCACATGTGCACAGCTTCTGTGTTTCCAAATGCAGGATATGCACCATTTCCTTCAGCGGTGGAACTCCCAGGTGTCTTTCTTCCAATATCGATCGCCTAATAAAGCCGCCGGGCATGCAGCCTCGCTCTGCAACACGCTCACACGTTTAGCCTTCGCTGGAGAAAGGAACGCAGGTCACATGACCCAAAACCATGTTTTCATACCTCCATATCTCAAGGTCACCTTAAAGGAAGGCCATTACTGTGTGTGTTACTGCGTGAAAATGCATGTGTGTGTGTGTGTGTGTGTAATGTTTGTGTAGTTATGATGTAAGATGAAGATCCTGAGTGCCGCGTGTGATCCTTATGCCCGTTGGGCTTTTTCTTTCTTATGAGGTTTCTGACTTCCTGTCTGTGCTACTTGTGTTGGTGTATCCTGGCATCCTGGTATCAAGGGTGACATCATCAAAACCGCTAACATCATCACTCTTTGTTTTGTGTCGTAGCACCGAAACCATCGCAGGTCATGTTTGCTCAAGCTGCGGGCGGGGGTGGATGGGAGGGATGGGGGCAGTTTCATTCGTTTTCTTTCTTTTCATTTGTCCTCGCTGTGGTCAAACAGGGACTTAATGAAGCATAGTAAAATAATAGTACTACCGCTTTCTAAGCAAAGGTGGTCAGCATATCGCCATCTTTTCTTTCTTGCACCTTGAAGGGACGGGGCAATTTTCCATCTGCGTCTTTTTATCATTCATGATGAAGAGCAGGCTTCGCTATGCATCCTGAAATTGACTTCTGTTCAGTCAGACTTGGGAGCTGTAAGTTTCAGGTCATGCTAACCTAGCATGATGTAACGTTAGCACTTTAGCATCACGCTAGTGTTGATAGTGCTTGTGTCCTCGGGTCGGCAACCTTTATGGTCGTCGTAGTCTGGAGTCTTTTTTCATTCCACGCAGGATGTACCTCACCCTGGAGCCAGGCCCGGGGGAGGGGCTCGCAGGCGAGCGCCTGGTGGTCGGGTCTTCACCTGTGGAGCCCGGCCGGGCCCAGCCCGAAGAAGCCACACGGGATCTCCCCCTCGTAGACCCACCACCTACGGGGGCAAGCATAAGGGTCCGGTTCATTGTGTGTTGGGTGGCGGTCAAGGGCGGGTGCATGGGCGACCTGGTCTTTGACGGCCAAATCTGGTTCTTGGGACATGAAATATCACTTCTCTGGTGGGGAAGGAACCTGAACTTGTGCAAGATGTTGAGATATTCCGACTAGACGTAGTCGGACTCATGTCGACCCACAGTTTGGGTTCCGGAACCAAACTCCTTGAGAGGGGCTGGGTTGCTGAGTTGCTGCAGGGGAGAGGCGGTGAGCTGGTGTGGGCTTATTAATAGCCCCCCAGCTTGTGTTGGAGTCAGACCCGGTGGATGGACCCCGTTTGAGTCCTTCCCGTCTGAATTGGTGTAAAATCAAAATGTAGCCTGCTTTCATGTCATCATTGACGAAGCCGTATCGGCAGTTTTAGTTACTGTCGTATTTTATAAGAATGTTGTTATGGTTAGCTTACCGCAGGGAAAGGCAAAGGCAAACCCATAGACGCGTAGTCACACAGATCACGAGCATGAAAGCCCCCCCCCCACACACACACTAGCGTTCACTTAAAGCACTTTTAAAGTGTCAGAATTCCAGCATCCAGGCTAACCAACACACGTACCTAAAGTGATGACAGATGCCACAATATGAGAACTTTAAATCTTAACCCCCCCCCCCCAGGGGGTTCTCCCAAGCGTTGGTTGCCACAGTAACGCCTATCCACTCTAGCGCTGATGGCAACGCAGCACGCCGCCATTATTTCACCGTGGCCCCCCTGCCGCCAAATAAAGTAAGGCCGTCCGGCAGTCCGGGACGTGGCCCAAGGAAGGTAAATATTGTGGCTAATTATTAACATTTACTGCCTCGTCTTCAGCCGGTGGAGCGTGAGAAACATCTGCTGCTCGTTTGCTGCGTCACATGACCTAGCTCGTCTTAGCATCAAGGAATCGTCCCGCTTTTAATCTCTTTGTTGCCCGAAGGGCCCGCACAAGTAGCAAAGAATTCATACTAATGCTAACTAAAGTTGCTGTCCAGTGAAAAACACTTTGAGGAATCTGTGGATTTTTAACCAAAAATCCCAAGAATTAGTGATACCGCTGAGTTCTTCTCTAATGTGATACTGAGTAAAATTCAGGCTGGTATCGGCGATACCGATCCGATACTGGTGCTTGTGTGTGTCTGGTCAATTTGAAGACACACAATTTGTGGTGTATTTCATATCACAGCACAAAGACTACACTTCCATTCATTTCATTGCAGTTTCAATGGTATGATGGGACAATACTGAGCAGGAAGGGTCCTTGTTGATGTTGGAACGGTTGAATGCTGTTAAGGAAACCTGCAAGTAGTTGCTAAATGCCTTGGATCTAATTAGAAGAGAAATGGCCCAGTCATTTTCAAAGGGAGCAGTTATGTATAATTTTGGAAAATCTGGGATTTTTTTAAATAGGTGGCACACTATTCCCAAATGAGCTGAACAATTTGATGCTTGAAGGGTTTGAATGGGTTGAAAAATGAAGGAGGAGTTGGAAGACAAAAAATGGTGGTGTGAATGTGAGAATGGGGAAATCATAAACGATGAATTTTGAAGGGGAAGCTGTCAAATGAGGTGTTTGTCTGTCCAAAGGATATGCATCATCGTACACACACAAGTCCCAACACCTCCCAGCCATCTGGATTTGATATCAGGACATTTATGATATCAATTTAGTATCATTACAAAGCTCAGCATCTGCACGGTTTTCCTGCTGCCGCTAATTGATGGAGCGAAACCTCGGAGAGTTCTGGCAGAAACGTGACAGAGATTGTCATTTGTGGTGACGCTAGGCTAGTGGTTTCGTCTCAGTGATCGGGATCATCACGCGTTCCCTGCCTGCTTATTCTTCACATCCACGGTATTGAATCTTCTTTTTACAACAACAATCTCACAAGATTAGCTTAAATAGTTTCATAGAAAAATTAAATCTAGGCATTTAAAGAAATACTACGTCATGATGAGTTATACTTTATACTGTATGATACTATATATAGTTGTGGGAACGGCTCGCCTGCTCAAGGTGTATTATCCTGAGACGGTCAAGCTGCCTTTGATCCCTCCCACTTGAAGAATGGAGGAAGTGTTGACGATAACAACGTTCATCACTGGCTTAAATGCAGCAGAACACGTTTGATGTCGCTCTCACTGCCGCATCTTTAAGTAGCCGACACGAATGAAGCGGCCCCTGTAAAATACGTGCGCGGCCGTGCATCGTCTGCGGCCTGGCTGGCGTCTGCAGCGGTGAGTTATTCCCAACTCCGCCACAAATGACTTTCTTCTGGGATCAGCGCAGCGGCAAACGAGCCAATAATTGTCTTTTGAAACGACGTTGGCGAGACGGGCTGCCAAGGAGCGCTTGTTTTATGGAGAGGGCTGGCCTGCTTCGCTGTTGTTTTATGTGAAAAGGGGACACTTTCACACTGACTGGAAAAGCTGCCTTCTTTTTTATGGGGCCGTTCTTCATTAGAGATGCACCGTTCACAAGTAAAGCCGCTTCTGAGGTCAAATCACAGCCGCAACACCAGCGATGTACATGCATACACCCATACATACTCAATATACACTATGTACTGTATATATTCTTGCACACATTCTGTATATATGCATACGTGTATACACACATACTGCATATAAAATGACATATTTTAGTAAGAGCTTTTCAAAATTGTCAACATTGACAGCAAATACACCCCAGAAAGGATGTATTTTGAAAGGGAAAGTAATAATGTGATATTACAATAAAGTAATAATGCTATAATAATTGTGATGTTTGCTATTAAACTTTTGCAGGCCACATTAAAGGCCCCCAGGCCTTGAGTTGGACCCCTGCACCCTTAAGGTTGCTAAAGGTTGTTTCATCATCATGTACGCCACAACGACTGGCTCCTCCCCCTTTAAATGTTTGGCGTAAACTGATGTACGCCAGTGCTGTGATTGGTGGTTTTGTTTTGTACGTTATTTCCTGTGTGTGTACACAGTTATGGCAGCTCACTGAGTTATTGTAAAACAGCGCCCCTAGCGGTTTGTCTTGGAATTGTCAGCTTTCTGCAGATGATGGGTGATGTAGTAACAACTCGAGTCTTAAATCTCCTCCCCCTCCCAGATCTCCTCTCACAATGTCTGCCAGTTCAGCTGGCCTCCCAATGGCGATGCGCCAGTCGGGAGCGCAGTCCCGTGGGCGCCCCCGACCCCCCAGCGTTAGTGCCTTTTGGTTTCCATGTGTTAAAGCTTGAAAGCAGAAAGGGGCTGCAGCATTTCAGTATTGTTTTTCAAAGCCCCCCCAGCCGGCAAATTGGGTTTGCCATTTGAGAAAACATCACAGCCGAGTCGCACCAAACGCAAACGCAAGCGCGACAAAGCCGGGCCTGAAGGTGCGCAAGGACACAGGTGTTCCTCCAGGTACACATGACAAGGTTGCTGTCAGGGCGCATTAGCGAATCAATCTATCATCTTCTAGCGCCACGAGACCACAGCTCCGCAGTCGCAGTCGCAGGGAAATGAAAGATGATGCGCGCTCGCTAACTCGAAAAGGTTGTCACTTAGTTACTCCGGCGTGAAGGCGGCGGCGGCGGCCATGCTTGAGCGAAAGCTGTAACAATGCAAAGAAATGATCCTTCTCCACGCCGCCGCAACCGCTGATGTGAAAAATAGCAAATAAAACGCCGGACACGATGCACTCCTGCTGATTTACCGCCCATGCGAGTGTGACGCATCAGGCAGGCGGGGGCGCCGTCATGAATGCGTCCCAGAGGAAGCATCAGGGCCCGTCTGATGTCAACCAAAGCTCCTTTCACCAACTTCCTGTCTCACCTTTACCGCTTCCATCACTTCATGACTTCTTTACTTTCTGGCGGGTCCGGCCTGCACCCTGGCTGCCTGGACACCAGGGACGGGGTCAGGGTTCGGGGGCCAGGGGCCAGGATACCGGACAGACCAACATGCTGTACTGCTGTACTTGTAATGCAGTACTTGATTACTTGTTTGCCGTGCTCATGTACTTGGTTGCAGCACTGGAGTACGTCTAAGACATTTTTATTTACTTGGAGGCAGTACTCAAGTACTTAAGTGCCGTACCTGTGTACTTTTATGCCATACTGTTGTACTTGATGCCATACATGTGTACTTGGATGCAGTACTTGTATGCCATGCTCATATACTTGGTTGCAGTACTGTAGTATGTTTAAGATTTTTTACTTGGAGGCAGTACTCAAGTACTTAAGTGCCGTACCTGTGTACTTTTATGCCATACTGTTGTACTTGATGCCATACATGTGTACTTGGATGCAGTACTTGTATGCCGTGCTCATATACTTGGTTGCAGTACTGGAGTACGTTTAAGACTTTTTACTCGGAGGCAGTACTCAAGTACTTAAATGCCATACCCATGTACTTTTATGTCATACTGTTGTACTTGGATGCCATACTCAAATACTTGTATGCAGTACATGCGTACTTGGATGCAGTACTTGAGTACTTTTAAGCTTTTTTTATTTACTTTGAGGCAGTACTCGTGTACTTTTATACCATACTGTTGTACTTGGATGCCATATTCAAATACTTGCAGTACTCAAGTTCTTGCATGCTGTGCTCTAGTACTTGGATGTACTAAATAAAGTACTCAATTACTTGTTTGTCATTCTCATGTACTTAATGCAGTACTTGAGTACATGGGGCAACCCATTAGGGGAGAGACTGATATGTGGTTAGCGTTTGGGGTTAGCGTTTAGGGTTAGCTTTTAGAGTTAGCATTGTGCTACCATGCTGGCAGTGGAGGCTGCAGACAGTCATTGAAGTAGTGTTGTACTTGGATGCCATATTCAAATACTTGCAGTACTCAAGTTCTTGCATGCTGTGCTCTAGTACTTGGATGTACTAAATAAAGTACTCAATTACTTGTTTGTCGTTCTTATGTATTTAATGCACTACTTGAATACATGGGGGCAACCCATTTTTGGAGAAACTGATATGTGGTTAGCGTTTGGGGTTAGCGTTTAGGGTTAGCTTTTAGAGTTAGCATTGTGCTACCATGCTGGCAGTGGAGGCTGCAGACAGTCACTGAAGTAGTGAAGTGTGAAAGGTAATCCACTGTGGATCCTTTCTTGCTGACATCTAACATGACTTCATGTACAGCTGCAGTTGCTAACCCAATTATAAACGTGTATTCTTCCCGAAAATGCTGTCTTTCCATGTTGTCACTGAAGTTCTCATTTTATTCTCCTCTGTCTCTTATAGACGTCAGCGCTCAGATGGTCCAGATGGACTCGAGTA
Organism: Doryrhamphus excisus; assembly: GCF_037039965.1. NCBI lineage: Eukaryota > Metazoa > Chordata > Actinopteri > Syngnathiformes > Syngnathidae > Doryrhamphus > Doryrhamphus excisus. The sequence goes on from NC_136364.1 coordinate 2,395,883, forward strand.
AGTCGGGCTTCGTGGGCTCCCAGGTGGAGCTGCGCTGCATCTTCATCAACAGCAACCCACCGGTGAAGATCTCCCAAGTCACCTGGCAGAAGCTCCTCAACGGAACCAAGCAGAACGTGGCCATCGCCAACCCGGCCCTGGGCGTGTCCGTCCTGTCGCCCTTCAAGGAGCGGGTCAGCTTCAAGCAGGCGGCGGTCCGTCACCGCACGCCCTCGCTGGAGGACACCACCATCGTCTTCTCCAACCTGCAGCTGCACGATGAGGCAGCGTACATCTGCGAGTACACCACGTTCCCTGCCGGGAACCGCGAGAACATGGTCAACCTCACTGTCTTTGGTAAGAATGACACAATGTCCTTTTAATCGAACCCCTAGCCCTAATCCTAAACCAGACCCCTAATCTTGAACCTTAATCCTAAACCCTAACCTGAGGAGTTGCAGGGATAGGCACCTAGAGGGTTGCTCTCTATCTAACTATGCACTCACAGAAAGGGTTATGGGGGGTCATTCATATTTAAAGCCCCCCCTTAGCACAACCCACGCTAGCATGAGAGTGTTTGCTTGCTTCAGACAGCAAAAGCAACATTTTGTGTGTCTAGCGCTGAACACTGCTGAGCGCAAAAAGAGAGAAGATTCCTTTGAAGCAGTGACCGTCCAGGTCTAAGGTTTTGTCTGTCAAATTAGTCATCAATGTTTTATTTTCCGCATCAGATAACACGCAAGTCAAAGGGTACATCTTCCTCTTTTTCAAACAGTTCAAAGAAAGGCCAAAACCCACGCTGCCAAAAGCTGTGTGGCGAAGGAGCTGGAGGGGTTCCTCCAGCATCTCGCCTTTAGCCTCCATTCTCCAGCGTCAGAGCGTCTGAAGAGTCAGAGTTTGTGTTGCCATGACCTCCATTGCCGACTGGCGACTGCAGGTCGAGTGCGGACGTCAGGCGTGATGATTGGGGTGGTGACTTGTCCTTTTCAATGCTGGAGGCTCACAAGCACGTTTGTTTTATTCTCTTTTTTTTCTGCTTAAAAAAGCAGGAAGGCGCCACAGAGCGGTCAATAAAATTGGCAGGCGAGGCTGGGATCAATGATCCACTTGAGGGTGGATCGTCTGATCTTGGAGGCCATCTTTCAAGGCTTTAAATGATGATTGGGGGTGGCAAAGACAGGCTGGAAATAATCCAAAGCATCACCACTCACACACGATGGACGTCGGTGTGATTCCCCTCCCTGCCTTAGCTTGTACCATCGCTTCTCATGTTTACTGGATTATTTGCAGTCATCCTGATTATTTCCTTTGTACGACGGCTAGAGGAGCCGTGGCTGAGTGGGTGCGCTGTGGGTTGGGCTTTTGGATTATTTTGAGTTTTTCAAGTTGGAGTCCACCCTGAAGTGGCCCCCGTTGCCAGGGCGCACTTTGTGTCCCTGAGCCTCAGCGCTGTGTTTTGGGTCTGGATGAGCTTGAAGAAGCATTTAGCAACATCACGCCTGCCTTTTCATGTCCTAAGAGTGGATCGCTAATTGGAAACTCCCAAAGGATTCAAATGAGATGAGTGTGCATTTGGGCCGAGTGGGGGCTCCATCTGTGAGAGCTTTGCTTTTAGCTTTGAGGGGAGGCGGAGCAACTCGGCCTGATTAGAACTCCGCAGCCCCCCCGGGGGTGAGACGCGCCTTTCATCACACTGAGCTTGTGTTTAATGAGCTTTAATCACACTTTTCCCAACCCTTACCTGCTCTCCGCGCAGCTCGCCCCATGACTCGCATGACCTTGACAACACCCACCATCGTGGCCAGGGCCCAGCGTCGCAAGATGACAGTGGCCACCTGCGTGTCGGCCAACGGGAAGCCCCCCAGCGTCATCAAGTGGGACACCAGGCTGAAGGGGGAGGCCACCTTCCAGGAAACCCGCAACCAGAACGGCACGGTGACGGTGCGGAGCAACTACGTCATTGTACCGGGCCGGGAGACGCACAAGCAGAAGCTGACGTGCATCGTGACGTATCGCAACGAGAGGTTCGCCGACAGCGTGGTGCTCAATGTGCAGTGTAAGAATCTTTTCTTTTGTTTTTATGTTTTTCCACCAATCACAACTGTTGGGAAGGATAAATGCTATGCTAGCCTTTTTGTAAACATTGCCAATAAACATCTATAAATACTTTAGTGGAGAAAAGCATAGCTAATAAGGTAGCATGTAGAACACAACGCTGTCAGGAAACAGTATTTGTTAGCGGTATTTGAGTGCAAAAGGTGGTGCGGTAAAGAGCAAGTCATGTCAGTCTTTGGTGGAAGCGTCGCTGAATAAATAAGAGTAGTCCAATGATTGCATTCGTTAGGTTGACGGTGTTGTCATGTGACTCACCGGCTTCCGTTTACTGTAAACCAGGAAAAGAAAAGCAGCCCATGAGCTGCTTAGTATGCACCCTCGTCCCGTCTGATAAATAAACATTCCCTTTGTAGTGGGGTAGTGTATATTGCAGCACTGGATATGTTATTATATATATGTATTATATTACAATATCTGACTAAAGATGAAAAAAATAGATGTGTTTCAAACCAAAATGGCTCTCCTCTCTTGAGTTATCTCCTATATCGCCTATATAGCTCCATTTCTATTTTACTCTGGATGAGCTTATGACTCAAGCCTAGGGGACAATTTCTAAGTATACGTGTTGTTGAATTGTGGACGAGTGGAGTCTTGCGCGTGTCAAGCAGAGCACAACATGTCTGCTTTTCACTCATCTATCAACTCTGGAGGACCGAGGCAAATTCCTGCCATTCCTCCTGCAGTTCTCCCAAAAGTTTCTCTGCTGCAAATTGTGCATCGCCACTTTGACAAACAACAACCCCCCCCTCCCCCTCCCCCTCCCAAACCATCCCCACGTGTGCTTCTTCTGCAGACGAGCCTGAGGTGAAAATCGAAGGCTTTGATGGCAACTGGTACCTGAACCGTCAGAACGTCCAGCTGACCTGCAGGGCCGACGCCAACCCCCCTGTCACCATCTACCAGTGGAAGCTGTGAGTGCCAAACGACACCTCCTTCATTGTGTCTGCTGTTTATTACTTGCTTTATCAGGTTTGTTTGATGGGAAAATCTAATTCAGTGTGGATTAGAGGAGTGGTTTGGTTTTTTTTTTGGTGTGGTCTCGGTGCAGACTAATCTTGAAATCACTTCAACACAAGAAGGACAACGCCTCCATTGTCCTCTTCAGAAAGATGTCTCTGTTTGTTTGTTGGTGACCAAGATAAGAAACACAAATGAAGAACTTCGCCCAGTCATGACCAACAACCAAACCAAACACTACTTTTCTTTGGCCTTTGCCCTCTGCTTCTGGCCACTAAGTACTACTGAGCCTGAGCTATAGGTATCAGTAGATACCTGCTCCTGTGGAGCACCTGGACCCTGGGTGTTTTTTCTCATGTTGTGTTGCATGGAGATGAATATGCTGATGAGCCAGCAGTCACATGACCGCAGTGCACGTGCTCTTTTGACATCTTCAGCAAAGAGGAAGATGCGGGGAGACGTGAGGACCAGGAGACGTGATGTAGAAGGACGAGGACGCAGCACTGATGGATAGGACGGGACGGCCGTCACTGGCTGAAAACAACACTCTAAATGTGTTGTGAAGGTTCCCCTGTGCTCCCTCCGCTGTGGAGGTCAGAGCAAGGCTGGGACAGAACCATCCGGAACAGGCTGGCCCGATTGCATCACTCACACACACAGCGGAGGTGCAAGCTTCCATGCGAAAATCAACATCCATTCCCACAGGAAACAATCCATTCATGGTGAAACATGTATGTGCAGCAGGAAACTAAGACTAGGAAGTGGTCACTTGGTACTGAAGTGACACTGCTAACTGTATGCAAATGCTAACATGCTGAGAAGGACCAAGGGTGACCAAGAATAGACAGTTGCTACCTAGCGAGCTAGCTTTATGGTGATTAATGACCTCCATGACTTGGAGGTTGCAAAGATTGTGTTTTTGCATTGGTTGACATTCTAAACAATGTCCAAATCTAGCTAGTAGTGTTATTGTGTCCGAATGATTAGCTGACGTCAACAATATGCAGTTGCTAACAGCGAGCTTCATGGTGATGGAAGTCTTGCCTTGTTTTATAAACTGCTGCGTCTAAAGAGCGAGTTGGCATTGTTTTTCCATCCAAATGGCTCCTGGATGGTAACAATAACGTATGTATTTGCTAACAGCAATTGTGACATGGAAAGGTTAGTCAATGCTTCTATTTGCACTTGTAGTTCGTGGTCACCAAGCTACGATTTAGCTTGAATGAAGCACTTAGGGTTGCTAGCTGGTATTGTTAAACTCACTGAGTGATTATGCTAGACGTACTCAATGCCATTTTGAGAAAGTTTTCTTCTGTTTAATGCCTTGTTCAGATGCTTGGCTGACACAGGAAATGGTGATTTGTGGTTGAAATTTGATGCCATAACGCCCCCCAAGGCGTCCTTTGTAAAAGATCGCCATCATAGAATAGAATAGAGGTCTTCCCAAGCGTGACCTCAAAGTGGACTAACGAAGGCAAACGCCTGAGGAGCCGAACCACCCCACTATCTTCGACGGTTTATCAATGGATCAGACAAACGTGGACAGGAAGTAAGCCCTGTCTGGCCTACAGCAGCTTGTTTAGTATTCCAGAGGTGCTCCCTGAGGCTGCAGTTGACCTGTTAGGACCTGCTGGAGTTCGACCATGATGGATGATGCAGGAGATAACGTGCTTGTTGCTGCTGTACTTCATATTGTCCCTCATTTTGTGCCTTCTAACTCCAACTCTTTCTGCTTTTTGGCAGATTGAACGGCTCACTGCCAAGCAATGTGGAGATCAGGAACAACAGCCTGTTCTTCAAGGGCGCCGTGACATACGACCTGGCCGGAACGTACGTGTGCGACGCCACCAACGGCATCGGGACGCGCACTGGCATCGTGGATGTCAACATCACAGGTAGGCCAAGGCCGTAAACCGTGGCGCCGTCGGCTACCGCTTTCTGGCATGGCTTGCTTTTGCGCTGAAGAGCCCTCTTCTGCTCTTCAGCAATTACTAACGACTGCTAGCGCTTTCTGAGACATTGTGGCTAGCTTTATATTGAGTGAGTTGTGGTTAGTGCAGATTAAGGGACGTTGCTAACTGTAAGCCAGTGCTAGTGGCTAGCAATGTGGGTAGCTGTTAGCGTCGCTGCAATTTGGATGCAAATCCCTGCTTGTTGAGGTCTGTTGGTGGTTCCCAAACTTTTTACAGTGGCCCCTACTCCTGCACACTTCAACACAAACATTTTTATCGTAATTAGCTTGAAAGTGAAGTGTTGACTTTTATCGCAATTCAAAAGTTTATATTTTGCAAGGTGACATTTGGATAAAGTTTAAGATGAGAACTGATAGACAAGTATTCATCCTCCATATCTTTTATTCCAGTCATCCTTCCGTTCGAAGGGCTTCAATCTGAGCTTCACTTCTTTTCTCCATTGACAGTGGCATGGCGATGGTTTAAGTCGACATATTCATCCCGTAGCAAATCAAAGGGCAAAGTCCAAGAATCGGGATAAAGCAGCATCTGAGTGAAAGTCTATTTGTTTAACACTGATGTATGTTAGAAGGAGAACATCTTGGAACATTTTCTTACTCTTGTCAGCAACAAGTGGTTCTTTTTGTGCATGTTTCCTGTGATTTCCAAGTGTCGGTGAATTCAGCGTAAACTTGTTGGAGTATGGGAAGAGTTATGTGATGCACATGAATGCACCATTCTTTGAAATAATACAATTACAAAAATACATGCAATCAACAATAAAGCCTAATTTTTGACGGCAGGCTTTCACTGTTGTGCCATGTGGGGATGGATTGGAACAGCTATATGAATTCAATCTTCAAAATAAAACATTTACAAAATAATCACCAAATGTACATATTTTTTCGTATTAATATTTTTTCGTTGAATGTTTTTAATTTGCATTCACGTACTCCTATGGCAGTTGGTGCACCCCACTTTGGGAAACCAGGCGTTATGGTGACTTATATCACTGACAATTGAAAGAATACGCAGTGGCTAAAAGCTAGCCCAGCGCTAAGCGGCTTTGTAGTGAATTAAATTATTGTTGCTAACGTTACAGACTGTGTTCATCTAAGTTTGTATGAAAACGTATGTTTTTTTATGCATTTGGAGGGCCAAAATGCTAGCTTGAAGTGAGCTGCTAGAAGGTAGCTTTATTACCGGTGATGTGTGGAATAACGCATCAAATAATGCATTGATGGAAGCGACACGGCCCCCTGGCGGTGGGCGGGCAGTAAGCTACTTCCTGGTCTGGCATCCGAGCGTGGACTTCCTGGGAGGCGTGCTGACTCATGTTGAATGTCCACCAGCTGCGTCTTTGTGTTGCTATTCTTTCCCAGCGGGGGCGTATGGGGGTGATGATGTCACCGCCCCGCATTGTGTGATAATTCAGGTGTGAGAGGCAGCCGTTAGTCACCAAACAGGAAGTAGCGGCTGCTGAGGCTTGTTAGCACACAATGTATGCTTTCACCAAGAAAGGCAGGCTTTGTTCTTTGTTGTGGTTTCATTGAGTCAACAGTGCGTGGACTTTGTCGAAGCACATTCACCTGTTTGTTTACATAAACCATTTCTACCTTTCCCCTATTTAGCTGGTCACTTGCTGCGTCTGCCTACAAATGGTCTTGACTTGCCATTCAAGGCCAATCCAGGCAGTCAAACTAAGCTAACGCACGGCTCGTGTTGCGACATGGCTACTCGCTGTCTGATGTGGCGAGGAATGCGGACCTGTCAGAACATGGCCGCCACCGCCGCTCCCCCTCCACCTACCCTCATAGCCACCTCTTACTCACACGTGGCCACAATGTGCCGTCTTTCCAGCCGAAACTGTAACCGTGTACACTGCGAGTCTGGGCTTGCCCTCGGTGCGCTATCACGCTATCATGCTAACACATGATGACATTTCCTGTTGACTCTCAAAAAGGCCCCAACATACTTGTACTCTCTGTCTCGGGTTTGGCTACGTGTATGACGCTAACACCGTGCTAACTTGGCTTGCAGATTATACAGTTAGCGACAGGTAGCTACAGCCAAGCTTAGCCAAGAATGTGAAGTCGCTAACAATAACTATTGAATGACTAAAAGAATATATCGGATGTAACAGCTAGCAATACTCTGATGACGATCGTGATAGTGGTCTTTAATACAGTAGAGTACAATCTACGATCAGTTTAGTACTTTTTCCTGAATGGTTGGCAGATACTGGGAATATGCAGTTGCAGGCCTAAAGTGGTTTCATGTTGCTAACACTTTACACTTAGCATTAGCTGGCTTCCTGTTTTTAAAGGAAATGTTGCCCTTCATCTACAATCCTTACGTGAGACATAAACACACGTGTGCCTTGTAAAGAGAGAAAAACAGTTAGCATGAGGAAGCTAATAATGCACCTGATGGGATATTTCGAATATAAAGCCTTCTAAAAAAAAGCTCCAGCAAGGTTTTCTATCCATGCTGTAAGCAGGTAGTAACACTTGTAGTATTTAGTATAACATACTTCCTGGGTGCATTGTGTCCCATAGCAACATAGAAGGAAACGCTACACCGCGCCTCCAAAGCAAAAATATGTAGTGTTATCATTGGCTCGTGGCTTGGGGCATCGGGATAAAGTGTGCGCTGAAGCTAGTCGCTAGCCGGCTAGTAGCTAGCTGCTGTGGTGTGGCCACGTGTCACTACGCCACGAAGGGCGAAACAATGTTTATAAGAATATTAATAACAATGTGCTTCATGCAGCTCCCATGATGGACATGGAGGTTTTTTCAGAAGGCTTTCTAGGTGGAATAGGTGTGTCCCATGATGTGCATTTTTAGCAGCTTTTTTATCTTGATATTTCTATATTATAGGCTCCAGCATACCCCCCACGAGTATAAACGACATAGAAAATGCATGGATGGATATTTGAATATACAGTATATTAGCATGTGTGTCTCCCAAAAGGATTGTGGACAAAGTTTTTCCTTTAAGTTCAATCTTTAATTGTTCCGACTTTGTTTACCAGCGATGTTTGATTTTTAAATAACATTGGCATTGTGTTGCTTTAAAGGGCAGAAATGTAATCATTGAGTGTCCGCTCAATAAGTCATTTATGGCCGGCATTTTCCAGCCCGCTCCAGCTGAGAAAAATAGCAAAATAGTAGAAAAGAGTAAAAAAAAGCTCAAGTCTGGCGCCTATCAAGATGGCAGCCATGCGACGTGCATAATGCATGAGCGTGGCGGCGGCCGACTGACACAGCAATATGCACCTGCCAAGGAAACATTCCCGCTTCCAGTTTTGGGGGAGATAAAATGTCCGAGACAAGCTGTTCACGCGGGAGCAAATGTGTTTTCTCGCACGGGGAAGCGGCACTGATGGAGCACTTTAGACAGGCAAATTTTAATCACTTTGCAGCCAGCCATTTGTTGGAGTGTCAGCGTGGAAGATAGCGCCTTGTTTCAATTAGTTTGGGGACGGCGTCCACCTTGGCTAGTGACGTGGGCCGGGGGCGTCTCGATGCATTGGAGGAAAGCGAAGAAGCTGATTCTCCTACGGGGGGGGTATCGCCACTGGCCAGTAAGCTGCGTTGTATTCTGATGTGCACATTTTGTAACGCACACATTGGCGACCATCAAGGACACTAGCAAGAAGCCAAAGTTGGTGTAAACCATGACGACCATTTCTAGATAAATCTAACAATTTCTATCAACGGCATTTTAGTGTGTAAAACAAGCCTACTGAATGGAAATACTGTATCAGAGCATTGACGTGATTGACGCTCGAACACCACCCCCCTTACTCATATTCATCCATTCAAGCATGGATGGATATGTAGCACTCTGGTATTACAGTATTACTTCACACTGCATGTAGGCAGCCATGGCATGTCCTACATCATAAAGTGAAAAAGAGTACTCCCGGCACATGTGGAAGTGGTACAAAATGTGTAAAGCTTTTGTAAAGATGAAAGATAAGTGAGCGTCTTCACAAACAATGAAGACCATTTTCATAAACATGTTTCATCAATTCGTTTTTCATCAATTCTGCATTCTACACTCCGCCTCAGACTGACGATCTTTGGTGCTTCAACCGAATGTTTTAGCATGCGTGTTATAACACATACCTTATGTAAATATGAAAAAAAAAAACGTTATTATATAAAAGTTTATACCTAATTTGACAGTTTATGTCTGTGACCAAAGCTAGCATACATTTGTTGGAAACGTTTTCCTCAGCGTTTCAAGCCTTCTTGCTTTGAAGCAGTCCACCGCCGCCACACAGCTTGATGCCATTTCAGAGAAGGAAACCGGCCTTTCATGATGCTAATCACCTTGTGAACAATGGTGCTCTGTCTGTGCAAGGCGGCATCTTCATTTTCTGATGAACATCGTCTCTGTTAGCCTTCCGACCACGTCATCACCACACTCTACTTGTCTGCTTGGGGTAATTTTGTGTTGAGAATCGTGGCGATGTTGATGTGGCTTATTGATCTTTGAAACTCAATCTGAGGATATCAGATCAGTTCAGGTTGATCTCGTAGACTAACCGTCTGGAAATGTTCATCCGCCACTTGTTAGTGAGTGTCAGTAGAAACCTTGTCACACCTCAAGTCTACCGTGTTTCACCAGCGTGAGTCGTGACCACACCCCCTCTTCTCATTGGAAGATGTGAGCCACTGCATGTTACCGTTTCACGCACACGACAGTGTGAATGAATATGAATGAAAATGTACCTAAATGCCAGTCTGCATGGAGTTTGGCGATGGCGCTCTTAACACTAATCAATACACAGAAGAAGCCAGAGGGATCACAGGTTTATTGGTTATTGCACGGTTTATTGCACGGTTATTGATTTTTATTTGATGGCGTCTGACAGCTGCAGGAAGGAAGTAAGCTGGTCTTTTACTGTCTTTTTCATGTTGAAGAAACAACTGCAATATTACAATACATGCTGCTGTTTTCATATTTTGTCAAGTTTATATATCCATGCATAAATATCTTCAATTGAAAACAACTGAATTTAAAAAGTACTTAAAACTGGAATACTGTCAATTCCCAGGTACCGAGTATCGGCACAGTATCGGTTCAAATGTGGAAGGCACCATCCCTACTCCTCAAAGGTTATTAAGGATATCTACACCATTCCTAAATAAAATACACCTCCCCCAGTACACCACATGCATGTTGGTAACGTATCTTCATTCAAATGATAGCAAGTACAGTAAAGTCTCGTTATATCGATATCGGTTATAACGAATTACTACTTATTACGATACTATTTTCATTTCCCGGCAAATTTCTAGTCTTTTATGATATAATTAGTTCCGTTAGTACGATACCCAGTTATTATGATAATCCGGTTACTACGATGCCCTTTTCATCTCCCGCCAGCCAATTTGGTCTGCTTATATCGATACAAAAGCAGCTTAAATCAATCTTTGCTTAAGGATTTCAATACCAAAAAAGAACACGGTGAACGGCTGCTTCCAGTTTGGCCAGCTATGTGGGGCGGGTTGAGCATGCCCTGTGAACCAGGAAGTGCGGGAATCGGTGTGTGTGCTGTGCTCTGGTGGTGGAAGTGTGAAAAATAAAGTTGACTGGAAGCAGCCGTTCGCCGTGTTCTTTTTTGGTATTGAAATCCTTAAGCAAAGATTGATTTAAGCTACTCGACATTGTTCTATACTATAGAACAATGTCGAGTGCATTATTGCCCACTTTTAATGCAGTTCGGCGCAGGATCGGATATATGGATAGTCCGGTTATATCGATATTTTTTCCGACTCCCGAGAATATCGATATAACGAGACTTTACTGTACATGATCGGTGTGACCACAGGAGGAGAAGGGCAAACTCAAGCCCGACTGACAGTTAGCATGTTACACCCAACCCCCCACCCCCCGTGTTCACGCTCACAAACACCAGGGAAGGTGTCATATGACGACATGGCAATGCTCATTTTTATCAGCCGCCCTCGCCACTTGTCTGGGAATGAAAGCGTCCAGGAGTGGGCGTCACGGTGTGCATCAACACGGAAGTCCTTCCATTTGCCCAGGTCTCCCCGAGCAGTGTGAAATTTGTTCTTCTCCGCCTGTCTCAATCTGCGTCTGTCTCAGCCCACGTATGCCACGCCGCGTGCTTGCCAACTGGCGCCGTGCCTCGCATTATTCAAGCTTCCGAAGGCCACACGTCTTCTTTACCGTTACACGGGAAGCTCTGAGAAGCTCTTTAAAACCTCGTCTGATGGCGCAAACGGGTTCCGTGGGGGCGCCCGCGGGCTGATGGCGACGCAACGCTTCTTCTCTGCGGGAGGTGCCGCTCCTGCCAGGATGACACCTCATTATCCAAATGAGGCTTTAGTGTGAGACGCCGCAGACATTGAGCATGTTAGCATGCTCTATTTACTTCAGCTAGCTAGCCTGAGCTCCACTCATGATACGTTTGGACAACACCAAAAAATGCATCCCCATTCACACACACCTCCAAAAACCACAGGAAACACGGCAGTGTGTAAGCCAGGCCAGTAAGTTGGCGATCTCACATCATGGTCTTTTGCCATGCATGCAACATCTTACTGTGATTGAATCAATTATTGGATTAAAAATACTTTCATGTTTATCACAGTATTATTCAATATCTTACAACAAAATAGATAAGCCGCCAGTATGATACTATCTCTCATGAAACACATCACATGCGTTTATCGCCAAGAAATCCAAACGTAATGTTATTTTTCTAGTGTGTAAAAATTATAATAATAATAAAACAAAAAGTAGATGATGGAAAGGTGTCAAGACATAGCATGTGAACGAAGTAAAAAACAGAAATGAACAGGAAAGGTGTCAAAAGAGTGCTTCGCAATGGCGCTACGATAATAGCATGGTAGTGTCTGCTGTGCTAATGTTATGACGCTAGCAATGTTGACATTAGCATGCAAAACCTAGCATGATAGCGCTGAGTGTGTTGGTGTTAATACGAATGAAAATAACTAAAAATGCTACAATTTTAGCACGCCACTCCTAGCATGGTAGCGCTAAGTTAATAATTAAAAAACGCTAGTATGCTAGTGTTAGCATGTTGGCAATGCTAAAGTGTTCACTCAGCATGGTAGCGCCATATAGCAGGGATATCGTGAATGTCCTGCACGTGTTTGAATCTGTTGAGACGTGTGGCAGTACAAACAACGGCCAAGTTTTGACAGGAGTGAGAAGTTTGTGTAGAGCAAAAACTACTGAATGCTTGGGATGCATTGACAGATCCTAAAAATAATGTCATCGTCATTCAAGTATGCCAACACAGCCACAGCACAAGATGGCGGACGGGTGAAGTTGTGTATTTGGAGAAGTAAAATGTCATCAGGGAAGCAAACACGAGAGGCGAGCACATTTGTTTGTGCACGGCGTGCTTGCTTGGCCTCTCCGGAGGATACACACACACCACTCCGATGTTGCAGCCCAAGCGTCCCGTTCTCGCATCTCGATGTCACGCCTTCCCGAGAGCGCCGTCAAGTAGGTCAGACGCTGTCCCGGGGTCGGGCCGCTGGCTCCAGATCTGCTGCGTGGACATCCAGCGACAGAATTAAAAAATAGAAGCACAGCAGAGCTGCATGGTAAACAAGCAGCTGGCCCGACCTCGCCTGCTTAAAAAGCACACGAGCGTGCAGATTTGTACGGCGTAATGTGTGCTGACCCAATAACTCATTCTTACGTCACATCCACTTGGCTCCGCCGGCTCTCAGGAGAACACGATGTTGTTTAAAGGCACGCTAAAGGTGCTTTTTTATTAGCAGTAGTGTTGCATTATTTATCTGCAACATGGCTGACCTTCATTACGCACACGTAGTTATAGTCCTCACTAGAACTTCCTGTTTGTGCTCGATAAAGCAACACACCGCAGGTCATTGAGAGCGTGTCTAAGTGGACTGGGGTCACTTCTGGATGTGATGCTGCTGCTGCTGTGAGATTACAACACACACAAGTAGCATTCTGCGTTCTTACTGTACAAATATTCTCCGAGTCTCAGCTTGTCAGCCTTTTGAAAGACATATTTTAAATGGATCCCCACCTGCGCGTCTCCTAAGGCCTTTACTGGGATATTTGGGTCAGGTTAGGGTTAGGCAAACCCGACAGGTGAAGGATTGGCATGCAAGGCAACTCACATGCTGAAAATATAAAGATGAGGACAGGGGAAAATAGATTAAAAATTATTTTAAATGATCCTGATCAAAAGGTTATGAGCAGTTGAAAATTGGCAAGACTGGGAAAATGTGCCAGGTATTCACACTGTCATCATGTCTTGATGGCAAAGGCCTGGTCTCCTTCAAGGTTTGGAATGAGAGCACCAAACATGGGACATGGAAAGCTGGAAGAAAGTTTTCTTCTCCCTGATGGCTTCCACCCTAACTGGTGTTCTCCACAAGGCACAGTGGAATAATGGAGCTTCAGGTCGTGCCTGGCCGTCAAACGGCAACCGGCAACCGGCAATGTGGAGATGCAGGGGGGCATCTCTCATGACTGAAGGCCGTGGTCTCCGTGGTAATGCCTGGCTTTTTCAACACTTGACAAAGGACTTCTTCCAGACCATCCTGTGTCTTCCCCTCATCTACATTCGATGGAGAGCATTTGGGGATGGATTTCCAGACAGTGAAGGCATTCCCACTAGCATTCCCACTAGCATTCCCACTAGCATTCCCACTAGCATTCCCACTAGCTTCCTGGAAACACTGGCATCAGCCTGCACAAAGCCATTTTCAACCTTATGAAGTACGACTACAGTATCCACGGTATATGGATCCATGTACTATATAATCCATGGCCCATGTCTACTACTGTGCCGAGGAACTGCATTGTCAGATTTGGTGGGATTTGCAGCGATCTCAACGTGGACCAAAAATTGTGACTTTTCCTTCCATTTTGATGGCGTTATGCCTTTGTTTATTCCATCAGAGAATAAAAAGGCGGTTGCTATGGAGGCTTCAGGTGAACGGCAGGTTTATGGCGTCACACACAACACACGTCCGCTTATGAAAACCTCAGCCTGTGTCTCATAGTAGGGTGAAAAGGACTTTAATAACACATGAAGGCCGCAGTAATATTGTGACTATTCATACATATAGTAATAATAATAATGTAATAATGTAGCATAAATATATATTGTATAACCTGTAGAGTGTGGTGGTCTTTGCTGGAGGTGAGCATGGGGAAAGTCCAGGAAGTACAAATTAAGTATATTCATACGCCAGTGTGAACGTTTCCCTAACCAATCCAGACATGGCCAGGTAAAATTAATAATAATAATAATCTTCATAATAATAGCAGTTGGCTGAATTAACTGGCATGTTACGTCATCTTTATTTGTCTTCCACTCCCCAGCGTCTGCACGTCGCCCTTTAATTTTGCTTTTCATCCTCCCTGAGTCACATGACCGTGCCACTCCCACACCTCTTTGAAGCTCCTCACAGCCCCATCGCGACACACCATCCGTGTGATTGGAATGTTAGCGCCATCCGACTCGCTCGTTGCGCATGTACCGACATGATCGGCTTGAAAAAAAAAAAAGAAGAACGTCTGTTTCGCCTCTCTTTCCCAGCCAACTTTGCTTGTCTTGTTGCTCCCGGCGTGTTCTTCAGTTTGTTTACTTACTCACGGACAAAAACAACACATGACCTTAGCATGAGGAAAAGTCTTGGACTTAACACTTCAAGTTTGCTACGCTAAAAGAAACTGCCCTGCGTTGGCTTTGCAAGTACGCGTCCCTGCTGTGCACCAAACCAGTGGAAGATGGATCTCCGACTGTTTGCAACTTCTGGAGCTTACCTGTAAAGAGCAGTGTTCACATGTGAAATGACTAAAAGTATATGAAAGCATAGAAGTAGTATCAGTTCCAGGCTATTTCAAGACAAAACACATGTATAGCTTCCCCTGACCTCACCTGTAACTGAGACATTCTGCATGCCAGTTGTACCAAATGCTCTGTGATGAGGGCAAGAGCACACAAAAAGTCAGCCACCTGAGACGCCGATGCGTTGGAAAAGTGCACAAGGTTTGCCAGAGACCTCCGTGGCGTCACACCGGCTGCTCGGAGCGTGTCCCCAAATACAGTGCACCCTTCTGGGCCACAGCAGGTGGTTCCTCCTCCTCTATACTCCTCTCCTGGTCGTAGTCATGTCATGATATTTCATTAAACGCATCAACAGGTGCACTTGCTTCTTCTCCAGGTGCAAACTGTATTTTAGAATGGTAGATATAAAAAAGGCTTTTGTTAACAGCATCCTAGGAGCAGAAAATTATTGGTATCAGTTTGAAAAAAGAGATATCGTGCATCCCTAATATATACGCACATGTCTAGAAGCGCTGGTGTTCATGTTGTAACATGGGAAATTACACAGAAAGACACACTACAAACCTTCATGTTCCCAGCATCACTCGTTGGCTCCAGTGAGACGTGAGATGTGTTTTTTTTATTTCCCGTGGGAGTTGAACAGCTGCTGCAGTCCAAGCAGAAGCTGTCGTCATTCTGCACTTCATCAAACCTACTTAACATTTGTCACATCACACCATCATCACTGCATAAGACTTCTAAAGCTGATATTAGCGTCCACGCTACCGCTGCCTGACTCTACACTCTATGCATCATGGGAACTGTAGTAGGAAATGCAGTCTTTAAATGAGAGCTGCATCGATTAGTCAATGAATCAATGAGCCAGTGGATCAACAACTATTTTGGTAGTTGATGAATGGTTTCAAAATGTGACTATTGTGACTACTCAGTTGTGACTATTTGGAAATATCCCAATGATTGTCAACCCAGCAGACCATATTTTGCTTTGGAATATTGGACTTAGGTCATGAGTTGCAGTATCCTCATCTTCATCCTTCATCAAGACATACTGGGGGTAGGGGGGTGTCTTGTGGGAACAGATTTGGCTGCGCAAATCTCCCAATTGGACAAAAATTCCCAGGGACACGCTCCAAAATCTGGTTGGAAATCCTTCCCAGAAGCTGCAAATAACTCCAAATCATCTCCAGTAGACCAGGGCTCTCCAAGCCTTCCGTCTTCTGAGAGCGGCTTTCGCAACACCCGCATGGCTGAGAGCTGATCATTTGTTTTCAGAGTTTTTTTTTCAACCCAAACAAACTGACCCAACTATAGCAGCCTTTTTCTTCTCCAAAGTGCTGATGTTGCTGCTAAAAAAAAAAAACTGCAGCAAAGCAGGCAGCAGTAGCGAGCACATAGATACCAAAATACTCATACTGCTGATACCAATGTGCCGATACCGGCATCGATTCTTCAGTGTACAGTGTACACCTTGCTATTACCATTGGTATCATATCGGTAGTGTGTCGACTAACCCAAGTGAAAGGTCTCTTGCTAATGGGTATGGCGCTAATGGGATGAGCAGGACAGCTGGTCACCCTGTGGAGGAACGTCCTCCCACAGAGTCCGAAGATGAGGCTCAGCAGAGTAAGAACGTAATCCTCATCATCCTCACCTCTGTGATGTTGTCATCACTCGCGCTTTGTTAGCCTCAATGAGGATTCATGGCGACCCCAAAAAGGGTCAGGTGATGACGCCTGTGGTGGAAATCTGCCAAAAAAGCAATGAAGATGAAAGAAATGTTTTTTATCAGGAAGTTCTCAAACAGGAATGACGACTTAGGATCCGTCCGTGTAGATTGACAGGATTTACCACATCCTAAACCTGGATGTCTGGGTTCATCAAAACACAAAAGAAACACATCGGGAGTTTGAGGAAGGGGACTGATGACAATGCTAGCCAACATGCCGTAAGAGCACGTGGTTAGCACACCTTTGATGGAAATGTCTCCGTTCAATCGGTCAGGCTTTGTACATTTTTATGTACGAGAACCCTTACAGCTCAGCGTTGGAGCATGATTGTTGGTATGAATGCTTTTCATTATCAACTAAAGCAAGGCGACAGGATTCCTCACATACGCAGCGCTGGCTCTCAGAACCCGATGAAGGATACGTGCTGTCAGATCTGGCCACATCCCCACATGTTTTCCACCAGCAACTAGCGACAACTCTAGTCATGTTTCCTGGCGTGGTTGGGGAGTGTTCTAACATCGGGAAAGCACATATTGTTTTGTGTTTTGGGTTCTGACTGAGCAGCGGCGGGTCTGCAAAGCACATACTGCTATGTAGAATAAACACGCTCATCTCTCCTTCGCTCTTCATTTAAAGAACGTCTCAATATGGAGAACTTTAAGAGGCCTGGCTGAGATTCATTTGGATGAAATGATGGACAGTTTGATAGGAACAAGCCATGAATCAAGTTACTTCTACTTCTTTTGTGTTTGCCTCACATTTTATTGTGTTTGTATACGCTTTTTATTGTATTTGGCTGGCGACCAGTCCTGGACTGGTGGCCAGCCAATCACAGGGCACATATAGACAAACAACCATTCACACTCACATTCATACCTATGGACAATTTGGAGTGGCCAATTAACCTAGCATGTTTTTGGAATGTGGGAGGAAACCGGAGTACCCGGAGAAAAACCACGCATGCACGGGGAGAACATGCAAACTCCACACAGAGATGGCCGAGGGTGGAACTGAACCCTGGTCTCCTAGCTGTGAGGTCTGCGCGCTAACCACTCAACCGCCGTGTCGCCCCTTGTCAACATCATATGCAAATGATATGCAAATTAGACAATGACATCATTTAGCACCTTCCATGCTAGGGAAAAGTTGGCATCGTTGCCTACCACCAAATCTGGAGTGCTTCTCCCGCTGCTATCCTTCGTACTTCCTGTCCATGCTCCACCAGGTCACATGTTTGCCAATGGGTCCCGAGGACTCCGCCCACACGTTCTGCCGTTGTTCTTGTTAATAAAAGGCGATGGGGTTTACGTAGGGTGCCTGACAGCACGCGGGCGGGAAGGAGGGAGCAGGCGTTCCACCAACACGCTGTCGCTAGCGGCGACACCTGCCAGCAGCCTGATAAAAAGCCTTCTCATCGTCTTCCAGGCAACACGAGCCTGCATGGGCTGCACATACTCACACGGCCTAACCTTGAAAACGCAGCATTGAGATGAATAGGCGGCGAGATGCGGCGTGAAAGGCCATAATTCCATCCAGGGGTGTGATGGATTTATACGTGTCATGAACAACGTGAAATACTGACTTCTTCTTTTTTTACACTGAATTCATCACAACGCCGTTTTCCTCATTTGCATATGACCTGATCAGGCCTTACTGTAAAGTGTTGGCCTATATCCTGACTGTACTACAGTATAACTGCAGTATAACTACAGTAGTCCTACTTCTGTTAACTGCTGACTCTTCTTTAAGCACTCTGTTTCTTCTAATCTAAGATGTCAATATCTCAGCCTGTTTTCTGTTCACTGAGTTGTTTCCGCCAAGCTTTGTTTGTAATGTTAGTTGGATGGTGATGGATAGTCGACCTGAGCGCTTGCCGGACATTTTTTTTTTTTTTTTTTTTGCTTGTTAACATTTTGTTTTGAGCAGTTCAGTGAAGCAGCACCATGTTTAGTAAACCAAGGTTAGCATAGAGCGAATATACAGTCTCATCCTAGAGGAGTGTAACAATATCTGGCTACGGCATTGAATCCTACTATTTTATCTCCCCATCCATTACCAATATGACTTCACCCAAGTTGTGTGTGTGGCTGCAAGAGGGATTCTTGTGTTGAAGTTCTCCAAACATCATGCAGTTCTCGAAGCACTTCATTTGTAAATGTTCATATTGGGATCGAATGGAAGCTTGCTGTTGGTCGTTGTCTCCAAAGGTGCAGGCAAGAACATGTCTACCTGGGCGGGGGGGCCACCCATGTGTTGTTGTGAGGTTGCATGTGTAGTAGCAGGTCTCCAAGGTTGGCATAGTCACGGCACACAGACCATCGGTGTGTCCGACCAAGGTGTCGGCCCACAAGAGGTGACTGAAGGGGCGGTTGAGGTGCGTGGAAACGAGTGGCAGCGAGATTACTTGATGATGTCATGGAAGCTCAGCAGGCTCAGACACGCTCGGTTTCTCCTCTTTTCCTCCTTGGTGTTTGCTCGGTGGAATGCCGCAATGACAGCTTTGCATTTTGATTGGCCGCTTCCACGTGACGCAGCAGCTGTTTTGTCCTGTCCGTGTCTTTCCCAAGCACTTCCTGATCTTCATTCTTTGTGGGGGAGCAATTCCACGTTTGCTGCATGAACCATTCACTCCCGTACGAACTTGCATGCAAAGCTGCCTGCCACCGGGGTCCGCCATGGGGTCCGTGGGGGGGGTCCTCTGTTTCCCCTTTGCTTTCCCATCCTCCTCTCCCTTCCTCCCACCCGCACAGTGGCACCTCCTCCTCCCACCAGAGCACTGACACACTCCCTTCCATCTGTCTTTTCCTACCCAGAATTCCCTAACAACCCACCCGGGGGCGATGAGATCCCGCAGGAGCAGCACAATGCAAGTGTCGCCATCGGGGTGGCTGTGGGGGGCGTGGCCCTGTTGGGCGCGGCCGCCATACTGCTCTTCGTCTTCCTGCGCCGCCGCCAGCGCACCTTCAAGGGCGACTACAGCACCAAGAAGCACGTGTTCGGGAACGGCTACAGCAAGGCCGGCGGGATGCCCGCACACCCCCCCATGGCCAAGAACCTGCAGTACCCCGACGACTCGGATGACGAGAAGAAGCCCACGCAAATCGGCGGCGGGGGCGGCGGCTTTGAGGCGAGCGAGCGCGACTTCGACGGCGAGGCAGAGGACCTGAAGAGGCCGTACTTCACAGTGGACGAGGGCGAGAGCCGCGACTACGACGAACGGACTCTGACCTTCCAGTACGACCCCGAGCCCGAGATAGCTGACGACATGATCTCCCAAACCGACGGCTCGGTCATTTCCAAGAAGGAGTGGTACGTGTAGCGGGCAAACAACTCGTGGTCGCGCGCCCCTCGCCTCCCCTCCGTCACCTCCATCACCGCTCAAACTGCACCCCCACCCCCCCACCCTCCCCAGCCTGAGCCCCCTCCCTTCCTCTTGGGACCCCATGTCCGTTGACATCAGGAACTGCGGTGTCCTCTGTATTGCGTATGAAAGACTGCCGCACATGCGTGAAAGTCCAACACTGGATGTCTCCATTCCTAAATCATCCTCAAACCTTGGATGAAACCTTTGCAGACTTTGGCATTTATTTCTTGGTGTGGGCTCCTTCACCCCCTAAGTGGTCATGTGGGGGGCGATGATATGCGTCCTCCCCACCCCACCCTGTGTCCTGACATTTGCCAGGGAAAATGTCAGCATTGTCACTCGGACAGGTTGGAGCACTCGCCGCTATTTATGTTGTGCACAAAGCGTCTGTTTGGTGTGGGTGTGTGTTGGGGGGAGGGGGGGTCGTGTTTGTGTGTGTGTGTGTGTGTGTGTGTGTGTGCATGCAGATCGGTGAGCGTCCCTTTTTCTGGAGCCCGCCGAGGAAAATAATGAAAGGGAATTGAAACATGACGGCGGCCATCTTGGGGCGGAATAGGTCGTCTGCTGCTTTTCTTGGTGTTTGTCTTTTGAAAGGAATGAATGCTTTTTCTCTGTCTTTATTGTTGAAAGATAAAAAACACTGTTGGTGTAAGTGCTTGTTTGCCTCCTCAGCCCAGGTTGAGTGCCACTTGAACAATATAGAAAGATAATAACGCCTTATTTGATGCATGTGTACGTCCTCATTTGCAGCGGAGATTCATGGGTGGCGAGGTTGAAAATAAATCTAGAAATATGACACATAAATGGGATCAAATGTCTGTGCTAGCTGGAGAATGTTTTACAGTGTACAGTTTTTTTATGTTTTTGATGCGCATGTCCTCATTGTGTATTTTTTTTAATTTCACATCTAAGTGTCTTTTTCTTCTTGTTTTTTTTTCTACTGCCTTGTTTATCTTGGATGTATCAGCTCCAGTCGGGTGAAGGGTTTAATTAGACGTTCGTTTGCTCTCCAGCTTCTTTGCCTCGTAAACATTTTTTACGGTTAAAAAAATCTATCCATCCTCTGTGCTGCTTATTCTGCTATGCTGGAGCCTACCCCAGCTGAGTTTGGGTGAGCGGCAAACAACTCGCATTCATACCTATGGGCAATGTAAGAGTAGCTAAGCAGGGTTATATTGTAACTTCCCCCGAGCTCACTTGGAAACAAACATTCACTTAGCATGCTAGTTGAACCAAATGCTCCAATGAGGGGAAAAAAAACTCATGGAGCACACGAAAAACCGTACCAGCCACCTGAAACTCCAGCACAGCAGCGTTTCAAAGGTTTGCCAGAGACCTCCGTGGCGTCACACCAGCTGCTCGGAGCGTGTGCCCAAATACAGTGCACCTTGCTGGGCCGCAGCAGGTGGCTCCTCCCCCTCTATACTCTGGTTCTCCTGGTAGTAGTCATGATATTTCATTAGGACTCATCAACACTCTTCCAGTCCTTACTTCTAGGTGTGCAGGTTACTGGTTATTGATACCATATCGGGCTTTGAGAAGCAGAAAGTATTGGTTAAAAAAAAAAGATATTGTGCATTCATTTTTTTTTACAAATCCTTTTATGTTTTGGTGAATTTAGTGCCTACAAACATTTATTGACCGAACACAAAGAAAGACAAGATGTCAGCTGAAAAGAAAGAAAGGATGGTGTAAGGGCCAGATGAAACTTTTCTAAGCACAAGCCGCTGAGGAGATGAACTTGCGAGCGTCAAACGCTGCCCCCTTCTGGTTGAAGCACAAAGTGACACAAGAGGTTGATGTTGCGTTCCATTTTGTAATGATAATAATGACTTCATTCCATCCTGATCTCCTTTTTGTATTGAGTGTGTGCTTGTAAATAGTGTACAGACTGTGTGTCCGCTGTGTGTGAAATATTTGGACTGCAGCCCAAGAGGACCAGCGTCTCTCCAAAGTCCATCCTGAACGCTCACTGCCACGTTCCGGGTGGATGAAAAAGAGAAATAGTCTGCAGCCATGTGAATGTATATTTCTAATATGCTCAGAAAAAAATCACTTGTTCAAATTGTGATGACCCAGTGAAGTAACTTGTATTTGTTTTAAGCATTAAATGACTTCAATAAACAAACACTGTGTGAGTGTGTGTGTGTGTGTGTGTGTGTGAGTGTAGAATAATTCAAATTAAATTCCAAACATTTAGCGAAGCTGTTTTGGAGCATCAGTAAACACTAATTGGCTTAGTTCTCCTTTTTAACAGCTGCCTCCTATCAATAATCATCCTACCTTCTGATGCAAGACATATTTCATTTCATTTTTACTCTTTTACTCAGGCTGTGGGCTGCAAATGGACCCCGGGCCGTACGTTTGAGTCCACTGCAGTAATGAAGGAAGTTCCTTCAAGATTATCTTTCTCTGAGCTAAAAACTCTGAAGGTCTCTCTTGATGCAACCATCCTTTCCTCACATGCAACCTCATCTCAGGTGTCACACGCACACGCAACAGGCAGTACAAAAAGCAACAATCGCATATATTTGAGCATTTTCAAGATGGTTGGATGATACAAACAGTAGTGTATGGATATATCTTTACAATACAAAACATTAGAAACATTCATTCATTCATTTTCTACCGCTTATCCTCACGAGGGTCACCGGTGTGCTGGAGCCTATTGTAGAAACATTCTATATGTAAAATATTGCAGAAACGGTGTTATAAAATCTAGAATATTGACATCCAGTTATACCCCCATCCATACCATACCCTTTTTAATCCTGTACTCCATAATCCTACCTTTCCATAGCATAGTCTCCATACCATACCCTTCATAATCCTACCTTTCCATAGCATAATCAATCTCCATACCATACCCTTCATAATCTGACGTTCTATAGCTTATTCTCCATACCATACCCTCCATAATCCTACCTTTCCATAGCATTGTCAGTCTCCATACCATACCTTTCATAATCCTACCTTCCATAGCATATTCTCTATACCATATCCTCTATAATCCTACCTTTCCATAGCATAGTCAGTCTCCATACCATACCCTTCATAATCCTACCTTACATATCTTATTCTACATACCATACCCTCCATAATCCTACCTTCCATGGCATAGTCTCCATACCATACCCTTCATAATCCTACCGTCCATAGTTTGGTCTCCATACCATACCCTCCATAATCCTACCTTCCATAGCATAGTCTCCATACCATACCCTTCATAATCCTACCTTCCATAATTTAGTATCCATACCATACCCTCCACAATCCTACTTTTCAGAGCATAGTCTCCATACCATACCCTCCATAATCCTACTTTTCTATAGCATAGTTTCCATACCATATCCATACCATACCCTTCATAATCCTACCTTCCATAGCATCGGGTTAAGGTTAAATATGTGTGGAAATATGGGGTAATAACTACAAAAGCAATCTTCATTCGCTAAATGTACTGCAAAAAAGGTCAGTAAGGATAATTCATAATGCCGCCTACAGAGAACATACTAGCTCCTTATTTCTAAAATCACAAATACTTCAACTTGCTGATATAGTTCATCTTCAAACAGCTAAAATAATGCATAAGGCTAAAAATAACCAATGAAAAATACGTAAAAATGTCATCCAATACTTCTCTACAAGAGAGGAGAAATATGATCTCAGGGAAGAAGTACATTTGAAACACTTCTATGCTAGGACTACGTTATGCTAGCCATAGCATTTCAGTATGTGGAATCAAACTATGGAATGGATTGAGTAAGGAAATCAAACAATGCACAACGATGAGCCAATTCAAGAAACAATACAAGCAGTTGATGTTTGCTAAATACAAGGATGAAGAGTCTTGAACCAGTCATGATGTGCTATATATATCACTATATTGACACTTACTATGGTACCCATTATGGCATTGGATGCTCATATCACCTCCTACTTTGGTACGAGGTACATTATTTAAAAAAAAAAACCTTTAAACTGAATTATGGGAAGCAGGAAGTGAACAAATGTAACAGTTACTGATTGTAAAAGTACCATATGGAGGGGTAGGATTTAATAAGCTTTGCTTCTTCCTACTCCTTTTGGACATGTGGAAGTGTGAACTGATTATGGGATGCATTCAATTGTAATCTGATGCATGTTCAAATGAAATAAAACCATTACCATTACCAAATAGATCTTTCAAGGTTTCCTTCTCCCTCATCTTGCAAAGCATCTGTGAGGTATTTTTTGTCAACTTGAAATGAAAAACATGATTACATGTAATACTGTACATTTCTAGAATAAGTATGCTCACGTGTACATTCATATCTCACAATACAATGTTGGTGTTTGTTTTTATTTGGCACACAGTGATGTACGTACCTCGACTATTTTTGTTGTTAACACGTTCTTATGTTGAAAAAAATACTTTCATAAATCCATTGAAGCATATGAAGAGCAGGTGATGAGTGTCGATGAGGAAGACATGTAGATGCACGCATGTGAAGGGCGTTACCCGATGATTAGGAAGCAGGCATGACTCATTGAATCCTTAGTAGGATTAAATTGGCTTCTTATTTACTGTAGGAATGAACCCGTCTAACTTGTTGACGTTACTACAAGTTCATATTTGATTAACAGGACTCAGCATCATGGTGGCCCATTGTCAACACATTTATTAAACATTCACCTGTAATTGATTGATTGATTGATTGATTGATTGATTGACACACATGGTGACAGAATGTGCTAAGCGTTCCGTAGGCGGAGCCACCTGTGCACACCTGACTGCAACCATCATCATCAGGTGTTTGTGTTTGTGGTTCCTTTGTTTCTGTGTGTACTTTTTCCAGTCCTTTGGTGTCCACTTTCTTATCAGCAAACATTGTAAACATCTTTTCCTGCTGTCATTCCATGTGTGTCCTGGATCATTGTTGTTAAAAGTGGATTCCTTCCGCTAACTTCCATTGGCTAGTGCTTGATTGTCTGAGGGTTTTAGTTTAAGTAAATCTTATTCAACTAATTCAGCACCAATAATTTTTTGTATGTTTTTATAATCCCAAACATGCCACCCCAACAATCTTTATACGTTTTCTACATTTAGTTTGATACAACTGTCCGTTAATGCATTAGTACTTTAGCGCAGTTTGAAGCCATAAAATCGGCCACCAGGGGGCAGACATATCAGGCATTTGATATGATGGTGCGGAAGGACAAATCACATGACAGGAAGTAGGAAGTGAGAGTGAGTGGAGGAGTGTAGCGTGCTGAGGGTAAAACTTTGTAGGGAAATGTTGTAGATGCACACACATACACACACACATACATTTGAGTTCCAAATATGGAAATTGTAAATCTGACGGTGTTAAGTTTGTAAATAAATGGTTATTTTTTATGTTAGTATAGTTGTTTAGATATTTCAGCAGACACAAAAGCATAAAATATTTGTTATGCTTGAAAATGATCATCTTTTGGTAGGGTCCATGTTTACGTAGCCATACAACCCAATGGTGTGAAATGGCGGATATGAATAGAATGAGTTAAATGAAGGTAGGCTGAGGGATGGTCCCTGACTCACGGGGCTCGCAGCGGGGTGCAGGAAGCGCCCCCTGCAGGACTGTTGACCCTCATCAGTGTGCATTCATGTCAGCATGCATTCCCGCTAAGCGTGTCACAGGGGGCGGGGCAGTGGCTATGTCCACGACCCGTTGTCAGGAGCGATTGCCGTCATGTGAGGTCCCATTTGTCTTCATCGCTCTTTGCAACAGTCAGGCTGCAAGAACAACCAAAACTGAGGTTCTAATAGAAGAAAAGCAGCGATGTGGCGCCGTTACGATGCATGTCGGAAGGTCGTCCCTGCAAAAGATGATGCACAAACGCAAACAAACAAAGTGACACTGCAGAATAATTCCCTTCAGCACTGGCTCGCTGTGACAAGTCACAGCCAATTAGCCGCCTCAGGAGGACTGGCCAACTCCTGCAGAAGATCTCCATGCTCCGAGTGCAAGGTCAGGCAGGTCACCACCGCATCAGCTGATGGTTGTTTACAAAACACCACAGCAGCCATGTTGTTATTGTTTACTAGACACCACAGCAGCCATGTTGTTTATTGTTTACTAGACACCACAGCAGCCATGTTGTTTATTGTTTACTAGACACCACAGCAGCCATGTTGTTTATTGTTTACTAGACAACACAGCAGCCATGTTGTTTATTGTTTACTAAACACCACAGCAGCCATATTGTTTACAAAACTCCACAGCAGCCATGTTGTTTATTGTTTACTAAACTCCACATCAGCCATGTTGTTTATTGTTTACTAAACACCACAGCAGCCATGTTGTTTATTGTTTTCTAGACAACACAGCAGCCATGTTGTTTATTGTTTACTAAACAACACAGCAGCCATGTTGTTTATTGTTTACAAAACTCCACAGCAGCCATGTTGTTTATTGTTTACTAAACACCACAGCAGCCATGTCGTTTATTGTTTTCTAGACAACACAGCAGCCATGTTGTTTATTGTTTACTAAACAACACAGCAGCCATGTTGTTATTGTTTACTAGACACCACAGCAGCCATGTTGTTTATTGTTTACAAAACTCCACAGCAGCCATGTTGTTTATTGTTTACAAAACTCCACAGCAGCCATGTTGTTTATTGTTTGCTAAACACCACAGCAGCCATATTGTTTACAAAACTCCACAGCAGCCATGTTGTTTATTGTTTACTTAACAACACAGCAGCCATGTTGTTTATTGTTTACAAAACACCACAGCAGCCATGTTGTTTATTGTTTACTAGACACCACAGCAGCCATGTTGTTTATTGTTTACTAAACACCACAGCAGCCATGTTGTTTATTGTTTACTAAACACCACAGCAGCCATGTTGTTATTGTTTACTAGACACCACATCAGCCATGTTGTTATTGTTTACTAGACACCACATCAGCCATGTTGTTTATTGTTTACTAGACACCACATCAGCCATGTTGTTTATTGTTTACTAGACACCACAGCAGCCATGTTGTTTATTGTTTACTAGACAACACAGCAGCCATGTTGTTTTGTTGTTTACTAAACACCACAGCAGCCATGTTGTTTATTGTTTACTAGACAACACAGCAGCCATGTTGTTTATTGTTTACTAGAGAACACAGCAGCCATGTTGTTTATTGTTTACAAAACTCCACAGCAGCCATGTTGTTTATTGTTTACTAGACAACACAGCAGCCATGTTGTTTACCAGACACCACAGACGGTGGTGGTTCTTGCCATATATTGATATGATCTGCTCATTAAACAGGCGGTGCATCTCTGATGCGGCCTCATTGTGTCGTCCACCTCGGAGCCGTGATGAAGCTTTTTGTTCATGGTCGGTGAGGGAATTGAAGTAGGGGCTTCTTGTTTTGTTGTTGTTGGGGTGGGTGCCCATCAATCAGCTGATCTTTTGTATCACTTTTGCTTCTCCTGCTATTGAATGTTTGCTACATTGTCATCTCGCCAGGGTGTGTGTGTGTGTGTGTGTGTGTGTGTGCATGTTGTGAAGACAGGGTTCCTCATGATGATTGTGCTTCAGTGGTGTTGTGTTACAAAAGAAATATTGCCATAATAATATGGGAGCCATACTTTGCATCCACAGTCGATGAATGCTTCCCTAAAGGGGCGGAGCTAGACACGGTGCAGTGTGTTGATTGGTGGACAGAGAATGGCAACTCGAGAAGTCAGAAAATGAAGAAGTTTTTTGTTTACTGTGGTGAAGTCAGGCTACTGTAGCGTGCCCATCGGACTTCCTGATTGGCTGGCGTGTCATCAGAGCGGAAGCGGCAGAGAAAACAGAAGCAGGTTCGGTCCTGATGCTGATGGATGAGCGTACCGGCAGCGAGAGCACCGACTTTTCTCAAAGAGTAAACGAAGAAGGATTACTTTGCACGTCTTCATTTACTGCCGCTGTCAGCAGCTCAGCCGGCCGAGCTAGCAAGGGCCGACGAAGCCGAGCTAGCTTCTGGAACATTCCTGCATATGCTGGGACTTGGTTGATCAATATTCATATTCATCTTTTTATTCTTTTCATTTTCTATTGTCATTACAAAGCATCTCCGTGGCTGCTGGTGTCAAAGATTGTTTTAGCTGAGATGCACACTCCACTGCTTTTCCCAACGATTTGTTTGAAAGTGAAAAAAAGTGATTTATACTACATCGTAGTATATGTTTACTCGCTTTGAGTTATTCAGTCAGCTCAGCAGCCCCCCACCCAAACTCCCTTATTTCTGAACGTCGCCGTAAATACACAATTTGCAAGCCTTTGGAGGAAAAGGGGTAGAATAAGAGATGGAGGAAGTGGAGAGTGTTCATGCCGTCACGAGAGTCAGCGTGCAAGACAGGAAGTGTCTAAGTGTGTATTGTAAGTGTGTAGTGTGATAACCCAATGACATTAATGGAGAAATATGAACCACTGTTAGCATGATTAGTTTTTATCATGGCAGTCTTTAGCTGCCTCATCATGCTAACCTTCATGCTTCATGCTGACCTTCACAAGATGCTTTCACCCCCCAACCCCGTCCTTTTTGGAAGTCAAAAGGCGAATACGAGGCTGAAATTGAAAGGTGATTGACGGGTTGATGGAGCGGTCGGCTTTGCTGTGATTAAGAGGCCGTTTTGCGAGGGCGGAGATAAAGAGTGACGCCCCCAAGAGACCAGGAAAGAAACGATTAGGCTCAAAGTCTTCCAGGACACGCCAATGGAACTTTGGATCCAGGACGTTGAAAAGACGACATGTGAGCACTCTGATTGTGTGGTACAGCTTGTCTGCGATTGGTGGAATTCCAACAAAAGATGCCACAACCTTCTCCTTTCCATCTGGCGTGAAAGCCCCCCCTACATTTTTTTTCATCCCTGGCCTCACTCCCGCCCCTTCAACCGCCTGGGCGGGTCGGGTTTCCTCCGTCCCCCCATGGCCTCCTGGATCTCGCTGGGCCCAGACCGCCTGGCAAAGCGCTCACGATTCACAAGCTGACCTGCCAGCGGTGGAGGGGAGGGGTGGGGGGGTGGGGGGGTGGCTGCGCAACCACAGTTTGGAATTTCTTTGCTCTTTTGTCATCCGAACGCAGAAAAACGAAAGCAGATGTGGGAGCTCATCAGTGACAGCCGTCTCCGTGGCGACCGATGCTTGCCTCAAAGCCAGACGCGCCGCGTCCGCAAACAAGCAGCAACGTGAGGATTGAATTATGATTTAGAAATCTCTGTCAGCAGGCTGAAAGAAGCCCTGTTCTCCTTCCTGGCAGCTCTCTGCTAATTACGCAGAAAAACACTTCTGACTTTTATATTCATGACTTCAGCAACTGGCTGCACTTTCACACGGAGCATATTCCTCACTTCTTTTCATCACAGGGTGGGTGGGGCCTGTTTCAGTTTGTATTTTTCCTACTCCTTCTCTCTCCTCCTTCAGGTCGTTCATGAAGTAATCTTACCATACTCTTCATCGTTTCCCGGTTAGTGGGAACGCGCTGCAGCCATTCCAATGCAGTCTTCACACACGCACATGCACACTGTGGCAACGTCTTAAGGCTCATAGATCTCAAAGTAGAAGAATAAGTTAAGCTGACTTGAAAAAGCATAACAAGTAGGGGTGCACCATGACTATCCAGCTAATATGAGGAACATCCAATAACATTAAAAATAGCTCTGATTATATCTCCACCATGAGGGGGGAAAACGTCATGGAGCACACCAAAAACCTTACCAGCCTCCTGGAACGGCAACAGCGATGTTTGAAAAGTGTAAAAGTTTGCCAGAGACCTCTGTGGCGTCACGCCAGTTACTCGGAGCATGTGCCCAAATACAGTGCACCTTGCTGGGCCACTGCAGGTGGCTCCTCCCCCTCTATATCCTGGTCTGAAATTCTTTAATAGCCTTCTCTTTCCTAATGGAATCTTTCCGAAAGCAATGGAAAGGAATATTCAAATCGCGTGTCAACATGCGGCGCTATAATCAACCAGAATAGTCAATAGGGGCATGCCCAGTAAAGCGTAAACACCAACATCACATGATACCGACTTCCTCGAGTTTTTCTTTCACTTGTTGGAATAACTCCGTATTGCCAGTTTTTCCTTCGTCCAGTCTTGAAATTTAGTTTGAATCAAAAACAAACTTTCGCTTCGTTTTTTTTTTAAATCAAAGAACGTCTGGAGCTGCGTGTTACGTCATATCTCAGCATTTGCTGAAAGAACGCACCCGGGAACAGGAAAAGATAAAGTTCAATCTTGCTAATATTTTATAATTCATCTCGTCACATGTTTTATATAGATATGTATTTTCTTTTTTAATAAAAGTGGACTTGTGAATGGCGTATAGAAGGGTTTAGATTCTGTTCCACAGATGGCGCTAATGCACACGAAAGCTGCTTGCCAACCGCCAATAAACAACAGAAGAAGAAAAACACCACGAAGAAGAACGCAGTCTGACAACTTTCCAATTGAGCGGGTACAAGATACCTCAATCGGATTGGGGAAAGGAATATTCCACCCCTGGGAATCCGATTATATATTCATTCAGATTGGCACTTTTGTTTCGGAATGAGGCGTATATAAAGGTTACATTCTTTCCGTTTGAGCAAATAACCCGAATGGAATTGGAATATTTGGGTCCATGTATACTACTTTGCTATGATTGGCTACGTGCCCCCAACCCCCACCATGCACTACCTAAACACCTTTCATTGTCAAAGTGTATACCGACTAACTAACTTGACAGGTAACTTGAGGTAATGCTTGGTTGTAAACATTGCCGAGGGAAACAGAGACGACATGTTGGCTACCGAGGACACATCGGGTCTCAATACCAACTTTGAATTTCTACCAAACCACAAACATTCACTGAGCCTTACAGCATCACTGTGATGAGCATCATGTGTCTTAGCAATATCAACATATGGTGTGTGTTTGTGGGGGTGCCTGATATTCCTCCAGTGGAATGACTCTTGGAACAGGTGACTCCGGGAACACATGACTCTTGGAACACATGACTCCTAGTCCAGGTGACTCTTGGAACACATGACTCCTAGACCAGGTGACTCCTGGAACACATGACTCTTGGAACACATGACTCGTAGACCAGGTGACTCCTGGAACACATGACTCTTGGAACACATGACTCCTAGACCAGGTGACTCCTGGAACACATGACTCTTGGAACACATGACTCCTAGACCAGGTGACTCTTGGAACACATGACTCCTAGACCAGGTGACTCTTGGAACACATGACTCCTAGACTAGGTGACTCCTGAAACACATGACTCTTGGAACACATCCAAACCAGGTGACTCCTGGAACACTTGACTCTTGGAAAAGGTGACTCCTGGAACAGGTGACTCCTGGAACAGGTGACTCTTGGAACACATGACACCCAGAACAGCTGACTCCTGGAACAGCTGACTCCTGGAACAGTTGACCCCTGGAACAGGTGACTCTTGGAACACATGACACCCAGAACAGGTGACTCCTGGAACAGGTGTCGCCCAGAACAGGTGACTCCTGGAAAAGGTGACTCTTCGAACACAAGACACCCAGAACAGCTGACTCCTGGAACAGTTGACTCCTGGAACAGTTGACTCCTGGAACAGGTGATGCCTAGAACACATGACATCCAGAACAGGTGACTGCTGGAACAGGTGATTCTTGGAACACATGACACCCAGAACAGGTGACTCCTGGAACAGGTTTCTCCTGGAACAGGTGACTCCTGGAACAGGTGTCTCCTGGAACAGGTGACTCTTGGAACACATGACACCCAGAACAGGTGACTCCTGGAACAGGTGTCTCCTGGACCAGGTGACTCCTGGAACACATGACACTCAGAACAGGTGACTCCTGGAACAGGTGACCTCTGGAACAGGTGACTTTTAGAACACATGACACCCAGAACAGCTGACTCCTGGAACAGGTGACGCCTAGAACAGGTGACGTCTGTAACAGCTGACTCCTGGAACAGCTGACTCCTGGAACAGCTGACTCCTGGAACAGCTGACTCCTGGAACAGTTGACTCCTGGAACAGGTGACGCCCAGAACAGGTGACGTCTGGAACAGGTGACTCCTGGAAAAGGTGACTCTTCGAACACATGACGCCCAGAACAGCTGACTTCTGGAACAGTTGACTCCTGGAACAGGTGATGCCTAGAACACATGACGTCCGGAACAGGTGACTGCTGGAAAACGTGATTCTTGGAACACATGACACCCAGAACAGGTGACTCCTGGAACAGGTGTCGCCCAGAACAGGTGACTCCTGGAAAAGGTGACTCTTCGAACACAAGACACCCAGAACAGCTGACTCCTGGAACAGTTGACTCCTGGAACAGTTGACTCCTGGAACAGGTGATGCCTAGAACACATGACATCCAGAACAGGTGACTGCTGGAACAGGTGATTCTTGGAACACATGACACCCAGAACAGGTGACTCCTGGAACAGGTTTCTCCTGGAACAGGTGACTCCTGGAACAGGTGTCTCCTGGAACAGGTGACTCTTGGAACACATGACACCCAGAACAGGTGACTCCTGGAACAGGTGTCTCCTGGACCAGGTGACTCCTGGAACACATGACACTCAGAACAGGTGACTCCTGGAACAGGTGACCTCTGGAACAGGTGACTTTTAGAACACATGACACCCAGAACAGCTGACTCCTGGAACAGGTGACGCCTAGAACAGGTGACGTCTGTAACAGCTGACTCCTGGAACAGCTGACTCCTGGAACAGCTGACTCCTGGAACAGCTGACTCCTGGAACAGTTGACTCCTGGAACAGGTGACGCCCAGAACAGGTGACGTCTGGAACAGGTGACTCCTGGAAAAGGTGACTCTTCGAACACATGACGCCCAGAACAGCTGACTTCTGGAACAGTTGACTCCTGGAACAGGTGATGCCTAGAACACATGACGTCCGGAACAGGTGACTGCTGGAAAACGTGATTCTTGGAACACATGACACCCAGAACAGGTGACTCCTGGAACAGGTGTCTCCTGGAACAGGTGACTCTTGGAACACATGACACCCAGAACAGGTGACTCCTGGAACAGGTGTCTCCTGGACCAGGTGACTCCTGGAACACATGACACTCAGAACAGGTGACTCCTGGAACAGGTGACCTCTGGAACAGGTGACTTTTAGAACACATGACACCCAGAACAGCTGACTCCTGGAACAGGTGACGCCTAGAACAGGTGACGTCTGTAACAGCTGACTCCTGGAACAGCTGACTCCTGGAACAGTTGACTCCTGGAACAGGTGACGCCCAGAACAGGTGACGTCTGGAACAGGTGACTCCTGGAAAAGGTGACTCTTCGAACACAAGACACCCAGAACAGCTGACTCCTGGAACAGTTGACTCCTGGAACAGTTGACTCCTGGAACAGGTGATGCCTAGAACACATGACGTCCAGAACAGGTGACTGCTGGAACAGGTGATTCTTGGAACACATGACGTCCAGAACAGGTGACTGCTGGAACAGGTGATTCTTGGAACACATGACACCCAGAACAGGTGACTCCTGGAACAGGTGTCTCCTGGACCAGGTGACTCCTGGAACACATGACACTCAGAACAGGTGACTCCTGGAACAGGTGACTTTTAGAACACATGACACCCAGAACAGCTGACTCCTGGAACAGGTGACGCCTAGAACAGGTGACGTCTGTAACAGATGACTCCTGGAACAGCTGACTCCTGGAACAGCTGACTCCTGGAACAGTTGACTCCTGGAACAGGTGACGCCTAGAACAGGTGACGTCTGGAACAGGTGACTCCTGGAACAGGTGACTCCTGGAACAGGTGACTCCTGGAACAGGTGACTCCTGGAACAGGGGACTCCTGGAACAGGTGACGTCTGGAACAGGTGACTCCTGGAACAGGTGACTCCTGGAACAGCTGACTCCTGGAACAGGTGACTCCTGGAACTCACGGGGTTATCAAGCTGGGAGCCACAGAGGGTTTGAGCAAATGATTAGGAGGAAGAAAGACTGAGGCGATTGATGGACATCCAGTTGCGGCCGCCATTGAAATCCTCAGCTGGTGGCGTAGATTTTTTTCTTTTTTTAAATTTTTCAAAAAAGAACACCTGCTGGAGCGGGCCGCCAACCTCCAGGGTCCAATTGCAGCGAGGAATAAATGAGCTGTGGAGGTAATTTGGAGATAGCCTGTGAGCTGGCTCCCGCGTTGGCTGCAGATAAGAAGTGACAGAAATGAAGACAAGAAAACAAGGCCATTTTTCACTCTGCCTTTGCTAAATTAAACTGTCCCCCTTGGTGTGCCCCCCCCCCTTTAATTAAAACACACACTTGCATGCTCGCTCTCTCTCACACACACACACACAGGTGGGGCATCAACGGACATGTTGAATCTGTTGGGAAACTTCATGGTCTTTAGGACTTTCATGCAAGTGCAGATGAAGGTAACACTGTCCATCACCCGTCCTGCGTCGCACTGCAGAGCTATCTTCTTTCTTGTCCAGTGTTGGTCCTCAGATGAAAAACCGGTGGGAACACCAGATGTTGTTAGCCTGGATAAGTTTTGGTCTTGGGCTTGAAGGATTATCACCCAGTGTCCAGTATGGTTGACAAAAATGCTGAGGGTGTTCAGCATTTTTTGACAGCAGCTGAAAGTATGATGCCAACCGGGACCGATTCTACTCTAGGGCAGGTGTGGGTGGGCTTGTTCTCCAAAATCAACATTTTAGAAGTGACAGAAGACATTTCCACCACATCGCTCATCTCCGTGGTTGTCCTGGATGCACGTCAGATCGACCCCCCCAACCCCCTTAATAATCAAATCACAAATGAGTCAACACGCAGCACAAACTTTGAGAAAGTGACCCATTAGACAACTAATAATTAATAACAACTCATCCAAGGTTTTCCTATTTGGCCATGTAGAGCAGGAATGCTGGTGGAAAACAAGTAAGCTGCTTCGTTTAGCCTGCTGATGAGTTTAATGTAACTGTCAGGAACAGATAGTGGCGTATGTGGTGAATGACACATGGTGGTTTTGATAGGTGTGCCGCGCCTGCGCCTGGTCTACGAAATTAGAACCCTTAGCCTTCAAAACAAAAAGCTCCAATATGTAGCATTACCTTTGCCTAGTGGCTATTGGGAGCCAGTGTGTGCTGAAGCTAGTCGCTAGCCAGTTAGTAGCTAGCTGCTGTGGTGTGGCAAGTGTAACAATGTTCATATCAATAATAACAATACGCTTCATATACAGCTCACATGATAGATGGAGGTTTTTTCAGAAGTATTTATAATAGGTGTGTCCCATTACATGCATTTTTAGCTGCTTAAAAAATCAGTTTTCATATCTTTAGTTGGCACAGAAAGATTGGCACAGGGAAAGATTTGTGTGTTCATGTGTCACATCAGGGTTGTGGGTGATGGGCAAAATGTCTTATTTTCTCTGCTATATTGGGTAAGGTGACTATAGGGGTGTTATTTCATGTCTGGAGGGCTCTAAAGATGTAAAAAAAACATATTTAGTACAGCGTAGAAAGGTTTTCTATGCCATAACAACAAAAATATTCCATTTATAAATATTGACTCCTACTTTGTGGAATTTCACTAATCATGGTTGGGGTCTGGAACCACGTAAACACAAGTGATGGCTGTGTGTGACAGTGAGCTATGGCAGTGTTGCGTACACGGTGGTGTTACGTTGTCATAATATGTTATTATGGTTTTGTAAAATGTCTTTCAACACGGGTTGTTTTGGCGTGTGACACCTGCAAGCAATGGTGGCTGCTGATGCAAGATGAACCCAGACGTACTTTTAGGCTCTCAGACAAGTTAATCAAATAGGTGCCTTTCACCTGTCAGGCCGCCCGGCTGTGAAATTTTGATTGGTTTACAAATGGCTACAAATTGCTGGTTGTGATGTTTTGAGGTGCGTCGCTACACTTAGTGGGTCAATTTGCTGTGAGGCACACAAAAACACGCAGTCTTGGCTGGAGGGAACTTGTGTAGAAGTCCTGGAAGAACCACTCCAAAAATATGTTTGATTTGACCAATCGTACCTTGCGATTTGTCCTTAACAGGATGGATGGATGGATGGATGAATAGATCGACAAATATGCAATGGATGGATGGATTGGTAGATGAATAGATGGATGAGTAGATGGATAAATGGATGGTTGGCTTGATGGATGGATAGACAAATGGAATGATGAATAGATGGATGGTTGGATAGACAGATAGATGGATGGATAGATGTATGGAGAGATGAATAGACGGATGAATAGATGGATGGATAGACGTATGGGTAGATGAATAGTCAGCTTGATGGATGGATAGGTAGATGGATAGATGGATAGGTAGGTGGATAGAAGGCAAGATGGATGGAAGGGTAGATGAATCAATGGATGGATAGGTGGGTGGGTAGGTGGGTAGACGGCAAGATGTATGGATTGGTAGATGAATAGATGGATTAATAAATGGATGGATAGGTGGGTGGACGGCAAGATGGATGGGTACACAGCAAATTTTGGTCTTTGGAATAAACTCCATGTGAGTCAAAATCAACTCAATCTGAGTGTACATGCGTGACCATCCAATGACTCCACAGGAGAGTTAATATAACTCTGCTTTTGGAGTAAAATGGAGTAAAATGTGACTCTCGAATGCAGTTGATTTTAATATTAACTCTTAACCGGTGTTAAAAGCCAACACTTAATATATAGTTAATTTAACACTATTTAGAGTTGACATAAATCTTATATGCAAAACTTATTGAACATTTTACTGTGTACGACATTCATTCGTTCATTTTCTACTGCTTTTTCCTCACAAGGGTCGCGGGGGTGCTGGAGCCTATCCCAGCTGTCTTGGGGCAAGAGGCGGGGTACACCCTGGACCGGTGGCCAGCCAATCACAGGGCACATATAGACAAACAACCATTCACACTCACATTCATACCTATGGACAATTTGGAGTCGCTAATTAACCTAGCATGTTTTTGGAATGTGGGAGGAAACCGGAGTACCCGGAGAAAACCCACACATGCACGGGGAGAACATGCAAACTCCACACAGAGATGGCCGAGTGTGGAATTGAACCCTGGTCTCCTAGCTGTGAAGTCTGCGCGCTGACCACTCACTACCGTGCCGCCCCTGTCTCCACTGTTTCACAGTTGAACACAGTCAACCCAAGTTGAACCCTGACTTATAAAAAGAAAGCTTTTTCCATAACCGCGTTGGCGCTACTTGTTACTTAATTGTTTCTTTCCTTACCGTTTTCAACAAGCAGACAGACTGAAGAACAATAAACATTTTCAGGAAGGGTGACTGATGAACAGAAAGGTGGTTAGCTAACGCTAAGTAGTTTTTGTCAACAAACTGAGCAAAAACCGTTTACCGGATGCAACAAGTGAGCCACATACGCCGGGTAATACAAAGAAAAAAAAAAAACAGTTCCTCACCAACTCCGGGGGTGTGTCAGTGCAGGTCCCTGAACACCCATGAAATCAACTCCAAAAAATGACACTGCCTGGTAGTAGTCCTCCAAAATTTCAACTCTTTTGCTCTTTTTACTTTAACTCCAGATTTTTCAACTCTAGAAATTTGCTGTGTAGATGGATAGATGGATAGATGGATAGATGGATAGATGGATAGATGGATAGATGAGTAGATGGATAGATGGATAGATGGATAGATGGATAGATGGGTAGATGGGTAGATGGGTAGATGGATAGATGGATAGATGGATAGATGGATAGATGGATAGATGAGTAGATGGATAGATGGATAGATGGATAGATGGATAGATGGATAGATGGATAGATGGATAGATGGGTAGATGGGTAGATGGGTAGATGGATAGATGGATAGATGGATAAATGGATAGATGGATAGATGGATGTTTAGATGGATAGAGACGCACTGACACAGGACTGACTGCCTTTCTGTCCAACCGTGGACAGAAAATGGATCATCTGAGCTGGGATGCCAACTCCCAGCTTCCCAACCCTCACATGCTAACACTTTGCCAACACGGATTGGACGGTTTAGCGACGTGTCAGAAGGCATGATGATGGTGGATGGAAGGTTTTTAGGTGAAACTTCAAGAGGATGCCATCGTCGTATTTTGAATGGAAGATTTTAGGGCAAAAGTCTGCTGGAGAAAGGTCTTGTAGTTGTTGGCTGCTGTGTGAGTCATCACAGCAGCTGCTCTAGTGTTTCCAATCGTACAAAGCAAGCCAACAATGTTAACATTTTCCCTGCCAAACCATTTTGGACCGACACACACACACACACACACACACACACACACACACAGAAAGCAAATGTGGGTCATCCACACAGGTTGACTTCACCCACAGAGCTTCCAGTAAATGTGAGCAGGAAATAAGCCGTGTTGGAGATCTTTCTGATTGTGGATGAACACACGGACGCAGCAGAGTTGATTCCAGACTGCAGAAAAAAAGCAAATATGAAGCTTCCGAGACCAAAATCATTACAATGTTGCTGAATACAATGTTGGTCTCTGTGGACATGTGGGGGCACAGCCATCACTGCAGTTTGCTTTGGCTTCTTGGTCTACGTGTGTGTGTGTGTGTGTGTGTCTGTGTGTGCTATTCCAAGGTTGGAGAATAATGAAGTATATTTTTACAGTGTAATCATAGCATGTTTTGCCCCTAATTTTCCTCTTCTATTTCTTTAACCACAACCGAGGGATTTCCAAAGGTAACAAACGCAGCCAAGAAAATAAATCTGCACATTTAAAAAAAAAAAAAAGAATTCCTTGTGTGTGTTTTTAATGTCACTCGGGTGTGTGGGACCTTTCTTTAGTGTCTTAAAAGTCCAAACTTGAACATGAATTAACCCTAACCTGAACAAAAGCCCTATTTAAGTTGTATGCCAAAAATGTATTCCAATTAAAGTACATGAAAAATACATGTATTAAAATCAAGTATAAAAGGCACCAATTTAAACGGTAAGAGAAATTCAAATTGTGTTGGCATTTTCAAATAATTTAAAGGAATAAAATAAAAAATAAATTGAAAAAAAAATAAAAAAAAGTTTAAAATACAGTTTAAAAATACATAAAAAATGTTTCAAAATGAAAATTTGAAAATTTAAAATTAAACTAAGAAAGTCTAAAAATGGATGCTTCCATTTCCAGTTTATATTCATGGAGCTACAGTATAATGTTGTCAATTATCAGTATAATGGAGTCTGATGAAAGAATCCTCAGCCAGGTGGTGAGCCAGCACATGGATGGTCCATCTATGAGTCGCTAATTGGGGGAGTCATTATACCTTACCCATCAACACATTTTCCATGCCGCTTATCCTCATTAGGGTTGCGGGGGTATGATGGAGCCTATCCCAGCTGTGTTTGTGCAAGACGCGGGGTTCACTAACCACACTGAGTTATCTGCTCCTTTGTCCTGCAGTGTATGTATTGTAGTATGCGGCAGGCAGAGGTACTTTTTCCTTTTTTATATTCCAAAAAACATTCACAACCTGATCTTTTGGGCATATTTTACTACCCCCCTCCCCCTTCACTCGCAGTTTTCCCACCTCAGATCATTCCCTGCGACCGCGGCCGAGCCTGGAGACTCTCTGGCGGTATTTAGCATTGGAAGTCAGCATCTCCGGCAGCTCGACAAGCATGCCTTTTGCAGGGGAAGCGAGGCAAAGCGTCTCAGCCGGGCATACGGAATCCCAAAGGTCACCCCTGTTACGTGGTCTGAGCCAGACATCCGGTATGCGTTCCGTCACCGTCACGCCAACCTCACCGGAAGATGATAAGCATCGATACGTGCATGGTCCTTCACATAATGCACAGGCCTGTCTAATAGGGCTTGTGTGCATCCTGAGCCTGCGCTGTGATATTTGGACAAGAAGCGTCCTCAGTGACGGTAATAGGTGGAAAATTGCACTTTGTGGCAATGCTTCATGTCTTTCACTAGTAGAGCAGCGAGACCACGAGCCAAAAAGCAGCAAGAAGAAAAAAAAGCTTCAAAAGCCATC
Source organism: Doryrhamphus excisus (assembly GCF_037039965.1). Lineage (NCBI taxonomy): Eukaryota > Metazoa > Chordata > Actinopteri > Syngnathiformes > Syngnathidae > Doryrhamphus > Doryrhamphus excisus. The sequence goes on from NC_136364.1 coordinate 2,435,825, forward strand.
TGAATAAGATGAATGAGCGTATCTCTGTGTTTGAGCAGCGTGACACGAGCGGCGTCTCAACGGCGGCCGAGACTGAGCGGCATGTGCCATCGCAAACACTGACTTTTACGTCTTTGGGAGGAAAGGTCCATCATTGTACTACGAGTACATGAACATAACATACTCTAGCTGCTGCTTTTGCTGCTTTTACCACTTTTCCACCACTCTACCTTTTTGCTCCTGGAATTCAGAGGTAATACATGTGTGTACTACTTAGTAGTACATACTGTATGTACTAGGGCTGTGCAACTTATTTGTATTTGTATTTGAGTAAAATTTTAAATAGTAAAAATTTGTTTTATTAAAATAACAGATGGATAGATTAATAGACGGATTGATAGATGGGTGAATAAACAAATGGATAGATCAATGAATAGATAGATGGATAACGGATGGACAGATAGATACAGTAGATGGATGAATGGATAGACAGATTGATAGATGGATAGACAGACAGATGAATAGAAGGACGGACGGACGGATGGATGGATGGATTATTGCACATATGATACACTGATGGCTGGTCCCACATAATCTGCACGAAGAAAAGAAGCGCTTGATTTGCTCATGCTAACAGAACATTCTTGCCTCATTAGAACATTTTTTTGTTGGTTCATGTTAATGTATTTCTTGGTATGATGTCATAATTCCTTATATTCCTTGCACTAAATGGATATATTTCCATTTGACAGGAAGAAGGGAAGAAGAAGGGAGTAAAGTGTGTAGACGTTATGTTCGATGCCACATGTGCAGTGTGCAAGCTAGCCAGGGCTGCAGCAAAGCAAAGCAAAACAAAAACGCGACTCATTGACCACAAACACCTAAGTACATCACAAGGAGGCATGGGAGAAAAAAAATGTCAAATTCAATCACATTCAGATTAAAAAAGGCAAGGACATTTTTTTTGTATCGAAAACAAACCGTAACATAAACATATCGTATTGAACTGGATCTCAATTGGATTACCGTTACAATTACGGTATATAGCAATTGGACAATTTTTTGGACAATGGAAAGGAACAGTGAATTGTACCGTCAATAATTCAGTGTTCTTTCAGTCTATTTGCTGTTTTGCAGATTTTTTAGGTTTTAGTGTTTATTTTGGGATTTTTTGTACAGCGTATGAAAGCTGTTACATATGTTTTAACATATGATATGTTGTAACAAGGCTTTAACAAAGGTTTTGACAAAGCAGTCCAATACAGTAGAATGGTGCCAAGATGAAAAAGGACAGTCAGTGAAGTCATTTCTTGTCTCCAACGTGTGGGATGATGATTAAAATTCCAACTCCAATGACGGAACACCAATGAGACCTGCTAAACTTCTGCGTTGCTACCATGAATGAATCACTAAAAGCTAGTAGCGGTGTTGTTTTACTCGCTAAAAGCTCCAGAAAGCCTCACTGTGGAGTGATAGAAATGACAAAGATGTGTCTCATGTTCGTTTGAGTCCCACTGAGCTTGTTTGAATACATGCCAGCGTGTGGCGACACAGCAGCTTAGCGGGGGAATGAGGACTGGGGGGGCTTCTATTGGAGGAAGAACTCGCGCAGCCCCCAAGTGTTAAATTGAAAAGTGTCTCTCTCCGACACGAGCGCGACGAGCTGGTCTGTCTGCTTTTAACTGGCTGCAGGAAATTACAGCCGTGACCTCGGCGTGGAGACTTTTCTGCTGACACGCCGATGAGGAGGTGGAGACCCGGGCTGCAGATGTGAGGAGAAGAGCGGAGGGCTGCCGAATTAACATTCCCAGCACGGAGGAGTTCCGTGAAAGAGCTCGCCAGGGAAGAGCTAGGAGAAAGGACTATCAGCACGCTCTTTTGATAGAGCCGAAAAGAAGCTCGTTTGCAGATTAGTGATGATCCAAGCACTCACCCCCCCCCCCCACCTACCCATGATATGACTGGACAGATGGACTTCTCACTGCGTGCTAACATTATATGTTAGCATTATGCTAGGTCAGCACTGAAAAAAAAAAAATCAAGCATCACAATTACAGCTTCTACCTTTGCACCTGACTGCCAGACGGTTCCTTCAAGATGTGTAGCGAAGCCTGCTGTTTTCACAATGACGTGGGAGATGATGGATGTTTCATCACCTTTTGGTGCTCAGAAAGAAACAGGACTGGTAAAACTTCATTTAAAAGTCACTTTTACGTAAGAGGGAGATTATTGAATTAGGCGTGCACAACAATTATAACGATAGATGAGAATGATGACATCATACCCATACATCCAATACCATTACAAATTACTCGGATAATTAAATAAAAGACTCCAATGAGGCAAGATTACCCACACTGTGCAGGTGAGCAAATCAAGCTCACCAAGCTCGGCCTGTGGTAACTTCCCCTGAGCTCACTTGGAATCAAACATTTATTCTAAGAGGAAGATGTTCTACCAAATGCTCCACGATGAGAACCCGTGGATCACACAGAAAACCATATCAGTCAACTGAAATAACCTCCGTGGCGGCACACCAGCTGCTTGGAGCGTGTGCCCGAATACAGTGCACCTTGCTGGGCCACAGCAGGTGGCTCCTTCCCCTCTATATTCTGGTTCTCCTGGTAGTAGTCATGTCAGGATATTTCATTCGGACTGACATGTTTGGACTGACGTCTGCAGCGTGTGACGTGCGTACCTCCTAGCATGGGCTTTTATTGATGGAGTGCTTTTTTTAAAGATGCTGAAAGACCTCGTTGCCGTGTTGACACTGACGGCTTGCTTTTTGTGGCCATTACCATCAAAGACAGAGTTGTTGGCATCAACGTACCATTGAGTGGCAAAAGTGTTTCCACCAGGACGGCTTGGGCCGTAAGCAGGCATCCATTCCTCCTGCCAGGCTGAGAATGGAGCACAGCACACAGAAGAAGTCATTATGTGGACTCAGGTGTTTGTCATGAAGCCCACGCTCTTCATAAACACACCCCATGTGCCACCAATTTGTGTCTAATCAAGTGCTGCCCTCTGTGGGCCGGTTCAGAACAGCAACCCCCCCTCGCCCAGGTAGGCAGTACTGAGTGGAGTGGGACGGTCTCCAGAGGACACGCTGCTGTGGAAAAAATCAAAAGAAGAAGAAGGCGACATCAGCAACCTCCAGTTCCCACAGGAGACGGCTCTGGAAACATTGAACTTTAACGAGATTACCTCCTAACTCCAGGAGGGGGGCGGGGGTGGCGGGGGGGTTGGACACAGCAGCAGCATGTGGCTCTCGGAATTGGCAGCGTGAAATACAGATTTATGAACTCCATTAAGCCACATTGCTGTCTTTTATTGGGAGCCCTGCAGCATTTACCCAAATGTGGGCTGTGTTGGTGCTGGGGGGTTGGGGGGGGGTTGTTCTGGATTAATTGCAAACAGATTGGTGTTTTACACACACATAAGGTCCGTGTAAGCCGCGGATGAGGAGATAAAGGCCACTAAATACCTGAACTGGCTGCTGACATGCTAGCAGAGCAGACGCTGTGGTCTTTTGGGGAGCAGGTGGTCGCATCCGAGGGGCTGTTTCAGCCGCCAGACCCTCAATCTGTCCACCCCAACACATCGGCCCCCACACCCCTGATGGCCGCAGTTGGAAACCGTGATAAGAGGACACTATCCATGTTTGTTGACCAGTACAACGTAGACGCATAGTGTATATACTTGTTACCGCCATGTTGGATGTGGTAAAGATGCTCATCCATGCGTTTCGTGGAATTGGTTCACTTTCACGGTGAAATACTTGACATCAGTTGGATTTATCATGCTAACATTTCATTGCGGTGCCTACTTGTTTCCGCCACGCCGATGGACCGCAGCATCAGGCCGACCCGCTCCATGAGCGTAGAATCCTGGCTTCCTGTCCCTCCCTGTTGATGTGTAACGTGCACCAACTGGGCTGCCCCAAAACCATTTGACTCCACCCCCTCATATTCCTGCATGCATGTTCCTGCATGAAGGTCTCTGCAGGAACATACCAACCGTCTTCTGCCGTCTTGTGTCACCTCTCAATCAAAACTCAGTGGCGCTCTCGCACACCAACCTGATCAACGTGCAGAAGCAGTGGCTATCCCCGGGGCTCCAACGTGCGGCCTCGCCTGCGGCAAATAGAAGCAATGTGGCGGGCGGAGGCCTCGCTTGTGATGGATTGTAGGGTCTGACGTATCCATCATAGCGCCGTGCACATGACAGGAAGCAGCACTGGGACCCACGCCGCCAGCAGCCAGGAAGGACGGAAGGACGGAAGGATGGAAGGATGGAAGGATGGAAGGATGGAAGGATGGAAGGATGGAAGGATGGAAGGATGGAAGGATGGAAGGATGGAAGGATGGAAGGATGGAAGGATGGAAGGATGGAAGGATGGAAGGATGGGTGTTAGCAGAAGACAAGGTGACCCGTATCTCAGACGCGCACGCTTGGTGGCTTAATACTTATTACAAATCAATACTCGTATTTACTGTTTAATATTTACTACAATATGAGACGTATTTCAGCACCAATATTGGTATTTACTATTTAATATTTACTACAATACTAGACGTATTTCAGCACCAATACTGGTATTTACTATTTACTATTTACTACAATACTAGATGTATTTCAGCACCAATACTGGTATTTACTATTCACTATTTACTACAATACTAGATGTATTTCAGCACCAATACTGGTATTTACTATTCACCATTTACTACAATACTAGATGTATTTCAGCACCAATACTGGTATTTACTATTCACTATTTACTACAATACTAGATGTATTTCAGCACCAATACTCGTCCTTATGTCCTTACATCCTTAACGTCCTTACATCCTTATGTCTTTACATCCTTACGTCCTCACATCCTTATGTCCTTGCATCCTTAATGTCCTTACATCCTTATGTCTTTACCTCCTTATGTCCTTACATCCTTATGTCCTTACATCCTCATGTCCTCACATCCTTAACGTCCTTGCATCCTTATGTCCTCACATCCTTATGTCCTCGCATCCTTAATGTCCTTACATCCTTATGTCTTTACATCCTTACGTCCTTACATCCTTATGTCCTTACATCCTCATGTCCTCACATCCTTAAAGTCCTTGCATCCTTATGTCCTCACATCCTTACGTCCTTACATCCTTAACGTCCTTACATCCTTATGTCCTCACATCCTTACGTCCTCACATCCTTATGTCCTCACATCCTTACGTCCTTACATCCTTATGTCCTTACATCCTTATGTCCTCACATCCTTAACGTCCTTTCATCCTTATGTCCTCACATCCTTACGTCCTTACATCCTTAACGTCCTTACATCCTTATGTCCTCACATCCTTACGTCCTTACATCCTTATGTCCTCACATCCTTACGTCCTTACATCCTTATGTCCATACATCCTTATGTCCTCACATCCTTAACGTCCTTTCATCCTTATGTCCTCACATCCTTACGTCCTTACATCTTTAACGTCCTTGCATCCTTATGTCCTCACATCCTTACATCCTCACATCCTTATGTCCTTGCATCCTTAATGTCCTTGCATCCTTATGTCTTTACATCCTTACATCCTTACATCCTTACATCCTTACATCCTTACATCCTTATGTCCTTACATCCTCATGTCCTCACCTCCTTAAAGTCCTTGCATCCTTATGTTCTCACATCCTTACGTCCTTACATCCTTAACGTCCTTACATACTTATGTCCTCACATCCTTACATCCTTACATCCTTATGTCCTCACATCCTTACGTCCTTACGTCCGTATGTCCTTACATCCTTATGTCCTCACATCCTTAACGTCCTTGCATCTTTATGTCCTCACATCCTTACGTCCTTACATCCTTAACGTCCTTGCATCCTTATGTCCTCACTTCCTTACATCCTTATGTCCTCACATCCTTAACGTCCTTGCATCCTTATGTCCTCACATCCTTATGTCCTCACATCCTTACATCCTCACATCCTTAACGTCCTTGCATCCTTATGTCCTCACATCCTTATGTCCTCACATCCTTATGTCCTTACATCCTTATGTCCTCACATCCTTAATGTCCTTGCATCCTTATGTCCTCACATCCTTACGTGCTTACATCCTTAACGTCCTTGCATCCTTATGTCCTCACATTCTTACGTCCTTCCATCCTTCCATCCTTTCATTATGTTCTTACATCCTTATGCCCTTACATCCTTATGTCCTTGCATCCTTACGTGCTTTCATCCTTAACGTCCTCACATCCTTACGTCCTTGCAACCTTATGTTCTTACATCCTTACATCCTTATGTCCTTACTTTCTTATGTCCCTATATCCTTACGTCCTCGCATCCTTACATCCTTACATTCTTAGTATGTCCTTATGTCATTATGTCCTTCCATCCTTTCATTGTTATGTTCTTACATCCTTATGCCCTTACATCCTTATGTCCTTGCATCCTTACATCCTTTTGTCCTCACGTTCTTATGCCCTTACATCCTTGCATCCCTTACATCAATACTCGTATTTACTGTTTAATATTTACTACAATAGTAGACGTATTTCAGCACCAATATTGGTATTTACTATTCACTATTTACTACAATACTAGATGTATTTCAGCACCAATACTGGTATTTACTATTCACTATTTACTACAATACTAGATGTATTTCAGCACCAATACTGGTATTTACTATTCACTATTTACTACAATACTAGATGTATTTCAGCACCAATACTGGTATTTACTATTCACTATTTACTACAATACTAGATGTATTTCAGCACCAATACTGGTATTTACTATTCACTATTTACTACAATACTAGATGTATTTCAGCACCAATACTGGTATTTACTATTCACTATTTACTACAATACTAGATGTATTTCAGCACCAATACTCGTCCTTATGTCCTTACATCCTTAACGTCCTTACATCCTTATGTCCTTGCATCCTTAATGTCCTTACATCCTAATGTCCTTACATCCTCATGTCCTCACATCCTTAACGTCCTTGCATCCTTACGTCCTCACATCCTTATGTGCTTGCATCCTTAATGTCCTTACATCCTTATGTCTTTACATCCTTACATCCTTATGTCCTTACATCCTCATGTCCTCACATCCTTAAAGTCCTTGCATCCTTATGTCCTCACATCCTTACATCCTTACATCCTTAACGTCCTTACATCCTTATGTCCTCACATCCTTACGTCCTTACATCCTTATGTCCTCACATCCTTACATCCTTACATCCTTATGTCCTCACATCCTTACGTCCTTACATCTTTAACGTCCTTGCATCCTTATGTCCTCACATCCTTACGTCCTCACATCCTTATGTCCTTGCATCCTTAATGTCCTTGCATCCTTATGTCTTTACCTCCTTACATCCTTACATCCTTATGTCCTTACATCCTCATGTCCTCACCTCCTTAAAGTCCTTGCATCCTTATGTCCTCACATCCTTACGTCCTTACATCCTTAACGTCCTTACATACTTATGTCCTCACATCCTTACGTCCTTACATCCTTATGTCCTCACATCCTTACGTCCGTATGTCCTTACATCCTTATGTCCTCACATCCTTAACGTCCTTGCATCTTTATGTCCTCACATCCTTACGTCCTTACATCCTTAACGTCCTTGCATCCTTATGTCCTCACTTCCTTACATCCTTATGTCCTCACATCCTTAACGTCCTTGCATCCTTATGTCCTCACATCCTTATGTCCTCACATCCTTACATCCTCACATCCTTAACGTCCTTGCATCCTTATGTCCTCACATCCTTATGTCCTCACATCCTTATGTCCTTACATCCTTATGTCCTCACATCCTTAATGTCCGTGCATCCTTATGTCCTCACATCCTTACGTGCTTACATCCTTAACGTCCTTGCATCCTTATGTCCTCACATTCTTACGTCCTTCCATCCTTCCATCCTTTCATTATGTTCTTACATCCTTATGCCCTTACATCCTTATGTCCTTGCATCCTTACGTGCTTTCATCCTTAACGTCCTCACATCCTTACGTCCTTGCAACCTTATGTTCTTACATCCTTACATCCTTATGTCCTTACTTTCTTATGTCCCTATATCCTTACGTCCTCGCATCCTTACATCCTTACATTCTTAGTATGTCCTTATGTCATTATGTCCTTCCATCCTTTCATTGTTATGTTCTTACATCCTTATGCCCTTACATCCTTATGTCCTTGCATCCTTACATCCTTTTGTCCTCACGTTCTTATGCCCTTACATCCTTGCATCCTTGCATCCTTACATCCTTACATCCTTACGTTCTTGCATCCTTACATCCTTACGTTTCTTACATCCTTACAACCTTACATCCTTACATCTTTACATCCTTTCATCATTATCTTTTTACATCCTTATGTTCTTACATTCTTATGTCCTTAAATCTTTACGTCCTTCCATCCTTCCATCCTTCCATCCTTACGTCCTCATGTCCTCACACTGAGTCAAATCTGAGACGGGTCACGAGGTTTATCCAAATGTGTTTTTTGTTTTGGTGACATTTGAAATATGCTGAGGTCATTACCTAATGTCAATAGCAATACAAGATAAAAAGGTTATTATTCTGCTGTTTAGTAGTACACATCATGCAGTGGGTGGAAAATAAGTGTGTATATACCATATCTATATACACATACATTAGGGGTGCTCCCATCGATCGGCCACAAATCAGTATGGGCAGAGTGTGGTGAGTTTGAGGCTGCCGATGTGATCATCCGCCAGGAAGCGGCTATAAAGCCGCCCGGTCCCAACCCGCTGTACTTGCAAGTGAGGGAACATTTGTGGATGATTTGGGGATTGAACTGCCAACCTTCCACTTTCTGAACAACCTGTTCTGCCTCCAATGCCCAACCTTGCTGACCAAAAAGGTCACTATTATAAATTAATATGCATACGCTCAAACTGGTAGACACCTTGAAATCAGCCTTAATCCATCTGAAATGAAAGAATGGCAATTATTGTGCCGATATGAGGCAGTAACATTAAAAATAGCTCCACTGTCACCAGCATGGTGCGTGGTACCATGGTACCAATGCGGCCTCCTTGAGAAGGTGTTGACTGCAAGGCGTGACACTACTTGACTGGGTCCAATCACACCACCTCCTTTTTGTCTCCGAGTGTGAGTCTCTGAGTCTCTGGATTGTCTGCACAGCTGTGTCGCTAAAGCGCTAACAAACCCTTCAGCCACATCTTGCAACGTTCCCCTGAAGATGTGATGCTGGGCTGTCATGAGGTGGAGTTAATTTATACAAAATGAAAGCTTTCCTATTGGATCGGCTTCGAATGGGTTGGGAATTGTGGAAGTTAGAATATCACACCGACCCCGTTTCATTGTTCTTATGTATATGCGGGCCTCAGTGGGGAAAGTCTGGACCCACCTGATGTAAATCCTCTATGCTGGCAGCTTGGAGGAACCACCACAGGGAAATTGCTTTGTGATCCAGGCCTGTGTGTGTCGGTTACACAACACTAGACTATTTAGTCTGCCATTCCCAGCCTTTGGTAGCGCCATGAGAGCACAGTCGCGGCCGTGACTTAGCTGTTGCCATGTTACAGCCAGATTGCATTCTTCAAAGATGCTCTTCATCCATTTCTTGGGGGGGTTGATTCCACCTCGCATTAGAAACATCTGACAGATGCTGTCTCCAAGGTTATTGTGTGGAACCCACTTAAGTCAGTCCCGTTTATGTCCACATGAGTCAGGCGATCCGAGGAGGGTCAACATGAGACATCATGAGGGTGACCCCTCTTTTCTCAGTGGACCATTTGCAGCCCGCTGCCATTGATTGGTCCCTGGTGGACCCTCGTGTGGGCATCTAGGAACACAGGATATTAGTGTCCTGGACACAGCTGTCATTGGTAGCACAAGTTAACTCGAGTTAATGCGAGTTAACTGAAGTTAATTCAAGGTAACTCAAGTTAAATCAAGCTACCTCTAGTTAATTCAACTTAACTCCAATTAGCACAATTTAACTCCAGTTAATGCGAGTTAACAGAATTTGACTCAAGTTAATTCAAGGTAACTCAAGTTAAATCAAGCTACCTCTAGTTAATTCAACTTAACTCCAATTAGCACAAGTTAACTCCAGTTAATGCGAGTTAATGGAATTTGACTCAAGTTAATTCAAGGTAACTCAAGTTAAATCAAGCTACCTCTAGTTAATTCAACTTAACTCCAATTAGCACAATTTAACTCCAGTTAATGCGAGTTAATGGAATTTGACTCAAGTTAATTCAAGGTAACTCAAGTTAAATCAAGCTACCTCTAGTTAATTCAACTTAACTCCAATTAGCACAAGTTAACTCCAGTTAATGCGAGTTAATGGAATTTGACTCAAGTTAATTCAAGGTAACTCAAGTTAAATCAAGCTACCTCTAGTTAATTCATCTTAACTCCAATTAGCACAAGTTAACTCGAGTTAACTTGAGTTAACTTGTTAACTTGTTAACTCGAGTTAATATGGAATGATGTGTTTCGGGCGAAACTCGTCCAACTGAGGCGCATTTTTAACTCAAGCTAACACTAGTTAATTAAATTCAACTAAAAAAAAACAAAAAGTTAACACAAGTTAATACAAGTTAAGTCTTGCTACATTTAGTTAATTTAAGGTTAACTCAAGTGAAATCAAGTCCAAGCAAACATGAAGTTATCATTGTCTTTGTGAAGACGCAGACTGATTGTTTGTTAGCACAGGACAGCCAGAGTAGCTGAGGCCAAAGGCAAAATCTGTAAAGTCTGTACTTGGATGGTTGTGCCCCCTCGCCCACACACACACACACACACACACACATTTGGGATCAGACATTCTCTCTTCCATAGTTCATTTCTGCATGTTTTTTGGCTGTAAATTTCACAGATCTGTGTGTCTGGTCCGTATCACGTTCATTATACTACGTGCTCCAAGACGCACGTTATGGCGGGTGGCGTGGCATGCAGCAATGGCAGTTTTTAAAAGGATATTTTAGAGGTTTTATCAGGAAAAAGTAGCATGATATAGAAATAAGCATGTTATTATGAAAGCCATGGCATTTTGCACCAGAGATGTGACGGTGTTGCTCCTTGTTGTCAGGCTTCACTGTCAAATGGGAACCAAAGCTTCTGATGGGCTTTGCGTCAGATGTGCGGTGGCAGCTGAGAGGCCACAACAGAGCCGCATTCATGGTGTGCCAGCCTGCAGGACAATGGCGTCTTCCTCTGTGGACGCTTTGGTTGCCTTTTTAGGACAAAGAAGCCGTGCTGTCAAACAAAAAAAAAAGATTTTAACAGAAGATTTTCGTGCTTGGAAGCTTGGAAGCAGCTCATGTGATTATTTTCTGTTTTGTACATTTTCTAGCTGCACAGAGAATCATTTTCATGTCGCATCCTGACACTCTTGTTTCTTCTTTCTGCTTTGCAGAGAAGCCGATGGCGCGGGGTCCCCCGGGCGGCGTTATCGGGATCCTGGGAGGCATCGTGGCCATCGGCCTCATCATCGGCGTGGCTGTTACCGTGGTCATGGTCCATCGGCGCCAGCAGAAGACCCGCACGGAGACAGATAATGACCTGTGAGTAGCAGAGCCTTTGCCAAAGTGTTGTAGGGCGGGGGCAGAAGATTAGATGTGAACTCGTGTCATTCCCTCCAGAGAGACGAGGGCTTTGAAAGGCACAAGAAAAAACATTCAGGGGGAGTTAATAGTGCAAACCTATCTCCTATTCATCCGGAGAAACCCTGTCTGACTGCATGGAGGATATCTTGGGTGCCGAATATCCTGCTAGAAATGGGAATCACATCTAATGACGTGTTAAATAGTTCATGAAGCTCATCTTGGATTTATTAGTAGATTTATTGATGTTGTTTCTGATTTGATTTCAGACAGGCAGCTTGACTATTGGCTAATCTCCCTTTTACAAGGCACGCCTCATAAAGTCTTTAGCATGGCCAGCTGCTGCACAACAGAGGATGCAGCGTGGCTAAAATAATACCAGAAGGAAAAAAAGCCCCCCCCATCTGTTTGCTTACAGCCATTCTGTACGTGAGGGGGAAACGTTCATGTTGCATCCTGCTAAGCACCTCTGTCGTGCACACCTGGCCTCAGCAGACAGCGTCAGGCGTGGTTGTCGTGGTTACCACAATACGCTTCTATTTCTGGCGGGCGCACTAAAAGAAAGATCCAAAGAAGAGGACCAGGCAAGGTTTGATCATTTTAGTCTTGGCAAAAGGGTAAAGTACATATTTGGTAAAGCCAAGTTCACAACCAGATCTATGACTTTTTGGCCGTATGATTTGTGACGCTCCCCAAAACGCACCCAAAACGTACATACTGACCTTGCGTTTACATGCCTCCTGTGAAGGTTGCGAGAACTACTCGGAACTGATCATTGTGCAAAGCAACCGCATAAGATCCACAACAGAAGCATGATAGGTTCTGTACATGGGGGAGGCCTACCTCACTTCCTCCACTCACAAGAGCATAAATGGTCAATAACTGTGTGTAATATATTGGGACTTAATTAACTTAATGAGGCTTACTATGAGGCTTATCTCCAAGCGTGAACCCATGCAGCACAAGCGTATACATCATATCCACTCACGTAAATAACAATATGGATTGCATCAGGAATCAAATATACTGTAAATATTACTTTCCATATATATTACCATAAAGACATAGAAAAGAAAGGATGTAAACAAATATAGATTGATAACTACAAATACAGATTCAATGCAGTTTTCCTGCAGGCAACACATGACCCTCTTACTCAACACGCATGGAGCGTGTTAGAAACATCTGATCATGCGTTGGCTGCACTAATTGCGTATGTGGGGTGTACATATGGAGCACCACGCTAGTATGATGTACGGAAAAAGGAACCTGACACCAAACGTACCAAAGACACACGTTGGCCGTACGGATGACGCATGAAAATGAACCTCTCAAAGAACCTCTTGAGGTTTTTTTTGTGCATAGACCGGCCGTTCTAGGCTTTAAGTTACAAAGATACAAACACTCCAGAACTTTCATGGTAGCTTTATTATAACATGAAATAAAGGTTATGAAGTCACAAGTTTTAGGTAGATGTAAATAAGTAGTGGGAGGTGCAGGTCTACAGTCTTCTTTATGGTCTTGTGGTCCATTCCAGTCTTGCGTTTTTCTACAATCTTGTTGATGCTCTTGTCGTCCATTCCAGTCTTGTGCAGGTCTCCAGACTGTATTTCAGCTCTTTGGTCTTTCCCATGGTGGTGTGGAGGTGGGAATGGAAGACAGTGTCTGACAGGTGTCTGTTATTCTCATAAGGAGTTGAGGTCAGGAGTGTTTTTTTAAAGGGACAGTACGCATTTGTGTGGAATTACTCTATGGGGGTAATACTAATATTACTCTATGCTATGCTGCTTGGTAGGAGATCAAGTACGTATTGTGCTCAATCAAATCCATATTATTAGTAAATGAAATGATTATAATTTGACATTGTGTCTCCTTTGGTTTCAATAATGCTACCATAAAAATTCTGGACTTTTTGTCGTCCTGAGCTCAAAGACTTTGTACAATAAATGACACAATTAGAAATTGGACATGAAAATGTCGGTTGCAGGGGTGTTGCGTTCAATGTCGTCGCTGTGATGCTAAAAGGTTCCAAACGTGGGCCCCTGCTCACAGCCACCACAGTATCTTCCCAAATACATTTTACATCACCTGTAGTAGCCTCTTAACACCCCCATCACCATCACCACTGCTTTCTGTCCTCCTCATCACCCCCCCCCCCCCCCTTCTTGCTAATCTATCTCTCTCTCTCACTGTGATGTCAAAGTAACTACTCTCTGTTTCCCCCTCGCCTCCCTCAGCGTCGCCGTTGCGGCTGTAGCTGACAGTTGCGTGACACAGGCTGCAGAGAAGCCAGAGTCCGCCACAAGGAAAGTAGAGGCTCCTGACCCCAGTCTGTCCCCCACTGAGCCCTGCCCCCCCGGATCCTCTATTCTCTTGCCCGCCTCCAACGGCAGCCTGCAAGTGACGTACTTGAGCACGCCGCTGTGAGCGTTAGAGGAAGGGAGAAAAAAAAATACAAATTACAATTTTGAAAAGAGGCGGGGCCACTGTGTCTAACAATGGTGCAAATTGACATTTTGATGTGAAACTTTGTCGATGTAACTCTTTGTGATTGATAAGAATTGGGCGAGCTCGGGCAGACTGCTGGCAAACATATCCAATCAAATTGCTAATCAGACGGAAAAGAATCTGATAGAGGATTTGGCTGCTGTTAATCTCACCGATGAAGTCTTTTTTGTTAGCAACCCATCCTAACACCCAAGCTCCTCCCACCTCCACCGTCCTCTCCGTCCGTGTGCATGCTTGTTGTCAATGCTGCATGACCAGAGTGGTGTCCATGGTGTACACGTCTTGTGTCCTTGTCTAGCTCTGCATGCGCTGTAGTCTCACGTCACCCAAGCTTTCATGTTTGTTCAGTGTCCAGCCTTTTAGAAGCACAGGAGCCTTTTCTAGCAAGACGGTTGAAGACGTTAGCGTGGGAATGTGTTGAGTCATGTGAGCGTAGAGAATGACCTGAACGTCAGGATGGCAAAGGGATGCTTTCGCACTGCACGTTAATGACCTCAAAAACACGGCCAAGCAGCAACGTAACAGGACTCGCCATCGGTCATGGCTGATAAATCACACGCTCGCTCAGAGGCCGCACTGGCGCATGCATCTAATGATTATCAAAACAGACGGCCATTGTCAAAAGCGATAGTCCGAATATAATGTGTTCATCACTCTTCCTGCCCCCACCCCCACAAGATTTATGACCTTCAACATGCACCAGCAGTGCCAATCGTGGCAGCGCTGAAAGCTTGCTGCCCTCCCCGACATTGACACACCGACACTAACACTAACAATCACATTTTCACACCAGCTTCCTTTACCGAATGCACTCCTGGAATGGGGACCCCTTTGATGCAAACTATCACTCCTGGAATGGGGACCCCTTTGATGCAAACTATCACTCCTGTAATGGGGACCCCTTTGATGCAAACTATCACTCCTGGAATGGGGACCCCTTTGATGCAAACTATCACTCCTGTAATGGGGACCCCTTTGATGCAAACTATCACTCCTGGAATGGGGACCCCTTTGATGCAAAGAATCACTACTGGAATGGGGACCCCTTTGATGCAAAGAATCACTCCTGGAATGGGAAACCCCTTTGATGCAAACTATCACTCCTGGAATGGGAAACCCCTTTGATGCAAACTATCACTCCTGGAATGGGAAGCCCCTTTGATACAAACTATAATTCCCGGAATGAGAAACCCCTTTGATGCAAACTATCACTCCTGGAATGAGGACCCCCTTTGATGAAAACTATCACACCCGGAATGGGAAACCCCTTTGATGCAAACTATCACTCCTGGAATGGGAATTCCTTTTGACGCAAACTATCACTCCTGGAATGAGAAACCCCTTTGATGCAAAGTATCACTCCCGGAATGGGGACCCCCTTTGATACAAACTATAACTGCCGGAATGAGAAACCCCTCTGATACAAACTATCACTCCCGGAATGGGAGCCCCTTCGATGCAAACTATCACTCCCGGAATGGGAGCCCCTTCGATGCAAACTATCACTCCCGGAATGGGAGCCAGTTTGATGCAAACTATCACTCCTGGAATGAGAAACCCCTTTGATGCAAACCATCACACCCGGAATAGGAGCCCCTTTGATGCAAACTCTTTGCATCAAAAGGGGTCAGTCCTGGAATGGGGACCCCTTTGATACAAACTATAACTCCCGGAATGAGGAACCCCTCTGATATAAACTATCACCCCTGGAATGGGTGCCCCTTCGATGCAAACTATCACTCCCGAAATGGTGACCCCCTTTGATACAAACTATCACTCCTGGAATGGGAAACCCCTTTGATGCAAACTATCACTCCTGGGATGGGAATTCCTTTTGATGCAAAGTATCACTCCTGAAATGGGGACCCCTTTGATGCAAACTATCACTCCCGGAATGGGAGCTCCCTTTGATACAAACTATAACTCCCGGAATGAGGAACCCCTCTGATACAAACTATCACTCCCGGGATGGGAATTCCTTTTGACACAAACTATCACTCCTGGAATGGGGACCCCCTTTGATGCAAACTATCACTCCCGGAAAGGGAATTCCTTTTGATGCAAACTATCACTCCTAGAATGGGGAACCCCTTTGATGCAAACTATCACTCCCGGAATGGGAATTCCTTTTGACACAAACTATCACTCCTGGAATGGGGGCCCCCTTTTGATGCAAACTATCACTCCTGGAATGGGAGCCGCTCCTTTGATGCAAACTATCACTCCTGGAATGGGAGCTCCTTTGATGCAAACTATCACTCCTGGAATGGGAGCCGCCCCTTTGATGCAAACTATCACTCCTGGAATGGGAGCCGCCCCTTTGATGCAAACTATCACTCCTGGAATGGGAGCCGCCCCTTTGATGCAAACTATCACTCCTGGAATGGGAGCTCCTTTGATGCAAACTATCACTCCTGGAATGGGAGCCGCCGCTTTGATGCAAACTATCAAACCCAAAGTGAAAACAACTTGGGACTAAAATGCATCAAAGTACACTTGAGCAGAAAAGAGGAAGCTGAAGATCGTCTTTGGTGAATGATGATGAATGACCAAAAGGTGTTTACACCAGGTGTATACATGAAGAGATAAGATGCAAACACGAGTGCATCAACACCCAGAAGGATTCCAACACGTAATAAGAATCTAAAACATTTTCAAGTATCTGGTGAAACAAGAAGCTAGCCGGGTAGAAATACTGGATGTCAGACATGTTTTAACACCAAAACTTCCCTTTTGTATTGAAATGGATGGGAATAACATGACTTTAAAAAAATAGCCAGTGGGAAGTTGACAACAGCAATAACAGCAGCAGATAAAAATGAAGAAATAAGAATAAATTTGATTGATAGATTGAATATTGAATGAGAAGTATGTACATTCACGAGATAAACAATGGTTTGATTCATTAGACTATTCAAGGACGGGGATGCTTAGCGTTTACATTTTATCTGGCAGTATTAAATGGTGCCTGAACTGGTACTTTTAGAAAGGAAAACGTATACTTTTGCATTGTGGCCAAACAAACATATTCCTTTTTATTGACATGCAAGTTGAAGAAGCAAAGCAGATGAAAACTGTCAAGGAAAAGTGCACTTTAAAAAAACAATGTTGCCCAAGATCCACAATCCTTATATGAGACATGAACATGCATCTTTCCCTTTTTTGTGTGTTCTAAAGACATAAAAACAGATAAAAAAAATAGGCAGCTGTTTATCTGATGGATGGATGATAGATCGATAATAGAGGTGTGCAACGCAGCATTACATTGGCTGATCCGGGCAAGAAACAAAGCTTTCTGATGGGATGTTTTAATTGTTCCCCAATACTAATATTTTAAAAAGTCAGTCATTTTCTATTGCGTGTCCTCACAAAGGTCACGGGACTGGACTGGTGGCCAGCCAATCACAGGGCACATATAGACAAACAACCATTCACACTCACATTCATACCTATGGACAATTTGGAGTGGCCAATTAACCTAGCATGTTTTTGGAATGTGGGAGGAGAAAACCCATGCATTCATTCCGAATATCGTATTCGGGTTCGGCTCCACCCCTAATAGATAGATGATTGGGATTGTAGATTATGGGCAAAATCCCCCCCCCCCCCTTTCCCCCCAAAAAGTGCACTTTTCCTTTAACAAGTACATGTGAAAAGCGCACACAGACAGCAATAACACTGGCCAGTATGCAAACACTCCTGGTGGAAGGAACAGGAAGTGCATGATTGGCGTTAATGTCAGGTGTGTAAGACCAGACTTCTCATGTCAACATCTGCACTCCTGCAGCTGCTGTAAGCAAAGTGTTGCTGTGCTGGTTGTTGTTCCGTTACAAACTGCTGCTGAATGTGAAAGATTGCCCATGCAGTGTTTCCATCACGTCTTGTGTGTGTGTGTGTGTGTGTGCGTGCGTGTGTATCGTCATATCAATGCCTGAGGTTTGGATGTAAGCCGGTTGTGTATAATTGTAAATTGTGCCATAATGAAGGATATTTTTGTGATAAACATGTCTGAGAACAAAACCCAGTTGTTGTACTTTTGTGTTTTTTTTCCTTCCTCGGAGTCTTTGTGGTTTGCCAGGGGCGGCGCAAGACAAAGTGTTCAAGTAATTGCCTCCTGAAGATCAAATCGCTCTTATCGTCTGGCAATTAAAAGTATCATTAGCATTTAAATTGCCAAATAAGATTTTGATCAGCCGAAATCAATGAGAGCAGCGAGGGTCAGCTCCAGCGTTGGTCAAACAGCGACATCGTGGTGCTGAAGGCGGAAGTCTTTATCGTGATAAAAACATGGCCTGCGGGTCACAAAATGCAGTCTTGGCCCTAAATCTCCCCGCCAGATTACTATTCTCACTTTGGGGATTAGCAATGTTTTCCCCCTTAAGTCTCCCCCTGAGCTCGCCGTATCCAGCCGAGCATGACGGGGGTCAGAGGTCCTCAAGGTGGACGCCCGAGTGCAAACCTGGATGAGGCTCACACTCCCCGCCAACCCTGTCCGGCGCTTCGTGCTTGTGGCGCTTGTCAGCTTCCATTAGCGCAGGGCGGTGAGACAGGCCGCCACGCAGGCGCTCTGCCCCGCCCTCGTGGCACCGTCACACGGCTGAAGGCTGCGGAGTGGGAACCGGGACAGAATCTGACAGTATGGCGCTCAGCATGCTAGCTGGCTGGCTAGTTTGTTAGCTGGATTAGCTTCCGTCATTGGGGGAACAATTAGTACAAAGTGAGGAACCAATGCCAAA
Source organism: Doryrhamphus excisus (assembly GCF_037039965.1). Classification (NCBI taxonomy): domain Eukaryota; kingdom Metazoa; phylum Chordata; class Actinopteri; order Syngnathiformes; family Syngnathidae; genus Doryrhamphus; species Doryrhamphus excisus. The sequence continues at coordinate 2,454,674 of NC_136364.1, forward strand.
AGAAGGACTGTTCTGCTTATTGGACTTGGGAACATTTGGAACTCTTTGGATTTCATTCCTCAAGAAGAAACATTCCCGTAAACGGAGCTAGCCGCGCCAACAGCTGCTTTTAGCATTCAACATCACACGGCGGATTTATTCTTCTCGTGTGGACTTACCATTAGGCAATGGCCTAGGGCCCCTGACATTTCCAGGGGCCCACAAACGTCTCATAAAAAGTCATTATTGATTTGATTCTTTGATTTAACGTAGTCTTAGTTCATGTGTTGCCGCAGTTTGGAGAAAAATGAAGCAGTGTTGCTCCAGTGGAGCGGAGAAGAAAAGTGAGTTTGTTGACTACCAAAGGTGTCAACAAACGTCAACATAACCGCAGCAGTGTCAGCCACGGAGAATGACAGAAAAAGCATTGTTAGGAAATATAATGCCCCAGGAGGATTTGACGGACTTTTTCTAACTTTTTTAAAAATAGGATTAGTTTTAGGTTAGTTAGGATAGTTTTTCTCATCGTAAGACTTGCTAGCAGATGATGATGTTTTAAAGTAAATCAATGAAATGCATCATGAATACACCAAATAAAATAAAGAAATGCAAAATAGAATACCCCCCCGTGTGTGAATGAATGTGAAAGTTCTTCCATTCCTAACAAAACCACATGAACCCTGGCCTCGACCATCATATTAAGAATTTTAATATTTGATTGTAGACTAGGAGAACACAGCAGACAAATTATGTCCTGGGTCTTCCCAGATGTGCCCTGAACACCTCCTCAGGGAGGCATCCTGACCAGATAAGCCTACTCCGGGATGACAAGGCTTCTGACCTTATTTCTAAGGGAAAACCCAGCCACCCTACGGTAAACTCATTTCGGCCGCTTGTACCCGCCATCTTGTCCTTTTGGTCACTACCCAGAGGTCATGACCCGAGGTCAGGGTAGGAACTCAACGTAATTGAGAGCTTTGCCTTTCGGCTCAGCTCCTTGCCTTTCCACTTCAAGGCAGACACCGGCCCAATTGGCCTGTTCATCTCAGGTAGCATCCGTCCCTCGGGGTGCTTAACTCCTTTGCTTGGGGCAGGACCCGGAGACGGCAGTCCAATCAGGAACGGCATTAAGGATGATCCTCTCTGATTCCTTTTCAGTACATTTAGCCAGTGAAGATTGCTTTTATAGTTATTAGCCATATCTCCACACAATAAGTTAGATATGGTAGAACCAGAGAGCAACAAGAGGATGGTGTGATTTTGCATCAAGAACAAATTTTGCTTTGTTCAATATTGAAATATTTCTCCCCACTTTATGTTGTATATTTTTAAAATGCTCATATCAGCTCATTTTTACATCTATTACGATCCCGAGATGTTTGGCTTTTGTGACAGCTCAAATATCTAAACAACAGAAACAACACAAATAAGGCTTGTTTTACATTGAAATAACGCTTTGTTTACAAATATAATAGCAGTATGTGAACGTTGTGTGTGCATGTGTTGAAATGTCCCCACAAAGCGTTACCGTCTGCACGCTACACTCCTCCACGCTCTCCCACGTCCTCCTTCATGTATGTTTTTACATGCAAAAAAGCTCTTATCAAATAGACTTAAAGCTGCTCTAATAGTGACAGTGATCTTTTAGTGTGCACAATACTACCGTATTTTCCGTACTATAAGTCACACTTTTTTTCATTGGTTGGCTGTTCCTGTGACTTATACTCCAGAGTGACTTGGAAATTTTATTTACATAAATACTGGACACCTTTTCTGTTCATGTTTATTTTTTGTGTAGCTGAATAACCATTGTGTTAGCATATCTTACATCTCTATTCTTTTATTGTTAGAACTTGCCTTCCAAGATGTAGTTAGTAAAATAATTACCCGCAAAAAATGCGACTTATACTCCAGTGCGACTTTTCTACCTAATGATGTATTTTTGGCCTTGTGCGACTTATACTCCGGATTGACTTATAGTCCAGAAAATACGGTATTTATTTTGGCTTTTTGCTGAACTGTTTTTTTTGTTTTTGTTTTGTTTTTTTTTTTTTTTTTTCTTTTAAGCCTTTACTAACTTGTGTTGTGCGGGGTTTTCATTTTGACATTCCTGTCATAAACAGGTGTCATCTCCTCCTTTTGCCTCTTCCCTAACAAAACCCTAAAAACATATGAAGATGTCTTTGGGGGTCAACAAGTTTAATGATGGTCGCCATTGTTGAGCAGCCAAAATTGGTAGGCGTGTTCTTCTCTCAGAGATGTTTAAGATTCATTTTCACTTCCATGGTGATGGCTTTCCTTTTCCTTGGCGCACTGCCACCTGCGAGATATCATGAAGTGGAAAATGTTCTTCTTTAGTGGCTAAGCAGAGACACGCTGCATTCTTCTTCTCCAGCGAGTCTCGTGCGTCTGGATCAAAATAAAACATTTTTTTTTCTCATTTGTGGGTCTTTGTTTGTGTTTGTGAACGGAATCATGATATGAAACAAAAATATTGGAATGTTGGAGATTTGTACGTGAAACATGAAAGGAAACAACAACAATCACACAATCAGACTCGGCCGGTTCCAAACTCCACTCCTGAAAAGAGATTCCTAACATGGAGCATCAACGGTCAAGAATGCAAAAAAAAAGCCACTCGACACAATGAAATGGTGATGATGAGTTACTTTATGGCCAAAACACCTCAGGAGCACCAAATGGTCCATAGACCATCTCCATCTTCTAAAAGGTTCAAACTAAAAAATGAAATGGAGCCTGACTGACGTACACACACACACACACACACACACACACCAGCTGTGTTGTGTGTGTTGTGACGTCCCACAATGATGACGGTTGATCTGCAGGCAGCACCCCCCAGGCTTGATGACAAACTCAGTGGGAAGAAAAATGTGGGTGTGTGTGTGGGGGGGTTGGGAGTCACCTGAGACATGATGGCCCCCGATCAAATGTCATCATCATCATCATCATCGGGAAACAAGGTTGACCACAAGGCATATGAAGATCCTGCTGGTGGAAATTCATCCCCAGCAAGAATTGGTAGAAAAGAAGCCGTCACGTTGTGTCACGTTGTGTCACGTTGTCACGTTGTCACGTTGTGTCACGTTGTGTGCGACTATCAGGATTACGTCGGCTAATGAGCTCACCGTCTCGCCTCCGGAAGCTGCAGCTTCTTTCTTTGCTGAGGATGGAAAATGGATATACCTCCTTTTCCACGGTTCTTTTTTAAACGAGGCATGGCGCTGCATGATGCCTCGCCGCCGCAGGCAGGAGGGCTGGCAAACGGCCGCCGTACACAGGAGGCAATACGGAGCGGAAATAACAAGCGTGAAAGAAGTCAAGAGGTGCGCTCATGCACAAATTTTCTGCACATTAAAACGCCAGCTTGGCCTTGCAAGAAAGGTCATGTTATTCAATAAGGACACCGAGCGTCGCAGATAAGACCTGTTGCTGCACGCCGCTCTTCTTCATTATCGAGCATGTCGGCATGCGACGTGTGGCTGCTAGCGTGTTCCAGGGTGAAGGCTTCTATGGCGTAACAAGAGCACAGTGACACCTCCTATGGCAAATAATGATCTCCAACAGTTTGAACACAGATTCGTGTTTGCCCCGTTTCATCCAGGGTCACGTGATGGCCACCCTGGTCTGGTCACATGATGGTCACCGTGGTGAAGTCACGTGATGGTCACACTGGTTTGGTCAAGTAATGGCCACCCTGGTCAGGTCCGATGATGGCCACCCTGGTCAGGTAACATGATGGCCACCCTGGTTTGGTCAGGTAATGGCCACCCTGGTCAGGTCACGTGATGGCCACTGTGGACAGGTCACGTAATGGCCACCCTGGTCAAGTCACGTGATGGCCACCCTGGTTTGGTCAGGTAATGCTACCCTGGTCTGGTCACATGATGGCCACCCTGGTCAGGTCACGTGATGGCCACGCTGGTCAGGTCACATGATGGCCACCCTGGCCAGGTCACGTGATGGCCACCCTGATTTGGTCAGGTAATGCTACCCTGGTCTGGTCACATGATGGCCACCCTGGTCAGGTCACGTGATGGCCACCCTGGTCAGGTCGCATGATGGCCACCCTGGTTTGGTCAGATAATGGCCACCCTGGTCTGGTCACATGATGGCCACCCTGGTCAGGTCACGTGATGGCCACCCTGATTTGGTCAGGTAATGCTACCCTGGTCTGATCACATGATGGCCACCCTGCTCAGGTCACATGATGGCCACCTTGGTCAGGTCACGTGATGGCCACCCTGGTCAGGTCTGGTAATGCCCAACAAAAGTGGCGACATCTCAGGTTATCAGACATTTCACTGCATTCTGCCATTCAAAACACTCATTAAAAACAGAGAGCACGCCTGTCATATAGAGGATCTCTGACGCTTGTTTCAGGTTTTTTTGGAGCAACAGTGTTCCTGTTATATAGAGGATCTTTGCTTAAGAAGCGAAGGAACGATTGAGTCGAAGAGTCCTGTTTTGGTTTGGAGTCTACGGTAGGAATTTGTGCAAAACAGTGGCACCTATGACAATTTATATGAAGATGAAAGCGGGAAAAGAGGACATGTGGTCACCAGACTGTAGGGACGAAGGGGCACACATGGAGCTTTCAGAGTCAGCCCTCAAGAGGACATGCCAATCAAAGACTTGGCATGAGGTTGGAACCACGTAGAGTACCTGACTCACACATGCGCTTCTCCCTGCCCCCTTATACCCCACCCCTCACCCCCATCCCCCAGCCCTCACCTCAGTGTCCAATTACAGCCCACTCTCGTTAGCACAGTGTCGCTCCAGCCTTTGAAAGGGCGCAAGGCCGCCGCCACACAGCCGCCAAGTCGAGAGCTATGAAAAGCCGAGGCGAGAGAAGGCAAGTGCAGGCAGGACTTCTCATTACCGAGTGCTGAGCGCTATGTGACGGGCGGCCGCCACTGTCGCCGCCGAAGGTCATGCCGTCTTTGCGCTCTCTTTTAACAGGACCGACCTCCCGCCGGCGCACAAGCCCGCCCCTCCGCCGCCAAAGAAGAAGAACAGCGACATGAAGGGGCACTTGACGTCTGATGACATCCAGGTAGGACCACCACTCTCAGCAGGTTGTGTTTGCATGTTCTTTTTTCCATGTCTGGAGTTTCTAACAGTCTTTTCCACCACAAGCACGGGTAGTCCCACAAAAAACATGTAATGACCACATTTCCACCTGCGATGTTGTGCCAAGATTGTCTGCACTCAATAAACACCATACCATACAATACCAACCTTACCAGTCTTTGAGTTCATACATGGTATGAAGCCAGTGGATCATGAGCTGCTGCAAAGGTTTATTCATTTATCATTCATTATTCATCAGCTCCTATGCCCACAAAATTAGAAATTGGGGTTCGGTAGTAGTCTGGAAGTCCTCGGGAGTGTGACCAATCACAGCAGAGTGGGTGTGTCTGGAGGCAGGCCGTGGGTGCAATAAAAATCCAAGGGAATACAGCTGGAAGATCTAGAAAGCTTTGTGTGCGGGTTATTGTGTGTAGCTGCTCTATAAGAGTCCACAACTCAATACAAAGGGCCAAACATGAGCATAATTTAACATAAAAAAAAATCAATTATATTATATTGGAAATATAGTGTAGTTTTCTATGGTACCAGGGGTTATAATGAATGGCTAATAGTGAATGGTAATATTAATATTGATATAAATCACAATAACATTAGCGGAGAGAATATTGCTAATGATCATGGTGATATTAATAACGCTAATAGTGCTTACTCTAGTATGAATAGAGATAACGGTACAGATGCTTGCTGTGTCTCCTGCAGGTGGTCCATCTGGACAAAGACGAGGAGATGCAGAAGCTCCCCCTCCAGCCACCCTATTACGACATGGCGCCCTCTGACTCCACCCCCTTCACCGATAAGACGGTGAGTACCCGCCCCCAGCGACTCCATCACGGAGGCATTCCCGGTGGCCGCCCGCTTTCTGCTGCTCGTAATTTGCCAGCGAAGAAACCAAGCGTCTGATGTGCAATGATTTACACCTTTACACTTGATTTGTGCTGAAATTCCACCATGAGCTCCTCTCACCTCTGCTGGCCGCCCTCCATCACCTCCATCCCTGATACTCCATCCCCCCTCGGCTCTTGATGGTAAAAAGTAGATTGGAGGTTTCATGACATGCCAGGCCTGTAAATCCACTCACTACTTGGGCTAAGCTCTTTATCTCATTATTTACACCAGCACCTCACCACCCGCACACACCTGACCCCAATGCCCCCCCTTCCTTCCGCCCCCACCTCAGCCAGCTTCACTTCCACATAATCCTAAGCTTTAATGACTTCCTTTCATGGCCACACTTCCATACGTAGCATCATTGCAAGTGTTGATCAGGAAAGGTTAGCTCTGTTAGCTCAAGACCCCCCCTCCACCCACACACACTCCCCCCACTCCAGTCCAAGCTTTAGTGTGCTTTGGCTGGAGTTTCTGGTTTGAGTTACACTAAGTTTTGAGGGGTTTAGACACAGAGAGTGTGTGTGTGTGTGTTTACGGTGCTTTGTGTAAATGTTTGTGGACGTGAAAGTGGGGTTTAAATGAGCTTCCCCGCCGCCTGGCTTGTGACACAGCCTGCTGCTGAGGTCTCACAGCAGTGTGGGTCGTGACACCAACGTGGTATCGCTGTGTTTTTTTCCACTTTATATTGGAGTTTATTATTAATTTCTTTTGCAGCCGCTGACCTTTGAGGCCAAATAGAGGAAGCTTTGTGTCAGACATCAATCTTGGTTTGGTGTACACCAAAAATACTTCAACTGTTATGCTGGTTTATGATGGTTTGGTCCGAGGTGCTCCAAACGAAGTAAACAAAGTAAAAACAAAAAAAGATAGATATTAGTGGCACTTCTTTTGTTTATCCGCGAAGGGAAGCTCAGGCCCTTTTCGTCCGGCTCCTCTCGACGCATCACTCCCGAAACTTCTCCAATGTGTCCTCAAATGGTGGTCAGCAGAACACCATCCTCGGTGTTGACAGTGGACTGCTTCCCCAGGTCAGATAGACCCTGGTGAGGACAAGCGGTACAGGAAATGGATGGACGGAGACGCTGGGGTGCATGTCGTTGGCAATTCTTTGGCCAAAGATTTTCACAGTCTGGTTCGATTGAGTCCGTAGCACCACAACACAGTGGGGGTGCTACTATTTTCACCCTTTATCAGTAGAAGAGTTCCCCCACCTCATCTTTTCACATGACTTTATTATCATCATCTTCTACTGACTTTAGACCATGTTTGCTTTTGTGTTCAAATCTTATGCAATAACTTGCAAAGCACTGACTGATCAGAGGACGCTGCTATTATTTTCTCTCTGCCAAAAACAAGGAAAGATAAGACAATCAAGTGATAACACACACCAACATTAGGCTCATTGCTATCACAACACACACACACAATAATGAAATATCTGTTAAATAAACATGTGACCTTCATGTGAACCTCCACCAAGGCCAAACAACCTTCATTTGGATCAGCACTCGCCCCACACAATGTTTACATTTACATACATTTTTCAACAGCAGAAGCATTACAGGATGGATATCATTCACTCATTCACTCACACTGTGACTCATTTAGAAGAGTTACATTCAAAGCATGTCATTTAATTTGAATTCACATGTTTGGACACTGGGATTTCCAAGCATAAATGAGCACATCCAATTGCATTTGTTAAATGACCAAGTGATAAGAATATCCACTTAGTGTTTTTCTCTCTTTCTGGTGATTAAGACCACACATACACGCATGAAAATGATATTGTTGTGATGTTCGGAGTGTCCGTGAATGCATCTTGCGCTGGTCCCAGACAATGTGGTAGGTGTTTGTGAGTTGGAGATACGTACTGTGTATGGTGTTAGAATTGCACTGCTGTTGATGGAAACTTGTGACGGCACCTGGACCCACACCGGGTCGGGTGTCGTAGCACATCCCATTTGACTTTACAAGTTTAGCATGATTGGCTCGCTCGCAAAGTGCAGAGTTCCTAATGATGATTCTGCAAGGCTAAAACACAATGTGCCCATTCCCATCGCGAGGTGGCTCCAATTTTCCCCCTGATTGCACCCAGCCCATGACAAATATTCCACATATTTAAATAAGCAGCCAGCGCAGCAGGCCAGCGGTGAGGGCGGGAATGAGAGGCCGCAGATGTGAATTCTGAATGTGAATTTATGTAAAAGCCTCAATCTTCTGCTTGTCTTTCTCCCTTGGGTGGAGATGGAGAGCAATGAGGTGTCTTCATTTCCCGCCTCTCTCTGTGCCCTCCATCCAAACCCATGACCCAACGAGGTGGACCACATCTGATTTTAATTGTTAATTTTACCATTTATTTTCACGTTTTTGGCATTAACCGTCAGAGAAGAAGATTTTCTTTGTTTTTTTTTTTTACAGCAAACATTTCAATGTTTATTTACTTTTTTGATACATTTTTTTAACTTCTTAACTTCTTGAAAATCAATATGCAGACCACGGCAGTCCATCAGAACACACTAACGATAAAACTCCTACCTGCACAGGAACTCTGATATTATTCATATTCTTGTCTTGCAGGAACCTTTTTTTACACGATTTGCAGGATTTTTTATTGATGACCGCTTTTTTACATGACTAAAATCATTGCTGATAATGTGTGCACCTCAAAGTTCAGGGAAATGGATTGAAATCCGGTTGTCGTCCAGGGGAAGTGCTGTACATTTCATCCATGTTCTTCTTCACGTCTGAGGTGGGATAGCGAGGGCAGCAGCCTAAGCAGAAGACCAGACTTGCCTCTCCGACGCTACTTTAACCAGCTCTTCCCGGTCGATGCCGAGGCGTTCGTAGGCCGATTGAGAGCCATAGTGTCACCAAAGTATCCTGGGTCTTTCCCGGAGCCTCTTACCGGACACTGAACGTGCCCTGAACACCTCCGCAGGGAGACGTCTGCCCGAGCCACTGAGCATGGGTGGGTTTTCTCCGGGAACTCCAGCTTCCTCCCACACTCCAAAAACATGCTAGGTTAATTGGCGACTCCAAATTGTCCATAGGTATGAATGTGAGTGTGAATGGTTGTTTGTCTATATGTGCCCTGTGATTGGCTGGCGACCAGGGTGTACCCCGCCTCTCGCCCAGCGACCCTCGTTAGGATAAGTGGTAGAAAATGAATGAAGGAATGATTCAGGGCATCCGGAGTGGAAGGATAAAATACTTTAACGCTTTGACCTGAAAATATTTCCGTGTGCATAGACCCTTACTATTGACATGCTGCCTTCAAGCACTCACTTCAGTGTGATGAGAAGACTGAGTGGAGGGGAAGAAAATTATTTTTCAGCTTGGTGCTGAAGGCATTGTGTTCATTGATTAGCTCGTTTGAGTCATTAACTCGGTCACTAGGGCCACTTGCTCATCGGGTCAATTGGTCCTTCAATCACACACGCTAGCTGACGACCGCATCTCAGCGTCTGCATGACTGCAGTGTTTTGTCCGTGAAACACAGCCAACATTTGAAGCTGTTTTTCTAAATAAACAACCGATTTATTTGTGAGCAAGACTCAGAGGGAATATTTTTAAAGACATATTTTTGTGAGGGAAGGATAGAGCAGAAGATAGACAGGCGCAGGCGTCTCTAGTGATGTGGGCTGTGTATTGATCTGTTGTGGGAACCGAGCCTAAAGACAAAGCTTTCAATTTAGCGGTGGTTCTACGTTCCTACCCTCACTATGGTCAGGGCTTGGGTGGTGACCAAAAGGACAAAATGTCAGGTACAAGCAGATGAAATGAGCTTTCTCCGTACGGTGACTGGGCTCTCCCTTAGAGATAAGGTCAGATCTGGTCAGGATGCCTCCCTGGGGAGATGTCCAACCGGTAGGAGGCCTCAGGGAAGACCCAGGACACATTGGAGACGATGTCTCTCAACTGGCCCGGGAGCACCTCACTCGTCTGCCGGGAGGAGCTGGACCAATAATTGTGGAGAGGGAAGTCTGGGTTTTCCGGCTTAGGCTGCTGCCCCTGTGACACAAACTCGACACAAACGGACGGACGGACGAATAGCAGGATTACTATTGCAACAGCAAAAAAAATCAACAGTAGGGTAAAAGTAACAGCGGGGTCTAAACCCAGCTATTAGCGGGTAAACAATCCAGGGCTGAATTCTGCTTCATAATGATAGGAAGGATGGATGAATAATCGTTTTTCCAATACGCCAATGAAAACCAAGCTGAGGACGTAAATGTACCTGTCATGTCTGGCTATACCGAGTGTGTGAAGTTTTCGTGTTGGCAGATGGTGAGCGTGTTTGTGTGTACTTTCCCCATTTGTGTCCCATTGGCCGGTTTGTGTCGTAATGCACAGGTGCCGCTCATCGCACTCGTGCATTGTCACCTGCCGCTCTTCATCTCTCCACCGCTGTCGGTCCTCACACGCCTCTCGCCCTTTCTTGTCTCCAGAACTCGGGCCACAAGGACTGCGAGGTCCAGTACGCGGAGCTGGATACTGCAGCCTTGGCCTCGTCTCCCAGCCCGCGAAGCTCCGCTCTGTCTGGCCCCGGGGACCTTGTCGAGTATGCAACCATCCAGCCTAGCTCACACTAGCGCATGCCATTATAGGCCTTTCCCCTCAGACTTTGGCCTGCAGGTACACAGACCCGTGCACTCCTCTTCCTCTTCCTTCTCCTGTCACATGTGGGACCTCTTAAAGATCCTCACCCCCACTGTCCACCTTCTCCTTTGGTGTCGGACAACTTTCTTGGTGCTGCTGTGCGGTCCTGCTGTTATTTCCACATCACTAACGCACGCCCCCTCCGGGCTCAGGCTATGTCCACACCGACATGGATATTTTGTTTCTATACGTTCCTGTCTTTCATCCACACACAACCATCAGATGGAACACAAATTTCACCTCACCTCAGCCTTCACTCAACTTTTTTTTACTTCAAATACTTTTAGTCTCCATGAAAATGAACCATGCAGGGCATTGCACACACATTCACACACACACACACACACACACACACACACATATATATATATATATATGCATGTATGTAAAACCTCAGATGTCGACTGGCTCTGCTGGAGCTGAGAGTTGAAGACAAACGTGAGACTCTACCGAACGTTCCGTACGCCATCCTCCCCCACCATCTAGTCCGACTCATCAGCAAGTGGTCAAAAGTGGACAACTCAGCTCTTGTGTGTCCAAAACTTGCAACTGCAGGTCTGATGATGACGTAGGGTGACATGGCGCCACCCTTTTCATGGGCCCCAAGAAGGCCAGGCACTCTGAGCTGTTGTTTGGTGCATACAACCTTTTCCGTGATTATTTATTTTTCACACCTTAGTGGCAAAATGTGTTTTATCAAATAGCCATGTTGGTGCAACACTGCCTCAGATGATCAGCACCAAAAACAGAAGCAAACAACGTGTCAAAATCACATTGGGTCAAAACGCTGCATCATACACTTCACCTTTTTCATACACAAATCGTCATGTGAATCGAGTGGAAGCCGTAAGCGTTGATAATAGTTCACCATCAAGCAGCCAATCACGGAGACGCACAAATGTTTCTCCTCAAGTGTTTACACCAACCCGTCATGCATAAAGAAAGAGTACATAGCGTGTGTATGTGGGGAGGGGGGGTGCACAGAGTGGCTTTGTTGGCAGATTGGTTTCCATAGCAACCAGGCAACGTCTGGGTTCGGGATGCTCTTGGCCCTGATGGGATGTGCTCAGAGAAAGAGCAGCAGACCTTCTCTTCATATTTAGATGCACTTCCATCCATGTGAAGATGAACTATGGAGATAGAAAGGTATTTCAAATCATGATATTTTGCCCAGAAGTTGTTTGGTAAAAAAGAAAAAAAACAACAATATGAGCTTCTCTGCTTTTTGAGAGAATGGAATCTTTTTGAGCGAATCCTAAAAATCAAATCATTCCAAAACAAAGCCGAAAAACATGCCGTGCCTCAAGGGAGACAAACAAGTCCAGCTCTGGACAATGTCTCTGGTTGCTAGGAGACGCTTTGATACATCTTCTCAATGAAAGAAAGCAGCTTTTCACATCACAGCAAAAATCCTGACAGGGAACCACTACCTGTACTTCTACAGTGTATGTGTATTATTGTGTAGTACATGTGTACTCTCATGGAGCTGGAGGTTACCACAATAATCATTTATCAAAAGAATGGAGAAGAAGATTACCAATTCCGTCTGAATTGGTTAGGTGTGACAAAAAAATAATCACTCAGCAAAACAAAAACACTGCCTGAGGCGATACCGGTCTTGATTACTTGGTGTGCTGCGTGAAATTATTTTCTCTCACTAATCCCTCGTTTATGGCGGTTAATTGGATAAGTATTCCTTCCTTGTTAATAAATACAATATCCATGTAGAGGGTGTAGCATACATATAATGTTTTTATAACTAGGCTGTATTTAACCACATGATTTTTGAAAAATGGTGATAGTAAAGCCACAATGTTTGAACTGCGATGTGGTGATGGGTGAGTCTATTTGTAAAAAAAATGGTCACACGTGAAAGACAGAAAGTGAAGAAATGGTAGACATTGAGAACAGGTAGAGTGAAATAAATATTCTGTAAATGGAAAAGTGATATTTTCAGCACTTCTGAAAGCAATCAAAATATGAGCATCAGTTAAATACTACGTATGTCTACACAAACTGTAGCCACTAGCGTGGTGTACAAAGTACAAGCGTGGGGCGTCACAGTGCCAAGTGAATATTGACAAGTTAGCATGTCTGCCCCCCCCCCCCCCCCCCCCCCCTCCCTCCCTCCCAGCATGTTCAGTCAGCAGCTCAAGAAGTGATGAGGCTGCAGCCGCAACATGTCGGCTTTCCCTGTACGTAGAAAAGGGCATTAGCCTCTTGCCCTCAGGTTGTGCTGTTCGGTAAAACCTCAGTCCAGCTCCTGACTGAAGCGATCGTTCATCCAGACCGGGATCCTTTTTTTTTCCAGTGCAATGAAAGCTTTACAAGTCAAGTCTCCTTTGGGGTGGAAAATAATCTGTCAAAGGAATCAGCCGACTGTTAATCGCCGCATGATTGTGTTTTTTTTTTCAAGTGTTGCTTTGACAGACTTATTACATGATCAGATATTTGGGCAGCTCCTCTTGAAAGCACTTCATCCACGCTCAGAATGACTTCAAGGTGAGCCAGATTTCATTTAGATTAGCGCACAGTTCAAACGCACGTGCTTGATAAAGTTCCCCCTGGCCCCCGGTCCCTCGTGTTTGCTCAAAGTTGGAAGGAACTTTAATTGGAGTGACAGGAAGTCTGACCTGATAGATGCCGTCGGGAGGATCTGCGGGCTATTGGCGTTTTTGGGAAAGGTGACGTTGATACAGTAGATTACTCGGAATGTCATGTGGCCGCTTAGAAATACGTTTTATCACCTTGAGGTGGTTATTACAAGACGATGTTATAGGAAGATACAGGATTTGAGCTCCTTTTAAAATCAAGATAACTCTCTTCAGAGGACATCCCAACGGGTCCGCCAATCTTACTTAGTTGTCCTTTTGTTTGTAAGAACTACTGACTGCGTATTATATCGGCTATCTTCCGTATGCTGGGTTCCGTATCTTCCCATGTGGTACACATTAAAAGACGGGGACTGGAAGTGTTCATGACATCATGGCAGTCCAGCCTTTAGCTAGCGGGAGTCATGGCCAAAAAGCCACTTCCATGGTAAAAGTCTCCTGTTTGGGAACGTTTTGCCTTCCTGATACGTAAAAAGATAAGTGGGTAAAACCAAACATAGTTCAGTAGGGATGGAGACCAGGGCTATTATCCCCACAGGGAACCCAAACGTGACACCAACCGTGAATGTGCTTGATGCCGAGTGTCCATATTATGTTCTACCTGATATTCTCAGGTCACGGACTGGATGGCAACTGGACTGTTCAGGTTCTCTTAGAAGACTGCCTGTGAATATTATCATTCATCCAGGTCATTATATTGTTATGCCAAACCGGGAATATGGTTTACCGTTGCACCCCCTGATTTCATTTGTCCAAAACCTTGATTTAATGTCAGTGTGTGAGACGAGAAGAGCAGTTAGTATTCTCAGGGAATGGACTGGATGGCAATTGGATTGTCTTTGAAGACGTTTGGCCTCTGATTGGAGCATGCTTGATTACAGACTAGGTGGGGCACACAGCAACTAGACAAGATAGGGCAGCTCTAGTCTATTTATCCTGTAAAGGAGGAGGCATGTCGGGACAGGAATGGTTCTTGGCCCTTTGTGGTGTCAAATTACGACAGTTAGGATACAATGGAGTGGGGCCTCTGCCCGCCTGGTTGGTGGTTTGGGTGCTATCACCTTGGTTAGCATCCCATTCTGATGTAACGATGGTCATGGACCCATCTCATAGCAAGGTGGAAATTTGCCTTGAGCTGTCCTATCCAGTCTGACTGGTGCGTGTCCCAGCTAGTCTTTGAGCATGAACTGATGAAGCCTGCTCGGATGAGAGGCCAAATGTCTTCTAAAACAACCAAACATTCCAATTACCATCCATTCAATGCGCCGACAAAGGAGTGACTTCACTGATATGTCGTGTAAGACATCTGACCGTGCCAGGCTCCATCAGGATCTGTGCTCTTTTGACTGCTTTTGGAAGATTTATGAGACTCAAACAGCGGTTGGGTCCACCCGGGCCGCCTCCAACACATTTGTTTTCTCACCAGTTCATAATTTTACTGTCAAATCTGACAGCTGACTTTTCAGGGAGTCGCGTTGTTGTTGTTGTTGTTGAGCTTCTGTGAGGAAAAAAAGAAAACATGACCTCAGGTGAGCTGACAGCGTAGGAATATTTGTTGTTCCTGGAAAAATGCAGCAACCCCAAAACACCCCCTTAGATACTAGGTGTTTATTGTTCTACAATAATCCCGGTACCTCGCTGTTTAGGTCACGCTTTGCTTTGGGTATGGAAAGGAAACAAATTGTCAAACATTGCAACTGCTTAGCGTAGAGACAGACTGCTTGCAGAGACGGAAACGGAAAAGTAGGTAGTACTCTCATCCTGACCATCGCCGACCCACTTTAACTAAAGTACACATCCATCTCCATTTATACACCTATACTACAACACCTGACCTACCTAAGCATGTATCACCATATATCTTCCCAGCCGACCAGTCTACACAGCGACAGACATAAAATTTCTTTTACATACTTTTGTAAAACACATACAATAACGACAATACTTATTGTACCTACTACCGACTGCACCTGGCTACATACAAAAAAGTATGGTGAACATCTAATAAAAGAGCGGAGGTTCTTGATCTGGAATAGAAGCACATGATTCCGTGAGTCTATGCCTTGCGTTTCTCTCTAAAGTCGGAATTACAGGAAAAGAGAGTTTCTCACTCCGCCGTCCACTCGGCTGGCCCCAAAATGTCAAGATTAAGAACAAGGACAGCCCTCACCCATAATAACTCAAATACGTTTCCCAGCTCGCCTGCAACCGCTCAAGGTCTTTGTCTCCTTGTTTGTGTTTGTCTCACCGCTAGCTGATACCCAGATGGAACCTTGTTGTTTGGGCAATGTGTTAGCTCATCTAACGGTTTTGCTAGCAGCTTGCTTACTAATAAATACCCCCACACTTCACCCATAGAACATATTCTATACTCTGTACTCATAACCTTACTGGAAATTTCCCAAATCCTTTCTCCAGAGCTGGGATGCTGGTTTTCCTAGATGTAGAGATGTGTGAGGAATAGTCGTAAGTCCCCTCTTTTTTCACTCTCATTTTCATTATGCTGTTTTTCTCACTTTCTTGTGTTTCTGATGAAAATGTCTGGGAATTTCAAATTTAAAACATTTGTAATTCAGTAGAAAATTACTCAAATTTAGCACAAGGGCTCGTATTCATATGGAAGGGTTTTGTACGATCAAATCCTTTCCTTTAGGCTAAGGCCACATAAACACCGATATTTGGGATTTTTTTTCCCCAAAATCGGCTGTCTCAGCATTGGTGTATACAAATTTCTGGTGTCATGTTGTATATCGACTCTATGTAAGCAATATTGGGTTTTACTGATTGCATTCCATACAGTGGCAGACCATTAAAATAACAATAATAAAATGGATTTACATGTGCTGTTTATGGGTCAAGAAAAGATGTCAATTTCAATGTCTGCAGCATATTGGCACGGCGCAGGCCACACAGCGAGGAGACCCAAGTACGATTCCCCGCTCTGGTATCTCAGTGTGGAGTTTGCATGTTCTCCACGTGCATGTGTGAGTTTTCTCTGGGTACTCTGGTTTTCCTCCCACATTCCAAAAACATGCTAGGTTAATTGGCGACTCCAAATTGTCCATAGGTATGAATGTGAGTGTGAATGGTTGTTCGTCTATATGTGCCCTGTGATTGGCTGGCCACCAGTCCAGGGTGCACTCTGGCCACTTAACCAAAGACAGCCTATGCGACCCTAGTGAGGATACACGGCATAGAAAATCAATGGACGGATGCGGCATGTTGATTATTTAAAAAAATAAACATTTTGTCTGAAATCAACATTTAAAGGAGAAAAACGCATCCAGCCTTAAACAGTATCTACAAAAGGATGACCACATGTTAAGAATGTTATTAATCATCTACTTGGGCATAATTGTGGTGAGTGTTTCTTCTGAACTCGGCTAACTTTTATGTTCTAGCGATAAAAGAAACCTGAATGATTGTAAAGATCCCCAGACTCTGCATCGTTCGTTGCTGTGACGAGGGAGATGACCCCAAAGGCAAAGCAATCAAAGCTCTATCTATAGTTTAAAATGTAATCAATAAATTGACTGGATACTATTAAATGAAGCATTGGATTTAAGCACTTTATATATGGATGTGTTTTTTTAAATATTTTCTTAATGATTAAAGATAAAAAGGTTACAGTCTGCCTGTCGGTGATGTGTGGGTATGTGTTGTATATCCGGGTATGTGGTGGTGATGGAGTTGGAGTGGACCCGTGAAATCAGTTGATTGGCTTCTTCTTTTGGTCACTTCATTCAGTATTCATGTTTGACTCATCTGGCCTTGGTTGAAACTCCTTTTCTATGACATTCATGGAGGCAATATGCAAAATAAGGATGTTTAGTACGCTTCTGAATGGTATCTGTCAATAGATACGTAGCAGTCTTCATGATATCATGTTACCGGTGTCCATGTCCGGGTTACAACACACAACTAGGAATGTTACAAATACAATCCCCAATACAATCTAACACTGTGCATGTGCGCTGGCTTAGGAGAGTCGATTGGGACGTCCTTAAAAATGGCATTTTCATAAGATATTGGGTGTGTTTTCCTTCATATACGGAAAAGGTAAGTGAAGCCTTTTAAGCTCATTGATCTGAGCGTCAGAAAAAGCTAACTTTCATTCAAATCTGAAATATGTTCATTTTGCCTCTGCATCACAGTTACACACCTAATGCAAACATCATTATTATGTTTTTTTGGTTTGTTTTCATCATTTGTTTGCATCAAATGAAACTTTGCAACTTAAAAATCATTTTGGTCAAAGCTGTTGGGACCAATCATGTTGTGCTCTCTGCTGAACTTCCCATCTAACGGTTCTTCTTTTCAGCATTCAGACATTTTTGGTAACACTTTAGAATAAGGTACACAAAAATCTTACTTCCTCCTTAGTTCTTGATTAGTTCCTCAGTAACTACTGTAATTCTGTGTACCTTGTTACAAGTGAGACCACATTTTGTTCTTTGGAAGCAGCACAGGATGACAACGTCTGCAGGACACTGAGCTCTGTCATGTGAAATTATTCTCATTGACCTCTGCAGAACAGAGAAGGCCATTTTTCAAGTTCTTTATAAAGTATTAACTTTGTAAAGCTTTGCTTTTTGCTTATTATCTCTTGCCGGGATCGAATTGGGTTCCGACCAGGGACCTTAACTTATAAACGCAAAGTCCCGGTGTGGATTAGCAGCTCTTCTACTCTGACTTTCTCACCTTGGGCTCTATTTTTGTAGACCAGACGTGGCGCACCAACCCTGCACTGCAACTACGCTATGACAACAAGGTGTGGCCAGCGCACTTTGCAATTTTTGTGAACGGCGCAGTCCAGAGCAGCACGGCGCACACAGGCCTCCGTCCCTCCTACTGGTGCAAGTGGGAGGACAGAAGGTGTAAGAGTGTAATCTTACGGAATCAAATTGCTATTAAATGCGCAGGACTGGACTGCACATCAAACCACAATGCAGGTCACCATCACTGTTGAGCACCTGGCCGGAGACATGTAATCTGTTCCTGTGTCCACGAATAGGAGTAGAAAATGATTACAATTACATCAAACACAGCAGCAGGCTAATCCTGGCATCGTGCTTGCGATCCACCTCTGTCAATGCCAAATAGGAGAACCCTTGGTTGAATATTCTTTACCGGGATCTCTTCTTCATCCTCCTTGCAATAATGCACTCCATCTTTTTAAATTAAAAGATTAAGATTAAAGATTAAGATTAAAACAGAGAAAGATATAGTGTATGTGTCAAACGTCTTTAATCTGAGACGGATTGAAATTTATATGCGCAGTTCAGTCTACCAGATTAGCAAATCCGCGTCGCTGCAGACGCCACACCAATCAACCTGTCTATCTCATGTTCATCCATCCATCCCTCACTCATGAACAAGACCCCAAAGTACTGAATCAAGAACCACCAGTGCAAAATGTCCATTCTTGCAATTGTGCAAAAGTCTTAAAACTGCAATCAGGAGCGTTTGCCTGATGACTCTCCATGTCGGACACTCAACAACATCCCCTTGTCCTCTCTGGCAGGACTCTGGGAAACATCCGGAAGAGCCGCTGAACCCTGCCGAGTACATGACCCACCAGCGCGACATGGAGCACCTGGCCGAGTCTCAGCCCACCCAAGCACACCCGCCTGTTACCTTCCTGCCCCAGCACGCCTACGCCCAGCCCCCCTCCAATGAGCCCATGTACTCCAACACCGGCTTCTCCGCCCCCGGCCCTCGACCGCCTTTCCCCAAGGAGCAGTCCGTGTGACAGGGTGGTGTCTCCACCCCTCCAACCGGTTAAAGGTTAAACCCCGCCTCCTGCTTGTTTCCAGCTTGAGTGCTTTTCTACTTCCTTTGTAAAACATTTGTTAGCACCTTCTTCGCTGGCTAGTCGACACCATTGCTTTTCTCTTTCTTTCCGTATCTGTCAATCAAAAGCTTGCTTGCCTCCTGGAAAGTCGACTGTATTGTGCATTTGCTCCGGTGTGTTCTCGTGAAAATAAGAATAATAATAAAGAAAAAAAGATTGTTCTCTGATGACAAACCCTTTGACTTGCCAGGATTGTTACGTGATGGTGAACCCTTTGTCGCTTGGCTGTTTTTGATTGATAACGTTCTAACATTCGTTAGAAGTGAATGTTAGCACAATTAGCTAGCAGGAAACATGCGCACACAATCATGAGGGGAAAAAAAAGGCTTGCAATGCAGGACGATCTCTTTTTATGAAATAAAATCAAGTATTTCCAAGCAGTAGCAGGCAAAGACATGTAGCGCCATCGTAGTTTAGCTCCATTGTCCAACGGGACTTATATAAGATCTTTGAAGATTGATTGGTGACGCACCCCATACCCGCGTTTTCATATCCGTCACTTGTGTAGATGCAGAGGAAGACAATCACTCGCCTTCAAGCCTTGTTTCCACCAAGCAGCACACATACGTGTACCTTTTTAGCCGCTAACAGTGTGTGTAAGCAACTGTAATACAGGAAGTGCATTGTTTTGTTTTTATCGCATAAAGTGTTTTGAGTCTCCAGATGGCTGAAACGTCATCATGAAACATTTATGTGACATTTATCGGTTGTACCTCCCATTATCAGCGACATCCTGCGTGAACAATGCTACTATTGTTAGCTTACAATCATTATCTTCAACTTTACCTCCCATTTACAGTGGTATGAAAAAGTATCTGAACCTTTTGGAATTTCTCACATTTCTGCATAAAATCACCAACAAATGTGATCTGATCTTTGTCAAAATGACACAGATGACAAAAAACAGTGTCTGATTTAAATAAAACCACCCAAACATTTATAGGTTTTCATATTTTAACAAATGACAAAAGGGGGGGAAAGTAACTGAACATCACATTTAATATTTTGTGGCCCCCCCCTTTGGCAGCAATAACTTCAACCAGACGCTTCCTGTAGATGCAGATCAGTACGACACATCGATCAGAACTAATCTTGACCCATTCTTCTTTCCAAAACTGCTTTAGTTCAGTCAGATTCCTGGGATGTCTGGCATGAATCGCTGTCTTGAGGCCATGCCACTTTTTCATACCGCTGTACTGCTACTGTTTTAAGGAGCTGAGCTCGCTTCTTGGTGGAATCGTGGATGACTGGCAAGAGAACTTAAGACTGTTCGAAAAAAAGCTTCCGTCTGTGACTTGTTTTTGTTTGTTTTGGGTAATAAATTCATCGCTGATGTCAGCAGCTGAACCAGACAAAAAGCCTGCAACTGTACAAAGCACTTGATTGGATACCATACATAAGCTAGCATCACATGCTTACTGTACTTACACTATAATACTTACTGTACATACATAAGCCAGCATCACACATACACTACTTACAGTACATACAGTACAGTACTTACAGTACATACAGTAGAAAGGGTACAGACAGTACAGTACATAGAGTATAGTACTTACAGTAGCTAGATAAGCCCTCACAAAGCAAATTGGACTGACATGTACTTTTTGTGTGTATTTTGTTGCCATGTAAGTAATATGTACATATAGTGTATGGGAAGAAAGTAGTGTGTACAAGGGAAGTATGTACAGTATGTTGTGTTTGTGTTGAAAGTGAATTGATGTTGTTGGTGGTTTTCAAAAGAGTTTTGTTTGCTTTGTTTGTTAGCGGCGGGTCGAAACGAAGGAGTTTATTAGCGTAGCACTGAAACACAAGCTTGTCTTTTAGTGACACATTTAAAGAAGTATGATGATGGTTATGAAATACTGTACGTACATGTCAGGAAGTCATGTCATGTTGTCAAAAGTGTCTTTTCCCGTCAGGTTTAGTTCTTACCAAGGTTGCTTTTCCACATGTTCTTGTGTTTTTTGTACGACTGTAACATTTACTTTTATTTTTCTAAATATACAGTATACTGTACATATTTATTTATCGGTTGGCCACACCTTCCATTTGTGCGACAACACCTTCTCACGGAATGATGACATGATGTGAATTGTTAGTTTTTTATCATGTGTGTGTGTAAATATTAACATGTGTGGAAAAAAAAAAAAGCTGAAGATTAAAGCTCACAAATTGCCCGGCTTTCTTGTTGAAGCTTGGTGTTTTCCGTGCGTTTGGCTGCACTCGTACGAGGCAGCGCTTGAGATTCAAGAGTGTTTGTGTTGGCAACAAAGTCATCTTGGTAACCATGGCAACTGTGTGGGAGAATGCAACCAGGTCTGCATCTCATGACAACAAGCTACTGATTGAACTTGAAAAAAAAGATTTTCCTCCACGTGGCCTTGACCATGTTGTGATGACCTTCCCCAGTTGCACAAAAACCAAGACAATAAGAAAGGAGTGACAAGGTAAAGGTGAGTTTCAGAAGCATGGTAAAGTCTGCCAGAAGAATGTCAAATGTAGGGTAAGAAAGAATAGCAGTGTTTTTCACTCCCCGCATCTCTTCGAACCTTCTGTGTAACATAGCAACAAGCGACGCCGCACTCTCTTCTTCCTTTGACAGTGCTTCCAATCCTGCATGAATCAACCTCTTTAATGCAAACATCCTCATCATAGCAGTGGTCCTTAGCTTCTGGGGAGTAACCATGGTGACTGCATCACCTTGTCTTGAAGAATACTCCACCCGCCAAGTGACACCCACTTTTGAGACCCATATTGCTAACATGTCACAAAATTAACACAACACAAACCCAACAATCACACAACTAAAAAACAATATCATCTACTCTGTTAGCCGTCATCTATCTATTCATCCAGCCAGCCATCCATCCGTCCATCCACCATCCATCTATCCAAACACCTCCCATTCATCCATCCATTCATCCATCCATACACCACCCACCCATCCATCTGTCCATCTACCATCATCTATCCAAACACCACTCATTAATCCATCTGTCCATCCACCTGTCCATCTATCCAAACACCACCCATCCATCCGTCCATCCATCCATCCATCCATCCATCCATCCATGCATTCATCCTTGCCTAAATAAATGGTTTGTCCCCTGAAAATTTTTTTTAAAAATTCTGCCAGAAAAAAAACACAGCTCCACTCAGCGCTCATCACCATGGTTGTGCTGGTGGATGTACGCCAGATTGCCCCTCCCGCCCCTCCTCTTAGTAACCATCATTTATGAGCCAACACACAGCGCGGACTTTGTAGAAACAGAGAAAGTGACCACTTATGATGAACAACAACTAAAAGCAAGGGTTAATATAAAGTCTGTCTATATTTTTACTGTTCATTTTTTCTCAAGGAGGATGAGGAGGAGATATCGCAAATATACCATCCAAGAGAACCTTTGATGGTATATTTGTCCATGATTAGCCTGATGCTGTGTTTAATGTAGCTGTCAGGAACAGATGACGTGTCCCACCAGGTAGCGTACCCGGCGAATGACGCTTGGTAACCTCTGATGGCAGCCCAGTCCGGCGCATTCAAAGACGATTGGTTACGATTACACCTGGCTGTTAAACCCTTTCACGCCTTCTCTCCTCCCTCTTTGCTACCAGTGGAAGGGATGGAGGCGTGGGTGTGCAGCATTGCGCCACACTGCGATGCTCATGAAATTTGCAAAGTGCGCCACACTTTCTGGTCTACAAAATTACAGCCCAAACTGTCAACAATAAGCGTAATAGTCGTGTATACGGTGACTGTCAGTCAAGGTCACACAACGACACAATGACTCCCACTGAGATGTTGGACAAACGCGTATCCACGGGGACGGTGGCTGCCAGGTAAGCTTTGAGGTAAAAAAAGGAGCAAAAAGAAAAGAAAGTCATTCAGAGGAATGAGAAAGCATCTCTGTGGAGAGACGATAAGCCTGGATGGACGCTGCCAAGAGGCTCGCAACGACGCTCCACTCACATCTTCCGCCTGCACCTGAGTCCATCACTGTCGACGTGAAACATGAGGACGGTTACACCAGGACGCCTCAGAAGGCTGATGGATGACAATGAAACTTTGACAACAACACACAGAACGGATACGATGAGAAAGCCCAATCATGCACTCATTCTCTCACTGAAGATAACAGCATCTTTTCATTCTTTCACCTATTCTTCCATCTGTTCATTTCTACATCCTTTCATTCCTTCACAAGTCATCTGCCATCCACATTCATTCAGCCATCTTCTGTGTCATCCATTTATCGCAGTATGCAACCATGCTATTCCATACCATACTATACTATACCATGCTATACCATACTATACCATGCCATGCTATACTATACCATACGATGCTATGTCATGCCATCCTATACCATACCATACATAATATACCATGCCATGCATAGTATGCTATGCCATGGCATACAGTATCACAATGAAGGTAAAAGTGATATTAAATACTAATTCCTTCATTTCATTCATTTGTAATGATTTCATGCAAAACTATATTTTTTCTCTATAAAATGTTTCCTGATTTTTGGGTGTCTGGAATTAGATGTACATTATTGTCTGTGAAGAAATTGTTGGGTTGTCAGTCAAGGAAGGAGGGTATCTTTAGACGACTTGTAAAGGCGGACAATGAAGAGGCTGTTTTAAAAGATTTTAAAAGAAGCCTGATAGTCCAAGACTGGAATGAAAGCGAGAACTGAAGTGAACCATCCAGCACCACAACTGTTGATGTCTACATTCTCATTAGGATTGGGTGATTATTTTATTATACTTTATATACTTTTTATAGTACATACATTGGCACATAATTGGTAAACGGAAAGGGACCTCTGTAATGTGGAAGTGATTTGAATAGAGCAGAAGTAGTCCAGACGTGGAGTAGTCGAGCGACTCAACCACATATTAGCCTCACGCTCCACGACATCAAATCAAATCAAATCAACTTTATTTGTATAGCACTTTTCCTGCAAAGACATGCAACACAAAGTGCTTTACAGAATTAAAACAATTAACACAATTAAAAGGAAAAAACTAAGAAACAAAAGAAAGCCCCTCCTTCTCACCCTCCATACTAGACACACACACACCCACCAACACACAATCACACAATCGCACAATCACACACAGTAGGGAGACATGGCATGGCACTGAGGATCAAGGAAACGCCACCTTTGGGGCCATCTACACTGGGAGGAGCCGCAGGCCGTGCTATCGGAGGACCAGCACCCGGGCCCCCCGACTCCGACAGACGGGCAGACCCCCACATTAAAGGGAGGAACCCCCAGCCGGCCGGGTCGAAGGGACCCAAGGATGGTACCCCCTCAGCAGACCCGACACAGCCCCCAGTGTGGAGGATCCCCCCTGAGGAAACACTGGAGTTAAAAGCTGAAGACTAAGAGCATAAAATAGGACTAAAAAGATAAAAACATAACACTGGAGTTAAAAGCTGAAGACTAAGAGCATAAAATAGGACTAAAACGATAAAAACATAACACTGGAGTTAAAAGCTGAAGACTAAGAGCATAAAATAAGACTAAAAAGATAAAAACATAACACTGGAGTTAAAAGCTGAAGACTAAGAGCATAAAATAAGACTAAAAAGATAAAAACATAACACTGGAGTTAAAAGCTGAAGACTAAGAGCATAAAATAAGACTAAAAAGATAAAAACATAACACTGGAGTTAAAAGCTGAAGACTAAGAGCATAAAATAAGACTAAAAAGATAAAAACATAACACTGGAGTTAAAAGCTGAAGACTAAGAGCATAAAATAGGACTAAAAAGATAAAAACAAAACGCTGGAGTTAAAAGCTGAAGACTAAGAGCATAAAATAAGACTAAAAAGATAAAAACATAACACTGGAGTTAAAAGCTGAAGACTAAGAGCATAAAATAGGACTAAAAAGATAAAAACATAACACTGGAGTTAAAAGCTGAAGACTAAGAGCATAAAATAAGACTAAAAAGATAAAAACAACACTGGAGTTAAAAGCTGAAGACTAAGAGCATAAAATAGGACTAAAAGATAAAAACATAAGAAAAGTTTAAAAATATGAGTTAAAAGCCCGATTAAAAAGGTGTGTCTTCAATCTTTTTTAAAAAATATCAACAGTCTCCGCTGTCCTGAGGCTCTCCACAGGTGGGGGCCATAGTGGCTAAATGCTGCCTCACCGTGGGTTTTAATTCTGGGTTTTGGTTTCGCTAAAAGGCCAGTGCCGGAGGACCGCTGGGTCCGCGGGGGTTGATAAAGTAAAAGCAGATCAGACAAATAAGAAGGGGCAAGGCCGTTAAGACATTTAAAAACCAGTAAGAGAATCTTAAAATCGATCCTGAAGCGGACGAAAGGAGAAATGATCACACGTGAAAACATGGCAAGTGAGTTTCTCCGGGAATGGGACTTACATGAGAAGAAATAAGCGTATGGACAGAGAATCGAACGTGAAAGCAGCTGCCCTCAACAACTGGAATAGACTGGCTTGCTCTGGACACTCCCTACACCATGCCATAGGTAAGCATACTTTTCATTTCATAATTTTTCATCATACTATGTGTTAAGGTTTGTAGCTTTTTATAAGACTCCACTGAGTTTAATTGTATCGGCATATCATGATGTGTCCTAAAAATATCATGATACATGCTAAAGTCCATATCGCCCAACTGGATGTCTGATCCCTTCTCTTCCCCAAAGCCTCCTCAATGTTCCCGACTCAGTTCCTGATGTGACCTAATACTGTCTCTCCAACCGGCACCGGCAACTTCCTGTATGTTGTTGTTGTTCATGTTGTCATTTCAAGTTGACTCCATGTTGCCAACTGGTGTACAGGATGTAAATATTGCCCTCTATGGAGGGAGGGGGGGGGGGGGGGGTATCATGTATGGGTGCACGTTGAACAGCCAGTAAGTGCTAACAAGGTGGCCCCCCACTGTGGGCCGAGCCTGTGGAGTTTGCAAGCTAATGCATTTGGGGCGGTTAGACTGCGGCTCCCCACGGAAGCGGCTCAGCATGAGGACATGGCACGTTTATTGGCAATAATATTTTATTCATGCAACACAAACTGCTGGATGCCGTGCCTCGCCTGGAAGAGGCTGTGAATGTGAGCCATTCACCTTCATCTTTTACTTTGGTCATGTGGCAGCCTGCATACGGAGCTAAAACACAACCATCCATTAATTGCTTAAAACCATCTCCTCATTAACACTACCAATATCACGTAATGTAACATAGCTTGTCCCCAATGTATTATCTTTTGTATGACAAAAAGACCGTTTACCACCATGGTTCATAATTCTGCAAAGGCAAGTCATTACCTGTATAGCTGTTGGGTCAGCAGGTAGCGTACTGTTCGGGATGAGGAACGTCCGCCATGGTGGTGAGCAAGAGAGGTGTGTACAGAGGTGAGTACAATGTATTCACTAGCTCAATTATAGGCTGTGCATATAATGGATGAATGGTATTTAGTGAACACGGTGAATATACACTGTACATTAGGGGTGTGCAACGCAGCCCATATTTGTACTTGTATTTGTATTTGTTTAGGTCAGAAAAGTATTTTTATTTGTATTCAAGTGAAATTTAAAATAGCCACCCTCCTGTGAAAAAAAAATAGAAATACTAATAAAAATTGTAAGATTTTAGTTGTAAAAATGGCCTCTTACTAGCCCGGGATAGCTATAGCCTCTGAAACGTACACCAGACCATGGGCCCCAATGAGAGGGTTAGGCAATTTAATTTGTCTAAAAGGTACCATATTTTCACTTACAACACCCTTCTTTTATGTTACAAAAGCCTTTCAATATTACCACACTTAAGTTCCACTTTCTGTATACATTTTAAGCACTAGATTACATTTAACTACCTTTATCCAGAAACTACCCAGTTAACCCCCCGCCCCCCCCTCTCCAGGTGACACTTGGGAGAATCCAATCAAGGTGATCATATGCCTCTGGCCTGCACTCACATGGGCACGCCTCCATGCTTGTGTCCCGACCAATCACCTCAAAGAAAGGAGAAACTGATGAGAAATTCGGAACAAAACCAATGACTTTTAAATGAAAGTGGCAATTAAACAACTTAAACAGCAAACAAATATAATTAAAGCACAAACCAGAATGTATGTGTAAATAACAAAAGCCAGCGATATACACAAATAGGAAACATGACAGTGTGTAGGTGGGGCATACACCTCATCAGTGAGGGAGGATTGGCCGCTCTCTCACAAAAATAACTACAATAATTCAATAACAATAAATATGAATATTTCATAAATCACAAATTTCATAAATCCACCAATGAACCTGTAAGTAAAAAATAATAATAACAGCCATAACCTCATGGATGGCTGAACCAAAAACTACTAAAATATAACTGTGGACATGAACCCCCCCCCCACACACACACACTTAACCCCACACTAACTTAAACGTACCAAATACCACCCAGAAGTACATCCAATTCTACACAAGTTCTCAAGCCTTACTTACTTAACCGTTTAAAGCCAATGTGAACGTTACACCGTCAACAGCCTTAACGTTAGCGAGCTAATGCTAACAGAGCCAACAGGAGAACGCCCAACCGCAGAAGTAAATAGCAACTAAATGCAGCCCAACAAAATCATCTCCCGGTCAAACTGCGCTATTACTGATAGTTGAAAACTGCGTCTGAAACCCAGTTGAGGTGAAGGGTTGTGTGTTTACAAAACAAAATACGGATGCTAACTAACTAAGTTGAGCCTCCTCCGTTGCTGTTGGAGCCATCATTACATTGGCTGATTTATAAATCCATTGCACTGCAGAAATATTACCTACACGTCGATGTCAATAAAATCCTCAGCAGCAGAATTAAAGAAACCTTTTCTTCTTTTAATTCCTCTTTACAGTCTGACCAAATCACAGCTCACATTAAACATTCAAAGACTGATAAAATAATATATATAAGAGACATGAAATGACATTGAATTTGCAATTTGGATGAAATGTTTTATGAAGGAAAGGTGCATTCAGGCAAATAATTCATTCATTCATTTATTTTCTACCGCTTTTCCTCACGAGGGTCGCGGGGGGTGTTGGAGCCTATCCCAGCTGTCTTCAAGCGAGAGGCGGGGCACACCCTGGACTGGTGGCAGGCCAATCACAGGGCACATACAGACAAACAACCATTCACACTCACATTCATACCTATGGACAATTTGGAGTCGCTAATTAACCTAGCATGTTTTTGGAATGGGGGAGGAAACCGGAGTACCCGGAGAAAACGGGTACGTGGAGAAACACACAGAGATGGCCGAGGGTGGAATTGAACCCTGGTCTCCTCTCTACCGCCCTGAAGCCCCTGAGGCAAAACTTTAATAATAATCTTCTTTTCCTTATAGAATCCTTATAGATAAAAACATATTTCATATAACCGTGCACATGTTTTGCTCCGTATTGAATAACAAGCTGGGATCTATGACAGGATCTAAGACAAGACGTGCAGCCATGAATTTGTTCATTTTTTAATGGACTAACACAGGAAGATATCTCACTCTGACACAGAATTCTACGACTGTCCTGCCCTTGTAGTCCCTTGCGAGGACCATAAGAAACAGAAGCTGTCACTTTTAGTATGCAATACATTTCATTCACACGCATACTGTACACATTTGTTTTCTTTATGTGCACCTCTACGATGCTCACTCACTCCGTGTTTGCAGAAGCGGACTTCTCTCCCCTGAGAGAGAGAGTGGCGATGAATCTTTCAATGCTCTACTCATACGTCGGCTATCTGCTGAATAAGCCATGTTATATTTTAGCAACAGGGCACAGACACATCCCAGATAAATATTTCACCATCATGAATCATTCTGTTTCTTCCCCCGCCAGCAAGGGGCTGCTGCTAGCTAGCAAGAGGTGCTAATTGGCAGGAAGAGTCAACCATGGCACAATAAATCTTATAAGGATCATGTGATCACATATGGTTCACGTGTATGGAACAAGCATGCGGCATGCCTCAAGGAGCCTCTCTGGTGCCCTTTGTGGTTGTTGATGCTAATGAGGCAGCTTGTCAACATGAACACCCCTACCCTCATCCAAGCGTTGAGATCGCTAGCATGTGTTTTTATCGCCACAATGTAGTGCCAGTCATGCTACAGGCTATTTACCTTTGTAATATGGCTTCCTGGAGGAGACAGGACCAATGTGGTAGAATGCGGCTTAATGATGAAGAAAGAAATTTAGTGGTAGGAGTGTGCCCAATATACCGTGTCAATGCATATATATACTTTTGAAAGTATATACTTTATACTTATATCTACTTTTGAAATGTAAACATAGGTGAAGCTTGCGCACGATTGGAGGTAACGACGGGAAGAAATAAGGATGTGTTGATTAGTCCTGATGAAATATGACTACTAGCACTACTACCAGGAGAGACAGGGAGGAGCCACCAGCTGTAGCCCAGCAAGGTGCACTGTATTCGGGCACATGCTCCGAGCAGCCGCTGTGACGCCAAGGAGGTCTCCGACAAACCTTTTGCACTTTTCAAATGTCGTGGCTGATTAGGTTGTTTGTTTGATTAGGCTCCATTGTTTTTTTTTTTCCTCATTGCAGAACATTTGGTACAAATAGCATGTCTTCCTCGGAAAGAGAGCTCAAGGGTAGTTACGATGTGCTTGATTGCCTTGCCTCATTGGAGCTATTTTTATCAGATTTATCGGTATGATGTCATAATTCCCTCATATCGATCTGATTATTATTAGTTATGGTGCACCACTAACGTGTGCTTAAACACGAGTCGCAAGACTGTTAGGAGGACATCCAGAGATTGAAACGCCAAGAAGGACACAGTTGGAAGACGACGTTTAAATTTGTTACAAACTGCCTTGCTAATCTTAGCGCCTGGCCATAATCCCACAATAATGTGTAGAGGAATGATTCAAATGTTGCGTGCATTCTAATCTGGGCTGCTCTAATTGCAAAACAAGGATGGCCCACAATGGCCAGCAAGTAGAATCCCAAATATGAAGGAATTATTTATGAGGACAGCAGAAGATTGAATACACTGAAATGGTATGAATTTATTGGGGAAATTCATATTCATATTCAACACATAACACATTTATTGTTACTTTGCTATTTTCACACCAGTTCTCACCGTCACTCCTCATCATCGTCACCTTTTCTTCATCTTTCCGCTCCACCACAGCTCACTGCGTGTGTAATATAAACTGGTCAACAAAATAAAGAGATATATAAATAAAATAGACTGTTCAGACCTCTGGATGGGTCATTAGCTAAAACTAGCCCCCATCATTCTAGGTAGGGACGCTTAAATAACGTGTTAAATAATGACACGTCTATTTCCAGCACAGATCATATAATAATATAATAAGTCATAGACGTATTTATCTCGAGTGCGATGAAAATGCTGTTTTTATCACGCTCTCCAGTGAGACATGTCGGGTATTTTCCGTTGCTCATTCATGTTTAGCGCTGTTGTTCACGCCACCTGTTTTGCCTGTTCAGATGCTGACACCTCCTGAGCTTGGCGGGGCTACTGGGTCCCTGCAGCTGTTCCTAATTATTCACCTCACCTGCAGCCACTGGATTATTCTCCACGGTTGCACCTTCAGACCATGTGCTACACAGTTTGCTGCCACTTAACCTTTGACCTCTGTCAGCTTGCTACACCACTCCAATCCATCCGGCCCGTCCTGCAGCCCAGGAGCCCATCCAGCTCACATGGTTGTTCCTTTAGTCCTTAGTTTTACCACTCCAGGTGCAAGAGAGTCATAGTCATCAGGTCAGAAAGCATAAAAGTGACCATATACCTCTGTTGGTCTGGCTGCTCAAACACCCTTCTTGAAATTCACCCAAAGATTCCAAACTTTGGCATTCAAACATCGCCGGCGCTCTGGCTCGAGCCTGCGCTTTAGGCAAGCTGGAGCATTTCACTGACAGGCCAGGCTCTTGTGGTGGTTATGGTGGTTCATTGGTTCCAGAGCTGACTGTCGTAAGTGAATTTCCACAAAGCAAGATTCAATATTAATAAATGTAATATGTTCATCGTATAGGGCTGCACGGCGGTCGAGTGGTTAGCGCGCAGACCTCACAGCTAGGAGATCAGGGTTCAATTCCACCCTCGGCCATCTCCGTGTGGAGTTTGCATGTTCTCCCCGTGCATGTGTGGGTTTTCTCCGGGTACTCTGGTTTTTCTCCCACATTCCAAAAACATGCATGTTAGCTTCATTGCCCACTCCAGATTGTCCATAGGTATGAATGTGAGTGTGAATGGTTGTTTGTCTATATGTGCCTTGTGATTGGCTGGCGACCAGTCCAGGGTGTACCCCGCCTCTCGCCGGAAGACAGCTGGGATAGGCTCCAGCACCCCCGCGACCCTTGTGAGGATAAGCGGTAGAAATATGAATGTTCATCGTATAAAGATCATGGTTTTGACTTTCTAAATACGATTTGAACCTGAAATTCTAGAAGAAATCAACCTAGACTTAATAAATGTCTTTCCACATGTGTGGACAGGAAGTGATGTTGGGGACTTAGAGTAGAGATTTAGCAGGAGTACGGCCACAACATTATGATGATGATGATAATGATTACTACTATTAATATTGTTATTATTGTGTCTGTTGTGAAATGATTCTAAAAGAATAAAAAGCCTGCCTTTGCCGACACCAACAGAAACAAATTAAATGATGAAAATGTGATAAAACCCAAAGAAAAAAAATATGGCTTGTTGTTTACTTGGTTTGGTTCACGTGTGAGTGACACATCCCGCATTCCTGCTGATGACGCTGCGTGTGTGTGTGTGTGTGTGTGTGTGTGTGTGGAGCTGTCCTGGGTGCTGCTTGGCTTTTAATAGGTTTCATGCTCACATTTGAATAAAAACGCACACGCAGTCATAATTACTGGATATGATTCCAGTAAAAGAACGCTTTTTAATTTGAGCTGTGATGAAATCCAAATGGCTGCTGTTGTATGTGAACATGGACACTATCACTATTTCACCACAGAATGTTTGAAGGCTTTGTGCTCTGTGAATATTTTTCAAATGATTCATCTTTAATTAAAACTCTTTCATGAGATGAATTCCTGTTGGTGTTCAATCTCCAACCATCACACTTCTTACACTGTCTACCATTGTCACAAACATTCCCATCAGTACCATTCCACTATTATTCCCACCTACAATGGTATATCCAAGTTTGAGCACCCCTGGTAATTTTCAAGATTTGCCTTTATAAAGGTTTTTGGGATCAGCCATTCCAGGTAAATATATTTACCTGGAATGGATTGGATAGGATTTACAGAAAGTGTACAATCATTATTTAGGTGGCCAAAGGCAAGTTGCATCTTCTCTGAAGAGTAGCACCATGGTAGCCTGAAAAATACTGTCAACAAAAAGCTAGCTCGTAGATTTCAGCTGTCAGGTTCCACTCTGAGGAACATAGTGAGGAAATGGAAGACCACGGGAACAGTTCTAGTTAAGGCCCGGAGTGGCAGGCCCAGAAAAATCTCAGATAAGCACTGGCCGAGGATGGTGAGAACAGTCAAAGTCAACCCACAGACCAGCTCCAGAGACCTCCAACATGATCTTGGTGTAGATGGTGCCACTGTGCATCCTTCGACTATTCTGGGAGAGTCATGCGGAAAAAGCCTTTTCTGATCACATGCCACAAACGGAGTCGCTTGAGCACATTTGGACAAGCCAGCTTCATTTTGGAATAAGGTGCTGTGGACTGATGAAAGTCAAATGGAGTTATTTGGACATAACAAGGGGCGGTATGCATGGCGGATGAAGACCACAGCATTCCAAGACAAACACTTGCTACCCACAGTAACATTTGGTGGTGGTTCCATCATGCTGTGGGGCTGTGTGACCAGTCCAGGTACTGGAAATCTTCAAGTTGAAGGCGGCATGGATTCCAGTCAGTATCAGCAGATTCTTGCCAACACTCTTCAAGAATCAGCGACAAAGTTGAAGTTGGCTGGATACTTCTGGATACCATCTCAGTCCCCAGACCAAAACGTTTGCTTGTTTATCCTAATATACTTGTTCTTGTTTCCCAGTCTGTACAGATTGGAGTGGGCCCGTTACCTATTGGTAGTGACATGAGGCGCTGCATCACTACGCCAGAAAAATAGCTTTCCCTATTAGCTGCTACAATAACAATGTCACTGGTTTATATACAGCTCACAGACAATGCAATATTCTTGGCAATTTCACAAGGCTTTACTGTGGATGAGTTTTCCTTTAATGCTCAAACATTTCCACGATGAGCCCCAACAACAATCCCACTACTATTCCTTTTTTATCAATCCCATTATTCTTCCCATGCGCTCAACCAAACACCAGCACACAACTGTTAACATTCCCATTGCTATTCCTGTGGACACTCCGGAGGGTCACGTGGCATGGCTGATTTTCCAGCCAGGTGCATATCAAATTTGCGGAGTATAATGTGAATATTTGCCCGCTGCTAAAGAGGCGCAGGGCGCAGCTGCAAATGTTTAAGCTGCCATTCTGGTCCAATTGTTGTGTTCCGCTCCCGGTTTTCTCAGCTGTGTTTGGAAAAGAGGGATGAGTACATGCACGAGCTCATTTGCATTTTGCCTGCAGGGAAAGAAATCCTTTTGTAATGGAGCCCCCCTCCTCAATAAATGAAGGAATACAATGTGTGAAATATTTGTCTGCATTTAAAGCGACAAACTTAATACATGTTTCCTGTTAAGAATGGGTGAAAACACTCATCCCAATGTGCAATTTAAAACGCAATTGTCATCTAACCTGGTGGGAGGAGGGGAACGCTCATTGCATAGAGACGGATGAGCTCGGGAATTGACAAACTTTCCTCCCCAAAACGGATTTTTCTTGATTTGGCTTCCTGTCAATTGCCTAGTCTACAATTCCCTATGTATTAAAATACACTGTAAATATCAAATACATGAAAACAATACATCCACATAAATTTAGTGGAGCTTCTGCTTGTCTTAAAAACCTCAAAAGTCGCTAATTCAACTGAGTCGCTACAGGAGGTCCAATGTGGTTTTCATCCTGGTCACGGCACACTGGAGCACACAGCTCTACATCCTCGCAAAGGGAGGTGCATGAGAGTCTGCCCAACCCGTCCATGTGTGCTCTGCAAACTTGGAAGAGGCATTTGACCGTGTCTGTTAAGGGAATCCATAATAAATGAGAGATGAGACAAGTTCTTTGAGGATAATGAGAGATACAGTTTAATAAAACTTGCAGGCAAGAAATGAAATCCTTACATCCTGAGCTTCTACATAAAATGTCTGACTATTCATGTTGAAACGTAAGTTCATATAGAAAACCACACAGGCAATGGGAGGGGTGGTGTCCTCCTGTCGGTACAGAGACAATAAAGCCAAGGCTATTTGAATCAGATTGTCAGCATGACATGAATACGTGCAAATATTTGGAAAAACACGTGCCCTAATGGACACAATGGACATTTTATACATGCGATTACGAACCATATTTTCCGAACAGGAAAATCCCCTCACATGCTCTCGTAGTATGGCATGACATGCTACTACATGCTATTCGGTCCTGAGGGCATGGTTCTCTGTCGGAAAAGGTTGGATTGCATTGTTCAAGTTGGGAGTGAGGTCCCAGTTAGTTCATGAGTGAGGAAAGACTGGAGGTGAGGTCGACAGGCGGTTCAGTGGCCATGGAATAGATAGAAACAATATCAATACCTATTTCTATCCTGAAGATACAAAATATGAATAGATGGAAACCAAATTGTTCAATCAAGTGTCTTTTTGGATTTGTCCTGAAAGATGTTGCTACTGGACACGATCACATGATGATGCCGCTTCATATTTTAGACATGTTTACAACTGATTACAATTTCATTAAATGGCTTTGTCATTAATTCCACTGATGTTTGACACACCATTTTTTGGGAAAGTTCCGAACAGGTTTGATTTTGCCGGTACCAATCCCGATAATCCATGAATGAAATCCGCTGATACCGATACCAATGCCGACCACATACATGCAGTGTAAATGTTGAAATGTTGAAAGGTCCATCGCTATAAGGGTCCAGTGCATCACAATTGTCTAATTGTCCATACAACACAGCCACGGTCAAAGACTTCACAGCCTTGATTTATATCACCCTCCCCACCAGTGAACTTACCACTGGTCACACCACGCAGTGCATGGAAAACTACCAATTTTGACTCAAACACTCCAGCCCCTATACGCTAGGACATTTGTGGGATTACAATAGGACCCGTATACGAGACAAAGCAATTGCCTGATTGCCGAGGGCAGTAGCTATGCAAGTACAGTAACACTTGAAGAACTAAAAGACTGCTTGAGCACTGATTCCGGTGCCGCAAGTTAAGGCTAAAACTAAGAAATTTTTTCCATTAATATGGGTCAGCGCATGTATTCATTGAACAAAACCAAAAGTATGAATTATTGACTGAAAAGTCACCAGACTGCACCAGAATTGGGTAAGTCACCCTTGAGTACAATATCGTCTGCAACAAAATGCTGAGAATTCATCCAAGAAGTCGGGACCAAGGGGACGGTAGAGAAGGGCCAGATAAAATTACAATGATGGTGTTGAACGGATGAACGGATGAATGGATGAGAGCAACGCCCCCACCTTTCCTATTAGGACGAGCAACCTGACAACACCTAAATAAAATTAGATGAAGATGCCCCTTTAAGTGACATAAAATCATTTGGTTTCAACCAGGTCTCACAAAGACCAATTGTGTTACAATTGTGGTTTCTTATGAGCTCATTAATGAGCACAGCCTTTGAGGAGATCTAATATTAATAAGGCCAATTTTCGTTAAAGTGGGCTGGGTGAGGCTGTTCACCCCGAGAGAAGTCATAGTAGAAATATTAATAAGATTGCTCTGCCAAGAACCCATGCTGTATTTTGGCTCGTTAAACACACAGTAAGCAGTGAATGCCACACGTCAACAATGTTCATACCAATATTAATAACAATGTGCTTTACATGCAGCTCACATGAAGGACATGGAGTTTTTTTCAAGAGGCTTCATAGGTGGATTAGAATAGTGGAATAAAGGTGTGTATTTATTATTTTTTAGATCTTCACAATAGACAGAAAAGAGAAAGCCATGTGTGTCCATGTCTCACATCAGGATTTTTGATGTTGGGAAAAATTCCATAAAGTTGTCTTAAATTGAAGAGGGTAGAAAAGAAATAAAGAAAAATGGCACATTTTTCTTTGCAAGCACGTCAGAAGTCAGCAAGTATAAAATGTGTTTGAATTGTGCGCCATCAAATTTCATCCAAAAGTTGAACCTGAACATGAGGCGTGATGGAGGTGTGACCTGATGAATAATACGCTTAGTAAAAGCTGCTTAGCCGGTCTGCAGGTACAGCTTCTCCACACTTTGGCATTGCTGAAGTGGTCACATTTAGGACTGAGCTCCCAAAGCCGAGGTGCCGCTTTGCCCTTTTCAGGAGTTTTTTTATCTATACTTTTTATCTCCCTGTGCATCTCTTTGCGTTGTGGTGGTGTCGACTTTGCTGACAAGCCCAAAACGTCGGACTGCATTTGTGAATGATTTGGATATGGACTAGTCAAACAAGGATGAGAAATAAACAAGCGCACTAGCTTTCTTAACACCATATGACAAGCTTTCAACAAGAATGTTTTTTTTTAACATTCATTTCAACACGATGAAGCAAATTGCAAACAAAGTGTCTAAATTCTCTTTTAACAATTGTGTTCATCTCCTGGCTCTGGTCCGTGTATCGTTCACGATCGAGCTTGGCTGATCCAGACCGGGCCCTGTAAAGATCTAAACATCCCAAAAGTTGGAGAAGAAGAAATTAGGGATGTAAATCTCTTTGTTGTTGATGATTCAATACACATCTAGATTCAGGAACTCAAATACAATCCAAAAACGATATTCAATACAGGCCAAACTTGTTTACGCCAGAGTAAACAAGTCAGGTAAGTTTACAGTAATTGACATTTATGTAAGTTTATCTCCAATACTAGCAAGAGTACCGCATCAACTGGTCTTTTCTTATCTGAACTACTTTGATACCCCATAATTCCCTCCAAATTTGCCAGCCAAAACAATAGGAGACTCCTAATTGGCTCAGCATATGAGCTCATCCCAGCTAAAAGAAACAGGCTGTCAATTGACTGTGCTACACATTTCTTCAGGTTTAACCAAGATGATACCATGATAACCCTACTAGTTGGTATCCCTTCCACATGCACACTCACTGTACTTCTATTTCCTCTATTCTCTTCTTAGACTTTAGAACACCTTCTTTTGAACCGATGTTTTGCGGCTCCAGGCTATTTTTCTTTGTAGGCAAGGAGGTAAAATGGCTCTTTTCATTGTAAAGGTTGCCGACCCCTGGGCGAGGCCGATATCAATATTGGAAATATAGCTTCTTTTATTCCAAAAATAGGATACAGTTAAAAATCCCACAGTTTTTGCATGTTTGTGGTTTGCTGTGAGCAGAGACTTATCTCACTTTGCAGGATGGTCCTTGAAGGCACCTTGTAACGTTGTCCAAGGCTGCACCGGTAGACTACAATACTGTATTTTTTGTCTTTTTCTTTCACAGCATCAGCTACGAGGCTTGCACTACAATCCTTTCACTGGCTCTAGTATTAAGAGACGACCTGGGAAGCGTTTGCTAGTGTTGTGATACGGTGCATGTCTCTACAATCCATTCCGAGGATTTATGTCTGATTCTTATCCATCCCTCGCTTGTCAAAGCGGATATCCGGTCACATGGTCACATCCTGCAGAGCCCTAAAGGAAATGTTTCTCTAAGGTCCAATCTGAACCTTGGTAAAAAAACTCATCACAACACAACTTATTTTTCATTGGCTTTTTATAATGTTGCTGTAAGCCATTCTGCTATGAAATATCAATATTTCAGTGGGTGTTTATTTCATGGAAGACAAGGAAGACAGGATCGACCTGTTATTTTATGGACTGGTGTTTATGGACCTTGACCTTGGAGTCCACCCCAGGGTTCCAAAGACTGTGTTGATCCTGCTCAAAGAAACCAATGCAATTAGAGGAGTGACAAAGAGTTTCATACCAAAGTGATGATCATCCCTTCATCCTGGCAGACATTCATTAATATAACAACTCCACTTTCTTCCTCCAAGGTGGACAGGCAGCCCAAGCTGAAGTGTGCTGGGATTCTGTCAGATTCTCTACTGATGCTAATTGCTGATTCAACCTGGCCCCCCACCCACGCCAAGGCGCTGTGCGGTGGCAGCGGCAGTCAAGAGCAGGTCAATGAGCTGCTGTCATGTACCTTGACAGAAGTCTAACGGCTTATTAAGCTCCTCAGAGGACTAAGCACGGTCATTAGCATTAACTGAGTGTAATACTGGCAAATATTGGCAAAACATCATTTATGACATTATTTTATGACATTGTTCAATTTAACAGCTGGAATATTGTCATTGATACTAATACCATATTGGAATGGCAAAATTCCAATATGAATTTCACTTTTTAGAAAAACTTTCATACATTTTGTACATTAAAGATGCTAAATGTAGGCCACTGGATTGTATTACAAAATATATACATTTGTTAGAGGTGACTAAATGAATAATAATATATCTCTA
Organism: Doryrhamphus excisus; assembly: GCF_037039965.1. Lineage (NCBI taxonomy): Eukaryota > Metazoa > Chordata > Actinopteri > Syngnathiformes > Syngnathidae > Doryrhamphus > Doryrhamphus excisus. The sequence goes on from NC_136364.1 coordinate 2,493,416, forward strand.
TTTATGATGAAAGTCATTTCATTTTTACCATAAAATGTCCTGCAGGCCACACCTTGGATGCAGATGATTTATAGTTATTGTCTGTGTCATATAACAGACTACTTTGGGCCCCCAAGCCAACAGGGAGAGCCAAAGCTACATGTTCAGCCTCATCTGAGGAGAATCAAAATGTCCTGTCTTCATGCATCCATCCACCTTCTGTTGCTTACCCAAGGTCGGGTCGTACTTTGTCATACTTTGGATCCCAGGCCAGTTGAGAGACTGGGTCTTCCCCGAGGCCTCCATCCGGTCGGATGTGTCCATCTTGTCTTCAGGTCACTACCCAAAGCTCATGAGGTGTGAGGTGGCCGGAGTCGCTCCTGTGTATTGTGTGTTTTTATATATACTTTTTCACTTAAAGCATAGTTTTTCTTTATTTAATGAATTAAGTTATTTAGCGCATGGAAGGATGTTCCACGTCCTGAGTTGTAGAGAGAATGGCAAGAAGAAGGGAGAGGGAATCGCTATCTAAGTGAACAACAAGTGATGCAACCCTGGACACATTACGGTGAAAGAGCAGACTGGAGATTGAACTGCTCGCCGTAAGACTCTGTCCATATTACTTGGCCTGTTACTTGCCCAGGCCATCATCATCGTTGTTTACAATGAAGGAATGAATACTTTACTTATCAGGTGCAATTGTTAGTAGATTGAAGGTCATGCTTCCTCCGCAATTTCCTGAACACTTGCACTGTTTACTGTATATTTTTATTTGAGGTTCCAAAAATTCTGCTATTAAAGAACTATCCATCCATCTTCTGTGCCACGTATCCTCACGAAGGGTGCTGGAGCCTATCCCAGTTGCCTTCAGGAAAGAATTAAATAAAGCAATGTTAGGTAAATAGATATTCAGACATGTGTGCCATGTCTTAATTTGATTAAAATTTTGGTGCTGTTAATACATACAAATATACATAATGCTGCCCAATAATTTGTCTTTCTTTCAACAAAAATATGGTAAAAATAGCCATATTTAAGATATGCCTTTATTCGTCCCTCAGTGGGGAAATTTGTATTTCAGACATAGCGAGACATGGTGAAAACCGTGTGTAACCCAAGTGGAAAATGTTAATATAATTTATTTAATATAATTTCAATATAATTTCATATAATTACAAATAAAATAATAATAATAATAAACTAACACACGTTAGTCTTTGTGATTAAGTCCTGTGATTCCGTGCACCCAATCAGGCTTTCACCTCCCGATCACATGATGCCCAAGAACCAATGAAATAGCTAACAGGAAGACGCTGAACCAAACACACACAGGGAAACTCTTGCTGCACAGGTAGGCTTGTAAAGTGATTTCAGCGCAATAATTTGTTCTACTACTAAATCGTAGGCACCGATACTACCTAGAAGTATTTCATGTACATATTTCCAACGGAACTGGCAAGTGTTGCTAATACTAGCTTCACTTAGCTTAGCCACCCGGCATCATTCAGGTGTATGGGCTGGTTAGCACAAACAGCAAATGCCAAATTCTCAAAAGGGTAAATGAAATAAACATCCACTGTTGTTTATATATAATTTGTATTTTTTTGTATTAATGGGTTTATGTTAATATAAACATTAGCAAAACACGGACTTTATATGCTGGTCGTTTATCCCCTATCCCTGAGTCTTACCTAATCTCTTCTAATACCAGTCCATCATTTTCCAATAGTTATTATTCATTGCAATTGTAGATAAATAACTGGTTACACAGGATTCATCTGCTTCTTTTTTTTGATGAAAATATGGTAAAAGTGGGCATATGTATTTCAGACAATGAGACATGGTGATTAATCATGATTCATTAATTTGAAAACCATGATTAATCTGGTTAAAAAAAATTAATATATTATAATAATTTAATATATTATTTTGTTATCAATTAAAATCCATCAACATTATTAGAGACTTCTAGGCATCAAATAACATCCCTACTGTGACCTTTACGCTGATATTACCCCAAATGGTAGATAAAGTGAGAGTAAGACAAACACATATATTATTATTATTTTATTGTACATTTTGCTATCTTGAACAAAAAAAATGGCAAATCGCTTACAAAAAACATTTAAAGTGAAAAACTATTTCCCATGTTGACCCCACCCCACCCACATTTGAAATCCAATCAAATAAGACATAAAACGTGAAAGGGATAGAAGAGCTTAAAAGCATCATCAGTTAAAAAGCAGCATAAAGAGATGTATTTGAAATTTACTTTGAAAAATAAGTTGCTCCTGACCAGAGATCGCTAAGGTTGATGTGTTGAAAGCAAATCGGATGAATAAAAGCTTGACAAACCGACATGAGACTTTTCAAATGAATGTTGAAGATGAGCAAGCGACATCCAAGTGTGAACGTAAACAAGCGCAAAAGGCATTTCTTTCTTTTCTTTGGGTCTTTTGTTGGCTGGATGAGCTGTCATTAAACACCTTTAAATCCAGATGATGTTGGCTCACCTGAAAGGAAGAAGACACAAGCACCTGATTGAATTGCGCTCTTTGGTTAGTCAGGAGAAAATGTTCTATCGATTGGGTTTTTATTCCTTGGAGCCCACTTTAATATCAGCAAGAGCAGACAATCCACTCTTGGAGTGGAATTTTTATTTCGGCACAGGCGCACAAGGATCCATATTGCTTTCTTCAATCCAGCAAAGGTATCAGTGTTCATCTTTCCGCCGGTGTGTTCGCTGTAAGATTCACTCCTGGAGCTCCACAACCAGCAGTCGGCAGCGCTTATGGAGTAAAGTCAAGTCATTGGCCGGTCAAAAAGAAACTAAATCAGCATATGGTTCGGGGTGACTGCTTGAACTTCAAATGTCATCTGCCTACCAATTACAATCTAAATAGCAATTTACCTCAGTTAATTACCTCAATTATTATTCAATGGAATGGCAAAAAGACTCCTACTTCATTTGTTCCAGCTTCAATTTACACATCACGGCTAATAATCTGCTCAAATGTGTACCTCCCGCACCAGAGGCCACCTTCACATTTGCATATTCCCGTGGGGGTTAGCTAACGCTCAGCACACACGGATGTGATCAAAAAAGAAGTCAGAGCGAATGTAATGAATGCTTTTAGGGTCTTAACACATAAGCGCTCTTATGGGACGGGGATTGAGGAGGATTTTCTCTGAGATTTCGGGAGATGTTCTGATAAAATATAAGAAGTACAACAGCCTGCAGAGAGATTGTTGTTGTTGCGTCTGTAAAAGCATGTAGCAGCTGACCGCAGAAGAAAAGCTTGGATTTTTGGAGTTGGTTCAGTCAAGCGTTTCAATGTTTACGTTCCTTTACAGCCTCCATTCTCACCTTCAACACATGCAGCTGGTCTGACCTAAATGCTAATAGACTCAGTAGTCCATAAAAGTGTTTGAAGTGTTGCCAACTTCCATCCATCCATCCATGCTTGCATCTTCTAATGCTGATCTGAGGTCGGATCGTGGGGCCAGCAGCCTAAGCAGGGAAGTCCAGACTTCCCTCTGTGTGGCTACTTCATCCAGCTGGTGGCGTGTCCTGAGTCTTCCCTGAGGCCTCCTACTGGTCAGACATGCTCTGAACACCTCCTCAGGTAGGCGTCCTGAGGAGGAGGGGGGGGGGGGCAGTCTTTATGAAGAAATAGGACAATGTTGATCATGGACTAGTTAGTTGATTTATTATTGCTTGACTGAATGACTAGTGGTGTCATTGGCTTACTTTTTTTGTCTTAACTTCATTTGGGCTGTTATGTTTTTTAAATAATTGTCTCTGTTTGTTTCTTTTATGGTTGCTAAGCCCTGAACTCAACTAATGAATGATCTTTTACCAACAAGACTCAGGGAACTCTCAACCTCCATCAAAGTATTGTTTTGTTTCCTTTTTTTCCACAAAAAAACACCTTATACTTAACAACTTAGTCAAATCTGTGGTTTTCTTGTTTTGTTTTTTACTGTCTGTTTAATTATTCTCTTTTGTTCCAGATCCACCTTTTCCTAAACATTTCTAATATAGCTTTTTATTTCAACTTCATCTTTATTTGCCTGCTTCATTCACAGCAGTTAGACGCATTTTTTTCTGGAGAATTTATTATTTGTCTTTAAACAAGCAAAAATATGTTTTTTTTCCGCTTACTTGATTAATCGACAAAGATTTCAGTAGAATACTCATTTACTAAAATATTTGATAGCTGCAGCCCTACTGTAAATCAAGTCTTGATGGATTAACTGTGTCCCATCCTTGATGAGTATGTGGTAGTGTACCAGCCCTCGACCATGCAAACTAAGTCTTACACTGTCTAAAAGAACTGGATTTGGATAATACATTTCTTCGGACTGAATAGTTGACATGTTAATTGCTAAAAGTCACAGAAGCTTGGCTCTGCTCACTGCAATGTGTTGGAGTAATTCCTTTCCATGGGCTTTTTGTGTTTTGGTAGTCCTTGCATCCCGTCTCGGATGCATCATAAAGATGGCTTTCGTACCTCGTCTGTGCACATCTGTGAACACTAAAACGTGCAGACTCTGTTCTGCTTACATTCCACCTGAATAGTATATGGGACTTTAGGATCCGACTCATTGCATCCGTCTACTTTCTTATATTTCCATTTAGTTTGGTTCGCTGGAGTTTTGCACATCCAAAGAAGATTGTAGATGACATATTATCTAACACATAGATCTAATAATTGGTTCCACACCCGACCTTGATAAGTCAAGTAGGATTATTTATAAATGAAATATTTCAGTGGTTTTGGGATAGAAAACCTGTTTACCACCTTCTAAGTGAAATGACACCCCCATAGTCACCTTTACACTCCTATTGTCCATATATAGTTGGCATAGTAAGAGAACACAACATATAACTAATGTCGACACACAGACAGGTTTTTTTTTTATTAACTCATTCACCACCAAAAACATATTTATAGATTTTTTTTCCAATGTCTTTTTTTTTTTTTTTTTACCGGAGGCAGAAAGAGGTGATGACACAATTGCACGATCATGTATGGTACTGTTTTAAGCCATAGAAACAGACACAAGGGGGCAGAAGTGAATTTGATAAGAGCTCAGCATGCATCGTTCCCATCTATTAAAACGCCACAGAAAGTGGGAAAGCATGGAGTCATGTAGCGTGCACACGGTTACGCATTGAAGGGAAATTTTAAAGCATGCACACACACACGCATGTATGCAAAGCACTATTGCTAATATATGCATATTTTTGACAATAGTCCACCGCTAAACCACTGAGCCTTGATGCCACTGGTTGATACAACCTCCACATGTGTGACAAACAACCGGTCACAGAGGAATCATTGTCCACCTGACTCAACTGACTGACAGTTGACAGCCAGACTGACTGACAGTGTGGCTGTCAATTACACACTGGCGTCCGCAATGAGTGTGAAAATGCCAACGTCCCACGTGGCGCCCATTTGCACCCCTGTGTCCTTGCACAAGGTCCAGCTGTCCTCGCTGACGGTCTGGACCTTGATAATACGCTCACATCTGTGGCTTTTTAATCCCGTTAAAGCAGATTAGACAGCAGATATTCATGCTTTTTAACCACTGCCTTAACGCCATCTTTCCTCTTTTACTCACATGTTCTATCAATTCATCACTTCCTCACATAACAATAATAGCCCTTTAACATGCTTTCATAGGACTTTAACATCACATGCTTTTATAACAATAATAGCACTTTAACATGCTCTTATGACAACAATAACATTTTAACAATTACATGCTTTTATGACAATAATAGCACTTTCCCATGCTTTCATAGGACTTTAACATCACATGCTTTTATAACAATAATAGCACTTTAACATGCTTTTATGACAATAATGACACTAACATCACATGCTTTTATAACAATAATAGCACTTTAACATGCTTTTATGACAATAACACTTTAACATCACATGCTTTTATAACAATAATAGCACTTTAACATGCTCTTATGACAACAATAACATTTTAACAATTACATGCTTTTATGACAATAATAGCACTTTCCCATGCTTTCATAGACTTTAACATCACATGCTTTTATAACAATAATAGCACTTTAACATGCTTTTATGACAATAATGACACTAACATCACATGCTTTTATAACAATAATAGCACTTTAACATGCTTTTATGACAATAACACTTTAACATCACATGCTTTTATAACAATAATAGCACTTTAACATGCTTTCATAGGACTTTAACATCACATGCTTTAATAACAATATTAGCACTTTAACATGCTTTAATTTCTGATTGGCTGGGAGAAACCACATGGTTCACCTGTCTTGGACGTGACGGGAGTTGAAGTATGAAATATGGTTGTTCATTTTTGATGGTCAAGATTGTGCTGTGTATGAGGTCATTTGTTCTGTAAGCTAACATACCTGTAAAGCAGTAGTAGTCATTCTCCATCAGAGGAACACCACTGATTCAACATCACCATGAAAGACTGCTTCTGGCGTACTTCCTCCAGAAGTACAGGTCGGTGGGGGGAGTCATCTCCGCATTTAGGGAAATGGAATATGTCCACGCTCCATCAGTATCAGTATCTGCTGCGCCAGTGGTGCTTTTCATGAGGGATGCGTACGTCATCTGCGTTTGTTTCATTGATTCAGTGGAAACTGGAAGAAGAGCAATAGGATTGAGAGGCTTTACCCCAGTGTCCCATTCCAATGCTTGTAAATTTTCTCACATTTTTTATTTATTGGCTCATGGCACTTTATAGAATTATCATTTCACAAGAAAAAAAAAACTGTTGTTGTTGTATGACGTTGAAAAATTAAAGGAAGACAATTTTTTTCAAAGTCATAATATTATCAAAAACAAACAAAACAAAAGTGGCGTCTGTCCCAGTAGACTTTGGGTGAGAGGCGAGGTTCCACGTGGACGGGTCAGCAGCCAATCACAGGACGCATTCAGTACGTATATGCAGTATACCGGCACCCTACTGTATGTACGCATGAGCATCACACATGATACATCATACCAGGCATCAACCCACACAATCCATTACCGTAAGACGTGATGTCAGCGTACCACTCCAGTCCAGTCGCCATGGCAACAGCGTTCTTCATCACCTTCTGTCTTCATGTTCCACCAAGACAAAGCACTCGCTCTGCGTCTGTCCCAAAGGCCAAAGGAGCATCGCATCATTTAGGAGGGTCAAAAAAATCAGGTGCGGCGACTCTGAAATCAGGAAAAAGATGAAAGAAACAAACAAAAATGTATTTAAAGCAATTTCCTGTGCGCTGGTTGCGCCATGAGCTCCTTTTCACAGGAAATGCATAAGCATCATCCAAAATACACCTTCTTCTAAAAGCACATTTCCATTCAGTCCCAAATGCCTCTCTGTGGTGCACACCGCTCAGGCAGGAGAACTGTTTGGGGGGGGGGGGTGATGAAAATGGCAAGAGGAGTTCTAAAAGGCCTCTTGAGTGTTCAAGTGTAGGACGACGCGATTGGACATTTGTGGATTACTCATTCAAGTGAGTTACTGCTTAAAATCAGCGTTTTAAAACGTATGAAGGACCACATAAAAGTGTCATTACATACATACATACATTTATCTCTTGCTAACATTTCTTCTTAAATGATGACTGTAGTTATCCCGCCTGGGGGTGTAAGACCACACTTCTTCAGTTTCTGATCTAAAGGCTTAAATCTCCAAGTCTAGGAGACGCGGGAGGTTTAAGTTTCATCATTTATTTTTCCTTTGGTGATTATGCTGACCTAGCATGATGCTACAATGTGATTTTAGCACTTTTGCATCACGTTGCTAAGCTAGTGTTGTGTCCTCCCGTCCCGCTTTGTTGTGATGTCACCACCTTGGATCTATATTACCTTGGATGATTTTTACAATCACCATCCATCCAATCAAAAAGTGACCTGGGACTTTGGATACGGCTGCTACAAGGTCAAACAACTGTCCTTCCTAAAAACATGACTAACTGGACCACTAAATGCCTTCTATATATGGCTTTTAACATCATTAGAGCCCTCGAGACATGAAATAGCACCCCCATAGTCACCTTCAGACTCCTATTACCCAATAATAGACATAATAAGATGCGATTTGGGCTCAACTTTTGCAATAAAAGTGACTTGTAATAATTTGTGCTTCCTCTTCATGTGAATGTTTATGCAAAAGGAGCGCTTGATTTGGTCACCTACAGAGTACAGGTAAAATGGCCTAAGTGGAGCATGTGTTTGACATGACCTGAGGTATTTTGTTCTGGGATTTGTGCTGAGTGAGCACAAACCGTCAGGGAGATTCCCACAGAGCTGCATGGCGTGACTCTCTGGGAAAAAGGAATGAGATGACGACTGTCAAGGTCACGCGGTCAATAACACCGCGGGGGACACAATTCAGCCCGCCTAAAATATGATCTCCCCGCTGCAACGTCGACTTGAGGCCGGGCACGGTCAATGAATATTGATTGTGCGTTTGAGCGAGCGTGTGCATCTCCTCAGGTGGAACCAAATGACTTTGGAAACACCCCGGGGGGGCTGAGCTTCGAGAGAAGAAGGTTGAAGACCATTAGCCGAGCAAACAGCAAAATAAAAGTGAATTAAGGCAAATAAAGAGAATCCTAATGCTGCCGTAATGTAAAACCCCCATCAATGTTGCTATTGGATTTGGCCCTGTAACTCCCGCTTCGACACCACCATCCCAGGAAAAGATGAATGTGACAGCACTTTTGTACACAGAGATGTTGGCGCTCTTGTCAGTGTGTTTCCCAGACTGCTGAAGCATCACTTTGCTGCTCCTCGTCATTAGCTTGACAACACTTTGCTAGCAAGAATGCTGTTGCACAGCAAAACCTTGGAAAGGGAATTTACACTTCTTGGTCACTTTGCTGGCTTTCAACTTGAAATCTGTACTGTGGGAAACTTGGAAAACCACGCTGCACTGAACACATCAGATGTGCGGGAAAAGGAGAAGAACGAAGGTTTAAAGTGCTCATTAAACCAAAAAAGTTCTGAAAAAACAAATTGAACATGAAGTAGCCACTATTTCCCCTTGTGGGACTAATAAAGGCATTCATTCATTCATTTTCTACTGCTTTTCCTCACGAGGGTCGCGGGGGTGCTGGAGCCTATCCCAGTTGTCTTTGGGCGAGAGGCAGGGTACACCCTGGACTGGTGGCCAGCCAATCACAGGGCACATATAGACAAACAACCATTCACACTCACATTCATACCTATGGACAATTTGGAGTCAACAATTAACCTAGCATGTTTTTGGAATGTGGTGTTGTTTTTTTTTGTTCTTATTTCATCTTTTTTTCTTTCTTTCTTCTTTCTTTACATTTTCCCTTTTTTGTCCTGATTGCATGATTTTGCGAGCGAAGGAGCTTCCTTGTATTTCATGATCTTGTCGCTACTTATGCTGGAAAAAAGTGTGGCTTATATTCGAACATGCTGGACTTTTGGGGCCAAAAGCTGTAAAAGCAGCCCAAGGACATGTAAAGCTGTCCTTGAAGTGTTTGGAGTAGTGGCATGTCTTTGGCTTCTTTTGAAAGCAAGCTGATGATTTGAGAAGCTGTGCAAGTGCTGCTGACACTGACGAAGAGGACTTCCAATGGATTTCTTTTGTGGTGAAAAAAAGCAAACAGTGTGCTGGTGGTTCAAAGTGTCCTTTTGAAATGCAGCTTAATATGAGGAGGACAGCAAAGAAGGTGTAATAATAATAGTCATGTTTTGTGTGCCAGACAGTGGAAACGATGCTTGTGTGCCCATGATGTCATAAAGTCAATCAAAGCATTGTTTATGCTCCACTTGGACGTCATCTTTTTCTCTGTGCTAAAAGTAAAAATGCCTTTTCTTTTTGGTTTTATGAAAACTAAAGGTTTGCCCCCCTACCTTACTAAATGCAGCTTCTTGCTGGTTCTCCAGCCAATTATTGACTTGAAGTTTACCATCACAGCCACCATGTCGTCCGATCAATGTGAGCCGTTTATGAATATTAATGAGCATCATTTAGGAAGACCAAAAGTCTTTGCTAAGCACCAACTCCACTGGAGCAAGACCGTCCATCTCCACTTTTAATGTGCATTTAATAAGAATGAAATTGATGCGGGATAAACGGCGCTTTGGCTTTCCGAAGGCGGCCATCGGCGGGATGACGTTCCTAATGGAGCCGTTCCAGCCGCATCTGTTAAGAATGCTTCATTGCGTTTACAATTAGTAAAGGCCACGCTTCACCGACGAGTGGGCGGAGCCACGGCACTTCTATCACCCAGAAGGATGTTTGCTTGTTGGACATGCTAGCAGGCTAGCATGTTCACCTTGATGATAAACATTCAGAAAATGCTGACCATACCACTTATCAATACTACTGCTGATGTGATCAATAAGCATTTTACATATCATGTTCATGTTTTGCTTTTTGTTGTTGTTTTTTTTTTTACTCTTTTTGCCGTTTTTCTTTTCCACTTTTGTCTTTGTTTTTCTTCCTTTTCTCTCTCTCTTTACATGCAAGTGTAGTTAGTGCACACCTTAAGGTAAGAAGGCCTGGAAGGATGTCTTGTTGAGTATAGAGGGGGAGGAGCCACCTGCAGTGGCCCAGCAAGGTGCACTGTATTCGGGCACATGCTCCGAGCAGCCGCTGTGACGCCACGGAGGGAAACCTTTGGCACTTTTCAAACACTGCTGTGCTGGCGCTTCAGGTGGCTAATGAGGTTGTTTGTGTTTTTGTCCTCACCGTGAAGCATTTGGTGCAACTTTCTTAAAGGGAGCTCAGGGGAAGTTATAACAGGCCATTTGCATCACAGGCAGGAGAAAAGAGAAGTGCTTGATTTGCTCCCCCACACAGTACAGGAATGTCACCTCATTGTTATGGGATTGAACGGCCTGATATGGGTGCGATAATTATGGTGCAGCACTAATTCCAACGATAACAGTATGATGTTTTCTTAAAATAATCAAGGTGTGATCGCACTTTGATGGAGTCCAAGCAACATTCAACAGATAAATGAGGTCTAAAATAAAAGCTATATTAATTCATCCGAGCGGCACGGAGATTCATTAAATCTTCTTGGTGGCTGTGAAGGTAACAACGCTGATAAATCTGCTGCCTGATGTGTGTGTGTGTGTGTGTGTGTGTGTGTGTAGTCCTGAGAGCAGTGCTGTCATGCCACCATTAGGACTGTCCACTGTGTCTGCCTTCATTAAATCACCTGAAAATGGCACACACACACACACACACACAACACGACGGCTTTATAAGTTTTAATTTCATTTTCAATCTTTCCACTTCAGACACACGCAAGTTGGTTGTGTCACATTCAGAAGTTTTACTTTCAGGAACTTGGGCTTTGAGTGTCGAATAATAATAATGGGCCTCTCAGTCGTGGTCCCGATTGGAACCTCATTTGGAACATCTCTGTGTGGAGTTTGCATTTCAGTGTTATCTTTGGTCATGGTAATGGTTTAATTTTATTTGAACATGCATCAGGTTACGATGGAATACATCACATAATCAATTCACAGTTCCACATGTCCAAAATTCTTCATCCTTGTATTTAGCAAACATCAACTGCTTGTATTGTTTCTTGAATTGGCTCATCGTTGTGCATTGTTTGACTTCCTTAACCAATCCCTTCCATAGTTTGATTCCACATACTGAAATGCTGGGCTTTTTAACATAGTCCTAGCATAGAAGTGTTTCAAGTTTAGTTCATATTTCTACGCTCTTGTAGAGAAGTATTGGATGACATTTTAAGGTAATAGTGTCACGAGTGACCGAGGACGGTAAACAGGATCCCAACGCAGAGGTAGAAAAAAATAACAATTTATTAACAAAGGGCGCTTTCACACGAGAGGAACAAGGGTACAACAGAAAAACCAAAGTACAACACAAACATAGCGGGCCTAGGCACGTGGAAAATATACAAAAGTACAAACAAAAAGCGCTGCTGAAAACACTAGTGTGCACTGTGAACATGAGAAGACAGGCGGCAGCAGAGCAGAACCAGAGCCATGACTTTACCTCCCCTTATAAGGCGCCACCTGGCGGCCTACCTGGTTTGTCAGGGTGGAGCAAGTGGAAGTCGTGGATGAGTGACGGGTCCAGGATACAGGTGCGAGAGACCCAGGAGTGCTCTTCAGGTCCGTATCCCTCCCAGTCGACTGAGTACTGCACACCTCTACCTCTTCTTCTAGAGTCCAAAATGGCTCTCACTGTATAGGCTGGTAGACCATTGATTATGTGTGGCGGGGGAGGAACCTCAGCCGGGGGGCATAGTGGGCTGGATCGCCGGTTCAGCTACCTCCAACTCCTGTGATGGCAACAGCAGAGGTTGGTACCTATATAGGCAGATTTGAAGCCGAGCATATGTGCGAGTTGTGGGCATAGTCCACCCAGGGGAGGGAGGGAATGGGCAACGGTTGGAGCAGTCCAGCGAGTGGGCGGTGAGAAGGTTTGCTCCTGGTGCAGACACAACAGGCCACGACAAACTCTTTGATGTCGGAGGACATTGAGTTCCTGTGGCACAAACAGTCTGCCCTCCGGTATTTGCAAGCCCATCGTAGGCTCGCACACTTTTTTCTCTACCTCCCACTGGGGAGCCCAGGCTACAGGGATGACGGTGTCCGGGGTCTTCTCCGCCTCAGCCGGGCCAAACACTCTGGAGAGCGTATCAGGCTTGACATTCCGGGATGTGTAGGTCTGTAAGTAATATTCATTCATTTTCTACCGCTTATCCTCACAAGGGTCGCGAGGGTGCTGGAGCCTATCCCAGATGTCTTTGAGCGAGAGGCGGGGTACACCCTGGACATGTAATAGTGAAATACAAAAAAGTGACCAGCTGGCTTGACAGGAATTGGGGTGTTGAGCAGTTCTGATGTAAGCCAGGTTCTTAGGGGGGTGACTACCACGAATGGCAGGGTCGAGCCCTCCAGCCAGTGCCTCCACTACCACACCGCAAGGACGCAAGGACGCAAGGACGATGGCCAACAGTTCCCGAATGCCAACTTTATTGTTCCCCTCTGCAGTAGTGACGCAACGGGAAGAATGCACACGGGTGGAGCCTCTGGTCGAACGGAGACCGCTGGGAAAGGACTGCTCCCACTCCTGCATCTGAAGCATCCACCTCAACAAAGAATTGCAAAGCAGGGTCAGGATGAGTAAGAAGCGGAGCGGAGGTGAAGAAGGTCAGCCTCTGGGGTCCAGACAAAAGGTACCTTAGTAGATGTCAGCTTTGTCAGAGGTGCCGCTATGCTGCTGAAATTGCAAATGAATCTCCTATAGAAATTCGCAAACCCGAGAAACCTGTGCAAATGCTTTCTTGATGTAGGAGAAGGCCATTGGACAACTGCATGGATCTTGGCGGGGTCGGCTCTAAACCTGCCCTTCTCCACAATTTACCCCAGGAACGAGACAGACGATGTGTGGAACTCACACTTCTTTGCCTTGACGTAGAGGCAATTCTCCAGGAGGCGCTGGACATGAAGTACGTGTTCATGCAACGAATCAGAAAAAAATCTAAATTTCATCAAGGTATACAAATTTGTTGGGCATGTCACAAAGAACGTCATTGATGAGGTTCTGGAAAACAGCCATGGCATTCGTAAGTACAAAAGGCATTACCAGATATTCAAAATGGCCTAGCGGGGAATTGAATGCGGTCTTCCACTCTCCCTCCTTAATGCGCACCAGGTGATAAGCGTTTCTGAGGTCTAACTTTGTAAACACTTTAGCGGAGTGAATGGAAGATAAGGCTGAGTCCATGAGAGGCAAGGAATAACAATTCTTAACAGTGATATCACTGAGAGCCCCGTAATCGATGTATGGACACATCTCCTTCTTCTCCACAAAACAGAACCCCGCTCCCAACGGAGAGGAGGAAGGATGAATAAGGCCTGAGGCCAAAGAGATATACTAAGTATGATTATAGAGAATATAGTCTTTAAGAGCTTGCTGCTGCAGCCCTCATATATTATAAAGTCTAGCATTGGGGAATGGAGCATCCGGGAGCAACTTGATTGCGCAATCATAGGGCCGATGAGGTGGCAGGTTTAAGCCTTTGCCCTTTTTTCCCTGTTTTTTTTTTTTTTTATTTCTATGTCTTTTCTGTCGACTTGTGACCCTTACCCCTTAACCCGGGCCACAGGTACACAGGGTCTCTCCCCTTAGACCCACCACCTGCAGGGGTGTAGAGTGTAGGCATCTTGCAGAATGCATTTTTGCCGGATACGAGTATGAAACGAGTACATTTTGTCATTATCCGTATTGGTGTTTATAGAAAATGCTCATTATGCATTCACTCTTCACGCTGTGTGATTGGCCAGTCCCACACAGTGCCCGCCTCTGCAAGCGCAGCAGCAGAGCAGCTCAGCGGTGCCTCATTCATGTTGAAAACAGTTAGGCGATTGTGCCTCCACGATTTTGGTTTGTATCTAAAGTTACTTGAAAAACTTATTCCGTAAGTAGCAGTACACAGACGGTGGTAATGGTAACCTGCATAATGTACAAAGAAAAAGTAGCAAATAAGGAAATACAGGAATGCTCAACAATTTACTCTCAATAGTTGGCTGCAAGGGAAAAAGGCATACAAGGAGATTCAGCAATTGGTCAAGGAAAACGAAGAGTACACAATGCTGGCAATGAGAAACAATCTGACTTGTCCATCATTGTTTTGACACTTTTTCTACCCGCTTCCTTCTTTCACCGATGTTGGCACATTGGCAACGTAAGCGATTTTTTGAAATGTGGAAAAACCCTTTGACTACTTTTGTAATCGAGTTATTCCAATTGTAGGAATGATCGTTGCAGCCCTAATCTGAATCAGCAATTCATTTATCAATATATAATTTTCATTCCTAGTATGATGTTCATGTATTATTCCATCAAATCTTTGGGCTACATGTTTATTAATTCTATCTGCATTCTCCAGATGGTGTTTGTGGCAAGTCATAGTTTCATACATCTATCTTTTCATTGCATGTTTTAGAGAGATATCATTTAAGAATTGACTTCTGGCTATATTATATTCATCAGATGATACACTAAATGATTTAAAGAATTGTCCTAAATTTAAAGAATTGTCCTAAATAATGGTATGACGTCTAGCAATACCTTTCCATATATTCCATTTCACTACCTTTTTATAAATTGAAATATTACGGTTATACCAGAGAGGTTGATTCATATAGATTGGATTAATTCCAAGTAAATTATGACATCATGTGAAGAGCCACATGCGGCTCTGGAGCCGTGGGTTGCTGACCCCAACCCAGACAAACATCTATATTCAGTAATAAAAGTATATTCTCTAGAGATATAGGGCGATATTTGCTACAAAATAATGGGTCTATTTTTTTATGCATCAATGTGATATGAGAAAAATTGAAAGTTGGAGAAAAGGATTACTTATGAAACATGATTGGTACATTAAGATTAATTAAAACAAACATAAAAAAATACACAAACGTGGTAAGTAAAAATGGAAATATATGCCTTGATATCCCACAACTTTATTAAAGTTCTGCCCATTCCACTGACACTGTTGACTGCGGATGCTACTTGCTCCCACTCGCTCACTTTCGTCTTGTTGCTGATGCCACTGCTGTGTCCTCCAAATGCAATCTTTTTACCAACCTCCAGCTCGCCAACTAAGAGTTCCACCTCAATTTTGGTGACGCCTGCTTCTTCAGCAGCAATGATCCAGAAGAAGTGAGCAAAATGTAATCAACAGTCATTAAATATGGAACATTTATGGTGGTTGCATAAACACATTTGGGCAGCAGGCAAAGCACAAATTGCGTGTGTACGCCACTGAATTTAGGTCTGATTATTTTTGTCCAGATGCATATTTTGGGGTTCTAGCGTATGCAGACTTTTTTTATAAGTGAGGCCTCTGGTCTTTGGCAACCAAATCTGGTTCTTGGAAGAATGGAACAAAAACACTTGTCACACATAGACCAAAGAGCCGTCAAAGGACCTCAGGGACCAAACTGTTGAGACTGAAATGGACTAGTACGCCGTCAACTTGAATCTAAGTTTGAGACTGGAGTGGAGTTCCTTTGGTTCTTTCAGTTTGAGCAAATAACCCGAATGGAATTGGAATATTTGGGTCCATGTAAACGTGGCTATTGATTCATCCATGGAATTTAACTCCAGCAGAAGCTGTGATTATTCCTTCCCAGCATTCCTCCACAAGCCGAGGCTTCAACTGTATCGCCGAGAATCATTATTACCTGATTAAGTGTGATTAAGAGAAGATCATTAGCAGCTGCTTGTCCTGTCTGCAACGATTACTGTGATGGGCGCGTTACACCCGATGAACTCATCCTCCACCAACAACAGCTAATGGTGGGCGGCGCATTATTTAGCTGCGGGATAGAAGGTCGAGCCCCCGTCTTCGCTGTGAGCCTAGCATGCTTTAAATGAGTCTACAAGAGATGACAATCAGCATGTTTAGCTTAGTTGTACACATTCATTTTATCAGAATGTTGATTCTTTGATTATTCACTACTTGTCACTATGTTGAGCAAAAAAAGAAAGTGTTCGCACAAATATGTACAACATGGATTCACATGTATCATGTGATGGGAATTGGCGTCCAATCTGCGTGAACATGTACCCTCCAGCAGCCTCGTGAGGGTGTAGAGCTGGTCCAGTGTTCCGTGACTGGGATGAAAACCACATTTCACTTCCTGAAGCCGAGGTTCCCTTCTCTCCAGCGCCTTGGAATAGGCTTAGCTCGGGAGGCTTAGGAGTATAATTAACCCTCCGGTCACCCTTCTTGAAACGGGAGACCATCACCCTGGTCTGCCACTAAACCGAGGGGTGTGCCGAACACTGATTATGGTGTGCAAACAGTATTCAAATCATTTAACATACTCTAGCAAATATTTGCCCCATTTATGGACATGAAAAGGTAAGCAAATGCACAGTAAAAACCTTTCTAATTAAAATGAAAAAACAGTATTATTATTATGTAATATGACACAGAGAAATAAAAGAAAAGAGGAACAACAAGACTAAAGAAAGGAAAAAGAGAAAGAAGGGAAAAAAGAAAAGCAAGAAAAGGGGGATAAAGAAAAAATAGAAAAAACAAAAAAAGAAAAAAGAAAACATCAATTTTCTCTGCTGATTATCCTCACTAGGGTGGGGGTATGGTCAACCCTATCCCAGCTGTCTTCGGGCGAGAGGCGGGGTACACCCCGGATTGGTCACCAGCCAATCACAGTGCACATATAGACAAACAACCATTCACACTCACATTCATACCTATGGACAATTTGGAGTGGCCAATTAACCTAGCATGTTTTTGGAATGTGGGAGGAAACCGGAGTACCCGGAGAAAACACGGGGAGAACATGCAAACTCCACACAGAGATGGCGGAGGGTGGAATCGAACCCTGGTCTCCTAGCTGTGAGGTCTGCGCGCTAACCACTCGATCGCCGTGCCGCCCTCAGACAGGAATCAATTTACCGTATTTTCCGCACTATAAAGAGCACTTAAAAGTCGTTAATTTCCTCAAAAATCGATGATACGCCTTTTAATGTGGTGCACCAAAATCTGTAATATTGTTTATTGGCGTCTCCGGTCCAGGTATGAATGTGAGTGTGAATGGTTTGTTTGTCTATATGTGCCCTGTGATTGGCTGGCTACCAGTCCAGGCTCTCGGCCGAATACAACTGGGATAGGCTCCAGCATACCCCTCCAAACCAACTGAGGATGAGTAGTATAGAAACTGGATGGATAGGCAGATGAAACGACCATATTACGAAGATGGTTTCATAACCTTGAACCTAAGTAACACTAAAATAATGCTATTTGCTCATAGCGGAAAAGATACATATGAGCAAGTACAAATACACGGAGTAGACATTGATGGGGTCATAACAGATTCTTGACTAAAAATCACTCCACACTCTTTATTGCTCTCTCATTTTACAATATATAACTTATTGTATGGAGATATATTCTAATAACTATCAACAAAATCTTCACTCGCTAAATATACTGTAAAAAAGATCAGGATAATTCATAATGCCATGTATACAGAACATATTAATAATTTATTTCTAAAATGAGGTTTTACAGATGAGTGTACGGGACAACATAGTATACTTGTAAGGTTTGCTGTTTTAATGGAAATCGGTTGGAAAGTGATTTCTCAATCCAAAGGATACATTTGGGATTGTTTGGCCTTGGTAGAGTGCAGTCAGAACTGTCCAGCTAAGTCCTCCTGACTTTCATGGGAAGTTTGTCGCTGGACGAAGGCAGCACGTTCCTCTGCAAATATTGACTAAATAATTAACTTTGTGGCATTGAGTCCCTTTTGCAAGACGAATGGGGTCCTAAGGATACATGTCTTGTTGTCCTGGTAGTAGCTCATGATGGATTACTTTGCTTTTGATTTGGGTTTAATGCTGCTTTAAGCTGCTCTCTTTGCTTGCAGTAAAAACATTGAAATGAAACGCTCCGATGCAAGGAAGCCAGTATTGTCTCCACTGCCCTTTTCACGGTGCTCCTGCCGTTGTTGTCGGTTCAGCACAAAGCACGAGAAGCTGCTAATAAAGCCATTCGAGGGCCGCCAGCGTGTCACAGTGCGGGAACGTGCCGAGAAATCTGATTTGTGCTTTTTCATGCCCTAAGCCTCTTGTCTCTAATCTCGGCCACTTGTTGTGTAGGTGTGTTTAGGTGTGAAACACGCTTTCCTGCCTTGGCAAGCATGCCGCCTGGTTCTTGCCAACAAGAATATGGAAAACATGTTTGGGCCACATCTGGCACCGTGTTGTAAACCCGGGCGCCCGCAAAGCAGCTTCCGTCACAGGAGAACAAAGACGGATGTGCTGTGAGCGTTTGGCAGCTATGGGTGCTGTGACATCACCCTTTAGTGCTTGGGAAACACTGATAGAGCCAACAATGGACATGCCGTCATGGCACTTACATGATTGGGGCGTCTTAAGCGCCAATATTGATGCTTTCGTTGACTCTCAATGCCAACTTTCAATCATCGGAGATCACCAGTTCCGTTTCATAGCATCATTGTCATCTCTGTTGACGATTTAGCGACATGGTTGCTATATTTTGGCAATAAGGGTGCACATTTAAATACAAGCCATCTACAAAGGTGAAGCATCCGTAACGCCGTGCAATGCATTTCTGAAAGTTGTAATCCCCCCCCCACAGTGCATTACATAAAACAGAAAAGTAATACTGTAGGTAGACAACAACAGCCTGACACTACTAATGGATACTTCACAATAACCATCAATGATGTCAGCTCTAAATACGTCACTTATTAGCCATTTACAACAACTGTGCAGCAAAGCACGCTGGGAAACAGGAAGTGCTGGTGTCAAAAACATATACGTACATGGTGCTGAGTGGACGTATGTCAGAGTCACTGCCATATTGGATGTGGCAAGGCTGTGCTGTAAATGTACTGTTATGTTACTGGCTCTCATTTATACATTGACACACACACTAATATACTGGGCAAACAAAATAACAATGAATTCCATCTTCCCACATGGTTAAGATAAGAACTTTCTTCATTCCACACAGTAGTAATCATTCACATTACATCATCTTTACTAAAATAGCAGATGGTTATTTGAAAGCTCCAGCATGGCCTGTGGCATAGCAAAAGGATTGATGGATGGATGGTTGTTTGACATTCTTTAAAGGAACATCATCATAGTTTGGAATAAACATGTCTTTTGAAAGACTCGTAATAGTTACAGGATCAAACGCTTCTTACCACAAACTTACACACATGCTCAGCGAACTACAGTCTCTTGCTGTTGCTTCAATTAAATTGTTGGCTGTAGGAAACGTCCTGATGTAGTTTTTGTGAACTTGACATGACGGCAACGGCTGCATTTGAAGTATTCAGAGTGCCCAACATCCAGCGGGTTTTAGCTCTCAGTGCGCTTTGAAATGTCAAATGCTGATCTGTGTAACCTCAGGTGCTTTCAAGTGAATCACCATCTCAGCTTTGTGTGCAAATCATCGGACTGCCTTCATTTGATCTGATCATCCATCAGAGGATGAACCCTGGAGCGGAATATAAGAAGACAATGAGCGAGAGCAGGTGTAGCAGGCCAGCAGAGATGTTAACACCGGTCAATTAAAGGTGCCTCCCATCTGTGATGGAGAGCCCATTCATATCTGCTTAACAGCAATGGAAATGAAAGTTCATCGGCCGATATTGCTTTTCAGTCTCACCAGATGGGACAGCTTTTAAAAATAGCTACGCCACCAAAGTCCCTCTAGTAAGACCATAATAAATCTGTGAGATTACTTTTGTTTAACCTTTCTTTGACCTTCAATTAAACACTACAGTTCCATTAAAAAACAAATTATCCTAGCTTTTGGGTTTGTTCTAGACGCAGCCACCAGCAGTGTTGAATAGAGGAATTTAAAGGATCATTGAAAGCATTCACTTGTAAACAAACATTCACTTTCTGAGGAAGACATTTGGCATGCTAGTTGTACCAAAAAATCAGTGATGAGGGGGAAAAAAACATGGAGCACACCTTATCGGACACCTGAAAAGTCAGCATTGTGGCATTTCAAAAGTGCAAAACCTCCATGGCGTCACACCGGCTGCTTGGAGAGTGTGCCCAAATACAGTGTACCTTCCTGGGCCACAGCAGGTGGCTCCTCCCCCTCTATACTCTGGTTCTCCTGGTAGTAGTCATGTGCTAGTAGTCATGTATTTCACTAGTACTAATCAACAAATCTTAATTTGTTTCTGACATGTCGGTCTTGAGAAGCTGAAAGTTACTGGTATGGGTTTGAAAAGAAGGATACCTTGCATTTAGCCACTTTTGGACTTGAAAATGCTTCTTTTATTCAAAAATAGGTGACAATTGCTTAAATATCTTTTGAGGCTAATAATAGGCCAACCACCAAACAGCATGATTTATTTGTGAATATATTCTTGATGGCTGTAGTCAGACACGTTGCAGTCTGGACTATAGTTTAAAATGAGTTGAGGTCACTATTCCATGGACAAAACCCAAAGCAGAAACCATATCAGCATCTTCCCAAATGTACAGCAGCAAGCTGAAGTGGACCACTTGGTGCTAAAGCTGCTTTTTAGTGTCTCATGCTGCTCTCACCACAGTTGTCAGTCAATAATCCCTTTATTTTGACTAGCATAGTGCTGTCATAGACTGCAATGACAATAAAAATACTCCCGGGAGATCTACACCGGGCAAAGCTCTATCATCACAAGTACATTGTAGCAAGCTCAAATCTCGTGGTGTGTTGTTATGACAGCCAGAGTGGCAAAGCACACACTCTTGGAATGCATCTGACAGTTTGCACAGGAAGATAAAAAAAAAGCAAAGACGAAATCAAACAGACTTGAGAGACATGTGACGGCAATTACAGGGAACAGTGTTTGGTGTAATAACTGGGTGAGTGTCTTCTGCTCTTCTCATAGTGTCTGCCAGATGCTCCTCCAGGTGATGGAGCGCCCGTCCCAGGGCTGGATGGAGTGTCTAGGAGGAGGGGGGAGGAGGCTGCTGTCACTGTGTGGAAACACTGAGACTTGAGAGATGGATCATTGCGCTGACGGCAGGTTATCGCCTGCCTGTCCGAGTTCTTCCAAAACAAAGCCCCCTTCCTCCAACCAGTCCTCCAGAAGCCTTTGAATGGATGCCCTTTGCTTCGTATAAACAGACCCATAATTATTCCCTCCTGGTGCACTGTGCAGGTGACACTGTAGTCAAATACCTAAACCGCTGTTCACAAGACCAGTCTGGCAAATTAAAGAATTAGGTGGTGTGGTGTGGTAAGGTATGGTACGGTACAGTACGGTAAGGCATAGCAAGGTATGGTACGTTAAAGTATGGCATGACATGGTACGGTATAGTACAGTGTGGCCTAGCATGGTATGGTATGGTAAGGTCTGGTATGGTGCACTATGGCATGGTGCGGTACAGTCTGGTATGATATGGTATGGTATGCTACAGTATGATATGGTACGGTACACTATGGCATGGTGTGGTATGGTACACTATGGTATTGTAAGGTTGTAGTCAACTTGTTTTTATAAGTCTTATATGTTCTTTCAGCTTCTAGTCTGTTTAATGATGAATTTCCTTTATGGTGTGTTCTTCTTCTTACAAGCATTGGTAAGTCATTTTGTCATCCATGGCTGTTTGAAATTTTGACTTTCTTATATACGGCTGTTATATGGCTGTTTTGGCTGGTTGTTTGTTTGTTGATCGACCACTGGGCAATCATCCTGAAGAACGGAGCCGCAGACTACGGGCTGGGGAGTGTTTGTACTGTCCCAATTTTTGATGAGACTGATCTAAACGTGAACCCTCACACCCAAATGTGAAGGTGGGAGCCTTGACAAAGGAAGCAAGCTCAAAGAATGTCCCCATTAAATGCCTGACACTGGTTGCCCAACTCCTGTTTGGTAATCTATCCAGGGATAATTCAACCCTCCTCTTCCCCAGTGGGAGCTGGATTCTTTGTAGGTAAGAAAGATGGCACTCTGAGATCCTGTCTTGACTACAGTCAAAAATAAATACCCTTTGCCCTTGCTCACATCCGCCTTTGATGCTCTACAAGGAGCTGGAGTCTTGACCAAATAGACTTGCGCAATGCCTACCATCTTAGTGCGTATAAGAGCTGGAGACGAGTGGAAGACAGCATTCAACACACCCTTGGGGCATTTTGAATATCTAGTTATGCCATTTGGCCTGTCCAACTCCCCAGCCATCTTCCAAGCTCTGATAAATAATGTATTGAGGGACTTCCTAGGAAGATTTGTCATTTTGATCTACTCGAAGAACCTCACATGCTCGCCAGATCCTCCAGCGCTTACTGGAGAACCAACTGTTTGTCAAAGCAGAGAAGTGTCTTTTCCACACTGAATCCATGTCATTCCTGGGCTACATTTTGGGAAAAGGCAGTGTCGGGGCGGACTTGGAGAAGATAAAGGCAGTGACTGAGTGGCCCACACCTCACCTGAAAGGAGTTACAACGTTTTCTGGGGTTTGCCAACTTTTATCGCAGATACATTCATTGATACATTGTT
The DNA here is from genome assembly GCF_037039965.1 of Doryrhamphus excisus. Classification (NCBI taxonomy): domain Eukaryota; kingdom Metazoa; phylum Chordata; class Actinopteri; order Syngnathiformes; family Syngnathidae; genus Doryrhamphus; species Doryrhamphus excisus. The sequence goes on from NC_136364.1 coordinate 2,516,467, forward strand.
GCACGCCCATATCTGCGCTAAACATCAACTCGGACTCGGTTCTGTTGGAACCATCAAGCAGAAGAAGCGTTCCAGGAACTTATTCCTGATCCATCCGGACCCTTCTAAGCAGTACATTAAGGTGGATGCCTCGGGCACGTGGGTCGGAGCAGTGTTGTCCCAAAGGGCTGAAGATCAAAAGTTGCACCCATGTGCTTTTTTTCCCAGCAGAGAGGAATTATGATGTGGGCGACGAGAAGTTGCTGGCAGTCAAACTGGCCCTGGAGGAGTCTCGACAACTGCTGTAGGGGACGGAACAACCATTTCTGGTATGGACAGACCACAAGAATCTCTCTTACATCCAGTCAGCTAAGAGGTTAAACTCCTGCCAAGCAAGATGGGCCTTGTGCCTTGGGCCTTTTTTTTCGATTCCAGTTCCAGCTTACCTACAGACCAGGCTCCAGAAATATCAAACCGGATGCCCTTTCTCGTCAGTTTGGGGGCACCACTGATGAGAGGTCAGAACACACTATTCTATCATCTTCACGGATAATCGGGGCCATCGAGTGGGAGATCAAATCTGTGGTCAAGCTGAAGCCAGGTCCTGGAACAGGACCTGCAAACCGACTATTTGTTCCAGACGCTGTCCGTACCCAAGTGCTGAAGTGGGCCCATGAGTCCCGCATTGCCTGCCACCCAGGAATAAATCATACAAGCTCCTTTATGACAAAGATGTCAGGAGCTTTGTGTCAGCCTATGGAGTGTGCGCCAGAAACAAATCTGTCCATCAACCGCCCTCCGGGTTACTACCACCACTACCCCATCCTGGACGCCCCTGGTCGCATATTGTGGTAGATTTTGTCTGTGGACTTCCACCCTCTAATGGTAAAACTATCATGACCATTGTAGTTCAGTTTTTCAGGTGCGCACATTTCCTATCCTTGGAGAAGTGCCCCTCAGCCTTGGAAACTCCTCAACTCCTGGTAGATCATGTTTTCAGAATTCATGGCATACTCCCCGACATTGTCTCAGATTGAGGACCCCAATTCATATCCCGTGTGTGGAAGGAGTTCTGTAAAGAGCTGTGAGCTATGTCCAGCCTCACATCAGGGTACCATCCCCAGTCAAATGGGCAATTTGAGAGACTCAACCAGGATCTAGAGTCAACCCTCAGATGTGTTACTGAGAACAATTCTACCACCTGGGCAAACCCCCTAATTTGTATTGAGTATGCACACAATTCTATGACCAGCTCTGCAGTGGGTATGTCTCCATTTGAGGCCACGCTGGACAGACGGCCCATCCCAGGTCCACAATACTCTCCTGGGCAAAGTGTTTGGCTCTCTTCCAAAAACATTCCCGTCAAGACTGATGCTCTCAAACTCTCTCCCCGGTTTCTGGGTCCATTTGCCATTGAGAAGATTGTCAATCCTTCAGCGGTGAGGCTCAGGTTACCACCCACCCTACGGGTACACCCAGTACGTCATGTCTCCCAGATCCATCCTGTTACCACTAGCCCTCTGTCTCCTCCTTCGGAACCCCCTCCTGTCCGCGTCATTGATGACCATCCGGATCTCAACGTCCAACTTATCCTGGACGTTCGTCGGAGAGGGTACCAGTACCTGGTGGATTGGGAGAGTTACGGCCTGGAAGAGCGTTGCTGGGTACCCCGCTCAGCCATTTCTGACCCTAGCCTTGTCCGTGAATTCCATCGCTCCCACGACCTGGTGGGTCGCCAGGTGGCGCCCATTAAGGGGGGTACTATCAGGATTTGCCCCCTCCAGACCCATCATTTCCCCCTCCCCTTCTCTACCTTTTGTTTCTTCATGACAGCACCCTGTGGTAGGCATCATCCTTGATGTCTTGGAAGCTTTGTTGCATCATCCTTGACGGCAGCCCTTAAAAGCCCACCGAGAGGAAGAGACTTCAGCAGATTGTTATCAAACTTCGAGTGGTAACACTTGTTTACTTAAATGGATACATCTTCGGCCTGCTGCCATGCTTGCTGCCCTGCCGTCCTGGTCAAGCCTCTGTGGATTTTCCCTTCTTATCCTTCAATAAACTGTCATCTTTAACCATACGAGGCGTCTGCAATTTGGAGTTCACCCACAAAGCCGGCAGAAAAACTTGACAGTAAAGGCAGAAGCTACTGTATTTTTAGTTTGCAGCTGTGGAATGGCCAGATTATGTGTTTCCCAGCAGGCTTTGCTGTCGTTAAAATGATGACTTTTGAGTGTCTTGCGCCTTTTAAGGTGTTATGTTGGACAAAGTCCTGCCGGTGTTAATCGTGTACAATTAAATTATTTGGACTTTTAATCTGAATCATCATCGGCCATGTACGGTACGGTATGGTATAGTGTGGTACAGTAGCGTATAGTATGGTACCTAATGTACGGTACACTATGGGATGGTACTGTACAGTATGGTATAGTACGGTCTGGTTTGGTTTATTTGTTTTGGACATGCTTAAAATGTTACGTGGTATGATGGAATACCACATTGTTTATGCCTAACTAAGATTCAAACCCAGACTTTCCAGATCTCCTGACTTTGTAGCCAACATGCTAACCACCAGTCCACCAAGCAACCAATCTTTTTTATCCTCTAACAAATAAACAAAGCACAGCCAAATGAGATGCTGACGAAGGTGATACTACGCAAAACACCACGTTGTATCCCAACCAAGTGTGAACTTCTTTTTGGCACAATCATCTTCATGTGCTTCATTAGGGCTGGCATGCTGCAATTGATTTTAACGGCTCATATATTGTCTGTTTTTCCTGCCATTTTCATCCCACTATAATTAATGTGTGTAATTAAGAATCCCATTACTCGCCAGCAGCTGTTGTTAGCTCCATGCTGAGAGTGGACTCAGATCGGACAGAGATAAATTTGCTTTGTTGATTGGGTTAGAAACTACTCAGATGTTTGGTTATGAAGCCCATCGTCTTTGATTCACGGAAGCAAGCCATCAGCGGATGAGAGCCACACAGCAGGAATGTTCCGGCAGCACGGTTTTGGAATGTCACACCGTTTTTTTTTGTGTGTCAAGAAAAATGTGACGCATCGACCCACTCCTGCAATTACTGTAATAAAATAAAAGCTGCTCCACTCAACCCCTAAGTGGAGCCTTTCTCAAAATGAAGCAAATTAAACTCAACGTTTGGCTAATTACAAAACAGATCATTCTAGAATGATACACTCTACAGGGGTACACGCTACCAGTACAGGGTGTACCCCGCCTCTCGCCCGAAGACAGCAGGGATAGGCTTCAGCATGCCTGCGACCCTTGTGAGAATAAGTGGTACAGAAAATGGATGGATCGGTTTCGTTCAGAGCTCGTTTTTGTCCTGCAGGGAAGCCAGAAGTGGTGATCCCTGGTTTTTGGCGCTAAATGTTGGCGCTTCTTCTTTGTGATGCAGTGGTTTTGAGCCGCATGAGACCAAACATTGAGTCTTTCCTGCAACAGCCACAACATCATAAATAGGATCAATCACATGGCTATAATGTACCTATGTTTTACCCAGATGTTGAATATCTTCCCATAGCTAGTTCGATGCTAAACACTCAACTTCAGCCACGGTGTCTACGTGTGTACTCCTACCTCCACTCTGATAGATCACCCTATGTTCCTCTCTCTTCTGGAAGAAAGTATTCACTACAGCCATTTCCATCCGTTTGGCAAAGTCAACCACCATCTGTCCTTCTGCGTTCCTCTCGTGAATACCAAACCTGCCCATCACCTCTTCATCATCTCTATTTCTTCCACCAACATGTCCATTCAAGTCTGCCCCAATGACAACACTTTCCCTTCTAGGGATGCTCTGCATCACTTCATCAAGGTCCAGCCAGAATTTCAGTTTTTCCTCCAACTCACATCCCACTTGTGGGGCAAACCCACTAACACTCAATTTCTAGCTTCAGACTCATCACCCTATCTGACACTCTTTTTACCTCCAGGACATTCTTAAACAATTCCTTCAGAATAACTCCTACTCCATTTCTCTTCCCATCTACACCAAGATAGCACAACTTGAATCCTGCTCCTAAACTTCTAGCCTTGCTACCTTTCCGCATAGTTCCAACATTCAGTCCCTACTCAGTCGCTCCTCTTTCTCTTCTTACGGACACATCTTCCTCCTCTACTTCTCTCCTTCTCTGAGCAACAGTAACCCAATTTCCACCGGCATCCTGTAGGTGAACAGCACCAATGTCGGTCATTGTTAACCCGGGCCTTGACTAATCTGACCAATCTGAATGGAAGTCATGTTGTTGATTTGCATATTTGGTTTGGCAAAAATTTTACGTCAGATGCCCTTCTTGATACAACCTTCTGTATTTATCCAGACTTGGGACAAGCACAATAAGGCACTAGCTTGTACCCCATTGAGGCTACGTTACCGATGTAATAAACTGTAACAAAGTCAAAAACAAAAGCAGCACAAATGTTAATTTTGCCTGCACAAAACAGTATAATAATAACGGTAATAATAGTAATAAAAATGTCCTCTCTAAAAGACCAAAAGACCAGAGACCAAAGAGAACCTAACGAGAGTTCATTTTCCTTATTTATATGTTACCCTCTCACAAGCTACATAAATGCACAATGAAACGCGTGCTGACCCGATTTTGCTGGATCGTTTATCGCTAGCTAGCTTGTAGCAGGTCGACGGTCTTGCCATTGGCTCCAGGTTCAAACTGGAAATTTGAATGGAAATTGAAGCCTCCCAGCATTCCAGTGAAGCTGATGACCGTGGTAAGCCAGAATCAAACCTAATGACAAACAGCCAGTGCTTGGCATTCGCCATTGCCATTGAACTACTGCAATGTAGTTGGAAATATTTCAATTCAAAAAAGCTTTACGACTGATTTTCATTAAAAAAAAAAAAAGTGAGTACCAAACCAAATGACTCACTTTGTTAGTGAGTCATTAGTAACCAGTGGTTAGCAGGTTAGCTTAGCTAGGTTAGCCATTTACTGGCTATGCTAGCACCAAGGTACTCCAGCAATCTTGCCTCCAATATGATGTTTGCAAATATTTGGATTCTAAACATTTCTTTGTGTTTTTCCTTAGCTAGCAAAGTCATTACATTGACATTATTAGTCAAATAAATTGTTTTCCCTTCTTGTTATTCCAGGACGTGAACCAATAAAGATGACCAAACATACTGTATTTTTCTTACAGTCAAGCTCAAATAGCCCGAAGAGTGCACGCGGTGCTGCAATGCACAAAAGTGTGTGTGTGTGTGTGTGTGTGAGACAGACCCGCACATCCAAGCGTGCACACAGGAGATTATTTGTGGCCAGAAGCCGGCGTACTGACAGGAAGCAAATCTTCTGTTGTGCGTCGACATCAAACGGGTGGTGGCAGTAGGGAATGGGTGGAATTCTATCACATTTGGACAGTGGCGTGATTTGGTTTTGTTCCCTTTCATAACTGTGGCAAATATTGCTTCCAGTAACAGAACTCCACTTGGCAAATTGTACACCAAACAATCACTGTAAATATTGATATTTTGCTACATAAACGCCCCTTAAGAAAGTTTTAAAAGTAGGGATGCTCCAATGGAACGACCACCGATATCAGTAAAAAGCACGATATCGATATCGGGCGATACTTGCTTCCTAACGGCGCTCCATAGTGAAGCATGCTAACACTATGTAGCACTTTAATTGCACTTCCACAGTAATAATTATGTTAGTTTTTCTGTCTTCCTGTTCATTCAGACCACACATACACACATAGTTATTGTGACTATGGGGGGACGCTGTGGGTGCCGTCATAGTGGGGAGATGTGGCTTATTAATTAATGAAATAAACAAGTTAACATGCTACAGATGGCCCTAGTTCAAACTAAATCCAAACACACTATCATCCAAAGGCAAGGTTGGCTTCCTCAGACAGTTTCCCCCCACATCTACTGAAAATAAAGAGATTCTTCTAAATGCCCTTGAATATAAAGACTAAAAGCCGTCGTTCTTGAATAATTATTTCAGTGACATTTGCTCTCTGTCATGAAGGTAAACAGCGAGGAGAGATTGAAAGCACACACCGAGGATGTGTTTGAATGAAACCTGGAACATGCCAGCCATGACCTTTCTCTAATTGAGTGGCGCCACACTTTTAGAAAAAAAGCGCACATTTCCATACGGCACACGTGAGGATTCACTTTTAATGAGAACAAAAAAAGCGCATCCTCTGCTCCTTTTGGATTGTCACTGTCAGAAATGGGATTTCCACACAATCTTATCAGCCCCTTGGCGAGATGGATGTGAGAGATTCACGTTCCCAAAGACAAGCTGGCTTACGCTTTGGGGGACAGGATTAGACGGGCAGCCTCTAGCGTCGCAAGTGTCTCAAGTGGGGCATTTAAACCACACTTCCTGGGTACCTTTATGTGCTTTTAATAAGCCTCATTAAGGAAAAAGAAACCCCCAGCATATTACACATATTACGTATGAAGCTTTCTTGAAGAAGCAACGTAGGGTCAGAACCAATCGTGTTTTTGGTGTGGATTTTATGTGGTTGCTATGCACTATATACAACTTGCTAGTCATTCATAAAAACTTCATATGAAGCCTACATAGAACACAAGGTCAGTACTTTTATTGCAAGTTTGACGGACATTGGGCGTTGATAACCGGATAAGTGCCCGAAATTATTATCTGAGAGTTTTCTTCATAGGGTGGCTGGCCTATGGTGTTCAAGGCAGGTTCGATCCACCGGTACCAGGCCTTGGGAAAGACCAAGGAGATGTAAACATAATGTACAGCGTAACCATAGTAAATTGCACAAATAATTAAAAATATTGCACAGAGATGTATTTCCAAATGGTGTGTGTGTATGTGTGTGTGTGGGCGGGTAGTGGGGCTTATTTGGCATTCAGCAGTCTGATGGCTTCGACTAACAAGTTGCATTTGCGGTGACATTACTCCTTCATGGTCACCAAACTATGTTCTCCACAATAGTTTTATCAGCAGGACAAAAACACCACCAAGCTGTATGCCTCCTTTTCCTTGAACGAGATACTAACGATTGTTCACTCAAAGAAGATAGTTAACGGACACCTGAGGTGCTTGAAGCAGCAGATGTACCGTCGGCCTCCCCCTGATCTCATTTACAAGATTGATTCTATGTGACGCCTGGAATCCACAGACAGAGTGACACCTCTGTCGCCTCGTCTGGGCTCATTTGGGTCAGAGTGATCTGAAATATTCTGGCAAAGTGGACGGCGTCTTGCAGAATGAAAAGAACCTCACAAGAATTTCACTAGAACTTTGAAAATATCAATTTATCTTCCAGTTGCCTTCATAACAACGTGATTACTCCGAGATGCTGAGGTTTATTAACACATAAGAACCCGTCATCAGAGTTCTCTTGGTCCTGTTTTGTAATCCATATCACAATGTGGGCTTACTTTGCTCTGCGGTCATTTATGGAAATAAAAGCTTTGAAGTTGCGACAACGGGACTGCCTCTAATCTTTGGCCTTTTCTCAAGGCCTTCACTGGCCGATCTGTTTCATGGCTATATCCATATTGTCATATTGCCTTTTCGTGGTTTATATATTCCGCAGGGGTGATGTTTCATCCAAAATATTTGTATTTATTCCACCTTCTCTTTCATGACTTGTACTTTGTATTTCAGGGTCTGTAATCGATAGTCGGACGTGACTCCAGCTGGACGCTTTGTTTGAATTTAAAAGTTGTCAAATGGAGACGAGGAAAGCCAAGGCAGGATGACCTGCAATAAGCCAATCATTGCAATGAAACAAGGAGGAGATCTCCATGATGATAAGAGATACTTTTGTGCACATTATTATGGTTTTGCTAGTTTGATTGTAATCAAGCAGTGTGTATGCGTTGATGTAAGTATGTCGTCGTTAGAACTCCCCTAAAACCGTCATAGCAGGCCCTCGTCCAGTTATTAACTGGTCTGTTCATGTTTGTAGGATGACAATCCGAGATAAAGAGCTGGAAAGTCAGGAGAATTCTGAAGAGTCCTATTGAATTTGGACGTTCGTGTATCTGCTTCAACAATCTTTAGCTACTTGAGGTCTGAATTTGACGGTTAAAATGTTTCCTTGTGTTGGAAAAGTGCCAAGCAGCCGAGTTTCTCTGCCTCAATGTCATTCGATAAACTGGAAGTCATCTGTTACCACCAAGAAACTTTCCCTCCCCAAATATTATTTCAATGGACCTCCATGGGGAGCGCATTTTTCAGTTAGCATCCAAAATGGTATTTCTTTTCTGCTCGTTTGTTTTAATTTATTAACTATTTCAACTTTCTTCTTGAGATTTTTCTTCTCATAATTGACTTTTTTCTAGTTTTCTATTTGACATTGTTTTCCCCCATACTATTATAAGTTTATTCTCGTAAAATTTTAACTTTTCTCTCATCATTTTTTCTCTCAATACATCTCTTATCTCTTCATATTTTGACTGATCTTTTTTTTTACCCATTTCAGCTCAGTTTTTTCTCAACTACTTCAACTTTTTTCTTGTAAATTATTTGCATAATTATGACTTTATTGCCACAAACCTAATTTTACAAAAACTACAACTTTCATTCTTATTACTTTTTTTGTTTGTTTTCCCCTTGATGCTTTTGCCTAAAATAAAAACTAGTCAGGATAATATTTTTATCAATATCAATTATCCATCCATATCTATATCATTTTCCACTTCTCTGACCTACAAATGTAGTTGGAATGTTGCATTGTTTGAGATTATGAGCTTTGCGTACAGATATTTGGAAGTGAGCCCTGAAAGAAGTTGTGGATGGCTCGGCATGTTACGTTATTTTTTTAACACCAAGTTCTACTGAAGTCAATGCGATGCGGACGTCCTTATAAGGGCTGCAGATAACCTGCACTCAGTAAACACAGACCTACATATCAGGAAGTCCTTAGAAGCGCTTGGGAGTGTTACCAATCACAGTGGAGGGGCCGTACCTAGAGGCGGGCTTGGGGTGGAATAAATTAAACAGACCATTTGGGCAGGAAGCAGGAAGTCCATGGAAACCCTACAGAAAGAGGTGCAGAATCTGGAAGATCTACAAAACTTGGTGTGCAGGTTATGGTGTGTAGCTGCTCTACAGGGGTCCACAATTCAATACAAAGGGACAAAAATAAGTTGAATTATCTATTTCATAAGCAATTACAAACAGTTGATCATTTTACTTCAAGGAATAATTTAACTTGAACAATTATCAGATAACCTTTTAGTGGGCCCTGGCTCACGCTGACTTTCAGGGGAGTTAGGCAGTGTCTCTGATTGAAGTGGAGCCCTGGACTTAGACCTGGCTTGACTCTTCGCCACCCTCTTCTCTCTTTCACTTAGTAGCTCATTAACACACTTCTTCTTTCCTGTCTTTTTTTCCATTTGGCCCTCTCCATTTGTTCCTCTCTCTGCATTAGCATCACAGCGTTTCTGGTATCTCTTTGCTATCTCAGCTCCACTTGACCCCATTCCTTCAATGGGACCAATTCAAAATGAATTTGTGTTTGAAGTTACCGGGTTTCCCCTCTGAAACGTTAACTAACGTCATGATAATTATGATAAAATGGAGTATTCAATGGTAGTGGTTTTATTTCATTTGAACATGCAGATTACAATTGAGTGCATCACATAATCAGTTCACAGTTCCACATGTCCAAAAGGAGTAGGAAGAAGCAAAGCTTATTAAATCCTACACCTTCATCTGGTACTTTTAGAATCAGTAACAGTTACATTTGTTCACTTCCTGCTTTCCTAATATAGTTTAAGGTTGTTTTTTTTTTTAATAATGCACCTCGTACCAAAGTAGGAGGTGATATGAGCATCCAATGCCATAATGGGTACCATAGTAAGTGTCAATATAGTGATATATATAGCACATCATGACTGGTTCAAGACTCTTCATCCTTGTATTTAGCAAACATCAACTGCTTGTATTGTTTCTTGAATTGGCATTGTTTGAGGTCCTTACTCAATCCATTCAACTGGACTAATACGTGTGGATGCTGGGCTGCTGATTGAAAGTTTTTTAAAAAATTGCAGAAAATAGGAAAAGTTAGAAAACAACCTGCAGCCCACAGCTTGCTCCGACCGGTGGTGTGCTGGCTGGCCCCGCTCGGTTGGGCAGTGTTGCGGGGTGGGCGTGTGGGGCCCCTGTCCTTCCTGCTTTGCTGCAACACTTCACATACATGTAGGAGTGTGACAACTTACAGGACACTTCATCATTTCCTCAGTGGAGGAAAGTGATGAAAGTGATTTCTTAAAGGGCAAGTTTCCTTAGGTTCGAGGGAGATGTAAATCAGGTGCTCAAATGTTTAATATCTGCATGAAAAATAAAACACATGATTGAAATGCCAGATTTTATCATTTGACTGTGTGAGGACAAGACAATCACATTAACATTGACCATTCATTTTGTGTCATTTAACCACTTATTGGACTCTATAAAGAGATCAGTGTGGGGACATGCCACATGTACTATGGACATCATGTCAATGACAATGACATAAAATGAAATGAACGTTCATTTTAAGAGACTTATCATTGGTTCAAATGTTTCCATTATTCTAATATAATTTCATGGTGGCTAAGTGGTTCTGATGAGGACACCAAAAAGCACTTTTGGCTGATATTGACCCAAAAAGGAATGATATGTTTATGTTGTATAATGTACACAAAAGGGATTGTTCTTGTGTTTCCTCTCTTAAAAAGGATACACAAGGAGACTATGGAGCAGAAAAGTACTCGCAGCTCAATGAGGAGTCAACAGCACAGATTCATGAGGGATTTTCTGTCTATTGTCGCCTCAGGTTTGTATAATCCCATCCTGTGACGCTCTAATCTCCTCTTTCTTTGGTAAAAAGTAAACACACCTTCAGCTGACTCAGCTGTCTGCTCCAACCCCTGGACGCAAAAGATCATCACCTGCGACCGCAGACAATGGTGTAAACAGCACAGCATTAGTCACCATTAAGGAGTCGCTCCTTTTCCCCTCTCAAAACACGCTGGCGTCACGCCACCGTGGCTTTGCATTAATCCTCATGAGGCCGAGGTAGACTCTAATCAATATCCCACCAATAACCCTGAATGTGATACAGTGTCGCACGGGATTTGATTATCAATACACGCTCACGCAGTTCCACTTTATTAGCTTCGCCCTCGTTGGATGCCGGTTCATACATCAGAAGGTGTAACGTTCAATTTGCCTTGGCCGGCTTCACAGCCAGTCAAATGAATGCTCTTTTACTGGCATTGTGCATGGAAATACATATTTAGAGGATTTGGGGACAGCCTGCAAAAGAGAGGTCACAACAGGCCAGAAACCCAAAAATTCTCTTGGAGCGGTGAACTGGTTCCACACAAAGTAGAATTCAGTATTAATGACATGAATATTTGTGTACTTATTTTCTTCTATTTATCCTCTTCTAAATACATTTTTTAACATTCTTAGTAAGGATGTCCAATATTGGCTTATTTGACGATAACCGATATGCCGATATTGTCCAACTCTGAATTTCTGCCAATACCAGTACCGATATGTGCAACATGACATATGTACAGTGCATCCGGAAAGTATTCACAGCGCTTCACTTTTTCTACATTTTGTCATGTTACAGCCTCATTCCAAACTGTATTAAATTAATCTCTTACCTCAAAATTCTACACAAAATACTCCATTATGACAATGTGAAAAAAGTTTTTTTTGACATGTTTTGAATTTATTAAAAATAGAAAACTAAGAAATCACATTTACATACGTAAGTATTCACAGCCTTTGCCATGAAGCTCAAAATTGAGCTCAGGTGCATCTTTTTTCCACTGATCATCCTTGAGATCTTTCTACAGCTTAATTGGAGTCCACCTGCAGTAAATTCAGTTGATTGGACATGATTTGGAAATATAATAACTGTCTATATAAGGTCCCACAGTTGACTGTGCATGTCAGAGCACAAACACCAAGCATGAAGTCAAAAGAACTGTCTGTAGACCTGCGAGACAGGATTGTCTTGAGGCACAAATCTGGGGAAGGATACAGAAACATTTCTGCTGCTTTGAAGGTCCCAATGAGCACAGTGGCCTCCATTATTCCTAAATGGAAGACGTTTGGAACCACCAGGACTCTTCCTAGAGCTGGCCGGCCTTCTAAACTGAGCGATCGGGGAAGAAGGGCCTTAGTCAGGGAGGTGACCAAGGCCCCGATGGTCACTCTGTCAGAGCTCCAGCGTTCCTCTGTGGAGAGAGGAGAGCCTTCCAGAAGGACAACCATCTCTGCAGCAATCCACCAATCAGGCCTGTATGGTAGAGTGGCCAGACGAAAGCCACTCCTTAGTAAAAGGAACATGGCAGCCCGTCTGGAATTTGCCAAAAAGCACCTGAATGACTCTCAGACCATGAGAAAGAAAATTCTCTGGTCTGATGAGACAAAGATTGAACTCTTTGGTGTGAATGCCAGGCGCCATGTTTGGAGGAAACCAGGCACTGCTCATCACCAGGCCAATACCATCCCTACAGTGAAGCATGGTGGTGGCAGCATCATGCTGTGGGGATGTTTTTCAGCAGCAGGAACTGGCAGACTAGTCAGGATAGAAGGAAAAATGAATGCAGCAATATATAGAGATATCCTGGATGAAAACCTGCTCCAGAGCGCTCTTGACCTCAGTAGACTGGTCATGTACCTTGACCATATAGACAGTAGACATTAGCACGCAGCCAAGATCTCAAAAGATTGGCTTCAGAACCACTCCGTGAATGTCCTGGAGTGGCCCAGCCAGAGTCCAGACTTGAATCCGATCGAACATCTCTGGAGAGATCTGAAAATGGCTGTGCACAGACGTCTCCCATCCAACCTGATGGAGCTTGAGACTTATTGCAAAGAAGAATGGGCAAAACTGCCTAAAGATAGGTGTGCTAAACTTCTGGGATCATATTCAAAAAGACTTGAGGCTGTAATTGCTGCCAAAGGTGGATCAACAAAGTATTAAGCAAAGGCTGTGAATACTTATGTAAATGTGATTTTTTTGTTTTCTATTTTTAATAAATTCAAAACATGTCAAAAAAGCCTTTTTTCACATTGTCATAATGGAGTATTTTGTGTAGAATTTTGAGGTAAGAGATTAATTTAATACAGTTTGGAATGAGGCTGTAACATGACAAAATGTAGAAAAAGTGAAGCGCTGTGAATACTTTCCGGATGCACTGTATCTCTTGTGGTGGAATGAACACATTCTGTATGTGTTTTCAGGACAGATACAGTATGTGTTGTGAAATGGGTAGCGTGTCAGCAATTAGCTTGTCAAGGTGGCTGTAAAAAAAACATCTGAGTAATACTTGCCATTAAGCTTAGAATGTGACATTTTTTTAAAAGTCAACACTTTAAAATGTCACATTTGCCATACGCCAAGCGTTCTTAGTGCAGTAGCAGGGCCAGAAATGTTTCAGTGGGGGGGTGGCCTAGGTGAGACCGTTACTCACGTTGGGTTGATACCTGAAATGTAGGGTTTCCATGGACTTCCTGCTTCCTGCCAAAATGGTCTGTTTAATTTATTCCACCCCAAGCCCACCTCATACTGTAGCTCTGCCACTGCAGCAGCACACTGTAGTACATTCGGGGCCAAAAGTTCATCCAAGTGTTTGAAAGGCTGAAATTTGGACTTAATATTGGAAGCCGTGGTGTGAGTGGAGGTGTCCAACACATCCCATGCAACACTGAAGAAGAAAAGTCATCTAGCTCTGAGGGAGCGCACATATTATTGCTGGTCAGTGCTGGTGTAGCAGGTGGACCATGCTGGTGTATGCTTGTGTCTGCTTTTCCCACCACAATTAGTGGCTCAACTCGAGTTTTTGTTGGCAGTCCCGCAAAATACATCACACCTTACCAATGCTATAGAAAAATGCTGAAATACTAAAGCATCAAGAAGTGCCGTGAAGTAACCTCTTTTCTTGAGAAACTTGGGACTGTCCAGTCATGACATCCGGATGAAATTGGGGATCCAAAACAAATGGCTGCATGTTAAAAGCAGCCATTTTTAAAAAATACATGTTTGTAATCAGCTCCTATAGCATTTATCAACTCCTATAAAGTTGGGTTCGCATGTAGCAACACAACAAGCATTCGGGAGTGTGACCAACCACAGCGGAGTGGCCGTGCCTGGAGGCGGGCCATGAGTGGAATACCTTAAAACAGATCGTTCTCGCCAGAAGCACAAAATCCAAAGAAATACAGCTGGAATATGTGCAGATTCCAAAAGAATGAGAAAACTGTATGTGGTTATTGTGTGTAGCTGCTCTATAGGGGTCCACATTTCAATACAAAGGGCAGAAAAATGATCATATCATAGGTCCCCTTTACCATGTGTTGAACGTCTATAAATACGTCCTAATTGTATTCCGGATTGCCCCCTTCCCAAGTGGTTTGGCAGTACTGCTCCAGGTCAGACACTCGGTTTCCAGTTCTTTAATCTTCTTTGTTGACCTCTTTCATGTACCGACAGGTCCAAAGATTTGGTATATTTGTCTTTGATAATTATATTTTATATTTTTGATGTGAGTAGTGTTTTTCTCTCGTCCTCACCTCTGTGTGTTGATCCAAGCTGTCAACAATCACTTTAGGTTTAGGGCAAAGTTGCTTGTAGCCACAGGATACTAACTTTTTCTCCCCTATGATTATTATTTTTATTGTTAGTGTTATCGGAGGCAGCCAGCCTTCTACTGGAGCGCCACACTGCCTCTGCTTCTTCTGGCATTGTAGTTCCTCTCCACTTCAATTTGTAAGGGCTCCACTCGCTTTTGGGCAGTTCTCTAAATTGTTTCTGTCAGCTTAGATAAACACACCCAGGCTTGGTCCATCCTGACTACACACACACGCACACAGATACAGTATATACAGTATTTAGACATATATTAAGTAGATCAAGGGCCACATACAGAAAAAATACAATTGCAGACAGATATATTTTGTACATTAAATATGCTAAAAGCTATCCAATGTCATTCAATATATGCTAAGCTTTGTAGTTGACAAAACAAATTAGTGTATTATAAAATAAAGTGTAATTAAGAACACACTAATCCTTTTTTAGAATACCAGGAGGACCCATCAAAAAATGATCAGAGGGCCGAAAATGCCCCCTGGGACATTTTTGACTAATAATAGTACATAGTCAACCACAAAACAGACATTATTTATGCATTCATTATTTTTAACAGGGGTTGACTATGTTCCGGATTGTATAGTTGAGCTTTTCAATGCTTGTATATTTATTTCCACAATGAAAATGTGCTGATCATTGCACCATGTGGAAAACTAGAGGCTGAGATGGAGAGAAAAGATTGAGAAAGCGTCTTCAGCCCGATTCGTGTTGGAAGTGAGTCTCCAGCAGTCCCATCATTTTCAGCCCAAACAAATCTCCTTTGAAAAAGAATATCATCTTGTAGGGTATTTGTTGCCACTGTGCCCACGGGCTCGTCTCTCATATAAACATCCCTGCTCTTTAATTTCTTGTTTGTTAGTTTTTTTGGAGGGTCAGACATTTGTGATGACTGTCCCAGAGACAAACAAAGTAAGTCCGTCTATTCCCCATGCTGATTTGCTGCAACAAGGCCAAAATGCCCAAGCGTTTTTTGGTTGTTTTTTTTTGTTTCATCCCAGATGTGGTGTGAGGAACAAAGCAAGACAAAACACATACAAGCAGATGTAAATGTAATCCAACACGGAGTTGCTTTAACAAGACGATTTAAGCACTGACATGTCTGCAAGCGCAGTAGAAATCCTGGAGAAAAGAATAGCCTTGCCGCACACACTTGAAGAATCATCTTGCAAGAATATCAGCATGCATCCCAGAGGAGCAGGGAGTGTTTTTAAATCAGATCAGGAAACAATGCAGCATTTTTTAATCAGCCCAGCGAGTAAGAGTGTTGCCCGAAGTGCAGTGATCATCGGAAGTTGTTAATGTCGTGTTTATTATGAAGCTCAATGTGCTCTCCAAACAGAACAGGAATTGCTGAGAGGGGTGTTTTTACAAAGAACGGATGGAAGAAAATCAGTCAAGAATCCTGTGACAAGAACAAATTTGACTTTTGAACTGAAGTTTAAAAGTCACCATTGACCAAGCTACTAAGCTACTACCAGCTACTCTAAGCACTAATATAAAGAAAGTTCCAAAACGGGGACCTGAAGGCAACTGAAGCCATGAATTGCCCTCAATGCTTTATTCACTCACAGTGGAAGGCAACATTTTAGCAACAAAAAAGCGGCAGATGGCGGCGGAGGGTCTAGTGATGCCCTCAGGGTCTGCAAAGACAAAATCCTTTTTCATATGAAAAACATCACATCCTGTTTTGGAAAATAAAGACAGAAAGTCTCATCACTGGAAATATTGATCATAAGAGTTTGGCTCATTAACATCTGTCTGCAGAGCACTGCTGCCTTTTATTTCCCAACACGTCAACTAAGAAAGCGTGTGGCGATGAAACCACCAAATTAATCTTTTTTATTACAACTAAAGCACATACGCAGCAAAAATCATTTATTATTAAACTTCACAACAAACAGCACATTTTTACAAAAGCAGCACACATTAGTTTTCTTCTTTGTTGCTAGGCAGAATCCATGCGTGTGGGTGCAGGATCTTGGGGGGCTGGTGGTTCTCTGGTGGTGGGAGCTTGGACTTGCTGCATGGGGCCGGGTTTACTGGGTGGTTGGAGGCAACCCCTCTCCTTTTGTACATTCTCAGTGACAATTACACATTCACACATACGCATATGCACACATTACGCACATGTATATGTAAATACACACTAACAGAAATACACGTATCCATATGCGCACTAACATGGGTACTTCTCTGCACAATCCACCATCTTATCCATGATGTCAGCATGCTAATGGTATGCTATTATCACAGTTAAAATGATGTCAAGCAATGAGATTGTAGTTATCGCAGTAATTGTGTTTACTATCATGGTTCATGTCTTCGTTGTTACTATGGCCACTGGTAAGTTTGGCTGTTTCATTTCAGTGATATCACTCTGGCTGTTTGATACTTTGTCCTCTCCTCTGTGACCCTTTCTAGCCATCATTGACATCTAACTGATGCAGTCCTGTTTGTCACTGTTGTTGTCATTGGAATTGTTACTGCTCGCTCTCGATCTCGATCTCGATCTCGATGCGGGTGTAAGATTAAATAAGCTTTGTTTCTTCCTATACCTTTTGGACATGTGGAACTTTGAATTGTATGCAATGTTTTCCATTGGAATTTGTATGCATGTTGAAATGAAATTCAACTATAACCATTACCAAAGTAACATCGAAACAAGCATGGACATTGCACCATATTTCTGATTTTAAATCAGGTGTCCGAGGCTGGCAAACAGGATCTCACTGCAGAGAAAAAATTATTTACAAAAAGCAGAAAGCAAGGCGAGGATAAGGGTCAAGGTAAGGAGACACAGGGAACAAGCAAGGTAAACATGACAATCTGGCGACGAACACAAGACACGAGGTAGACTAAATAGCACGTGAGAAGATTGGCTGCAGGTGTGCTGAGTGGCTCCTCCCACCGACTCGGGGTGCATCGCGAACAGAGGAAGACAGGCGGCAGCAGAGCAGCGCAAACAGAACCATGACATCAGTGTCACTTTTTATTGTTGGAATTGTTGATGAAAACCTGGATAAATTATACGCAAATACACTGGAATACTCTCTAATCACTGGAGTCTGCGTGTCATGGGAAATGGGACTCAGACATAAAGGTAATTTATTGCAAATAAGTCAAATAGACTGTTCATTAAGACAAAAAGAAAAGTGTCCAGTGTTTATGTAACATATAAACAGTTTGTTCATTTATAAGTCGCTCTGGCGTATAAGTCGCAGGAACTGCCAACCTATGAAAAAAAGTGTGACTTATAGTCCAGAAAATACGGTAATTTTTGTAAGTGCTTCCCAATATCCAACAATTTGGCCATTCCATACTGGATTAAGGCTTGTGGAAACAAGCTCACACATCTCGTTTTTTTAGACATTCTTAATAGTGACATTACACAGGAAGTAAAGATAAGAGTTAGCATTCCCAGGCCTTAAAAATAAGTCGTTTCAACTTCCTGCTGCTGCATCTTGCAGGATTAACAACCCTGCATCAACTTTGCGTGCTAAATGATTCATCATTTAATCAAAAAGAAATCACTCTATTAATAAGTCTTGTTCATGATTAATTGAAGGCTTAAAAATCGGTGAAAAAAGACATAAAAATGTCATTCCAGAGCAGCCAATGAAGCAATGCTGTGTAATCAATACTTAATGGCTCATTTATACTTCCAGCCTTGAAATACCATGTTCAGTGTTGGAGATGTGGGATTGTTGGTTTGGTCTTCAGAAAGCTACGAAGGGCTACAAGACATCGACCTAACGTTTTTAACTTCTGGATGCTGATTGGCGATAGTACCCTGTCTCAGAGCCTTTCTGCTAGAAAACTCCATTCCAGAACAAGGTGACGCTGTATGGTGTTAAATTAAAAAAAATAATAGAAATAATATATAAATTAATATATATGTAAATATATATAAATATTGTTACTTATTGTGTGGAAATATGGGCTAATACCTACAAAAGCAATCTTCACTCTCTAAATGTACTGCAAAAAAGGCCAGTAAGGATAATTCATAATGGCGCCTACAGAGAACATACTAACTCCTTATTTCTAAAATCACAAATACTTCAACTTGCTGATATAGTTCATCTGCAAACAGCTAAAATAATGCATAAGGCTAAAAAAAAATAACCAATTAGCTAAAAATGTCTTCTCTACAAGAGAGGAGAAATATGATCTCAGGGAAGAACTACATTTGAAACACTTCTATGCTAGGACTACGTTATGCTAGCCATAGCATTTCAGTATGTGGAATCAAACTATGGAATGGATTGAGTAAGGAAATCAAACAATGCACAACGATGAGCCAATTCAAGAAACAATACAAGCAGTTGATGTTTGCTAAATACAAGGATGAAGAGTCTTGAACCAGTCATGATGTGCTATATATATCACTATATTGACACTTACTATGGTACCCATTATGGCATTGGATGCTCATATCACCGAGTACTTCGGTATGAGGTACATTATTTAAAAAAAACAAAAAAAAAACCTAAATCACCTAAATCTAGTTCTGGTCGCATTTTGGTGATGAAAAACAGTTTTGGTCGGTTGCTGGGGACATACACACTTTCAGAAGTAATTAAAAGTAATTACAAGTAAGTAATACATCAACTGGACATTTATCTACTAAGAAACAGCACAACAAATGCATGATAACATGTATGTACGTTACTCTAACAGTAACATAAGTACTGTATGTAGGTGTACGTTATTCAGCGTTATGCCAGCCGTGCTGAGCCTTGAGTTGAGCGTCCGAGCTTTTAGCTTGACTCTCATCCCAATGGTCCTCGCTTCGAGCCCACAGCGGTGCTCTGAACTCGCGGAACCGTCTTGAAAATCACAGTTTTGATACAACGCTTCAAACTTAGCATTGTTGTTGCCATCAATTTCTTTTGTTTTGATGTTTATACCACCCACCGACCTGAACTCCAACTCCAATCACTTGTGCCTGATGTTGGTGTCGTTAGGAATTGTAAACAATTTGCTGGTAATTAAAACGAGGAACAGCGCTTGGGCGAGAGTGGAGGAAGCAGAGTTTGGAGGAGGGCAGAGAGCTTTGTGTTTAAATACACGCCCACCTCTCTGTGACATCACAAAGGAACAGTTTTGCAACGCCTTTTGAAACGGAGTGTTTTAAGCCACCCCAAACTTATTTTAGGGCTCACTTCCAAATGCACAGACCTCATTATCTGTGACTTTGGCATCGTTTAACAGGAGAATACAACATTCTAATTACATTTATAGGTCAGAAAAGTGTAAAAAGCATAATAGGTCCCCTTTAATCTTAATGACAAAGGTGTAATACAACAGTACTTGGTGTGGCAAATGGGCGGCACTCTTCTCATTTGAAAACATTATTAACTGCCACACAAATATATACATTTCTACCATTTCTGTAACTTTAAACTTTATGTCACAGCCCTTCTTAATTATTCCAAGGAACAATTTGTGATTGATTGGAATCTCTGAGGTAACACCTGGGTGTTGCAGTGAAATAAACGCCGATACTAGCACCTCTGAAATACGGCAGCAAGTTCCTAAACTTCAATTTGGATGCTTGTTGCTTAGCAGTGTAATTTACCTCTAATCCGTTCTGCTGCTCACTCCTCTGTCAGTCAGGCTAATCAGTGCTAGCACAGCACACACTTCCGACTAAGATTTGTATGTGGCGTGATGAGAAAGTCACCTGATGATGTTATTAATATTATTTATATTTCCTTTGAAGACTTTTAAGTGTTGTTTGCTTTGTAGATTGAAACATTGTGACTGGCATGATGTACTTTCTTATGATGACTGAAAAGTTGAAGCAAACTAAAACTTCGTCCGTCGGGAGGTGGGGAATGTCAGTTTACCATGCAAACAGTCGTTCAGACATTTTCTGTCAAGGCAACAAATGTCAACGTGTTTGTTGGTGCCCATCAGTTCATTACGATTCATCCTCAGGGCTTTGTGAAGGACTTCACCAAATGTCACACACCTCCATGGCAGTTTGTCCAACAGCAACATCCTGGCACTTCTGTAAACTAGCGTGTTTATTTTTTAACATGTACACAGTGTGTATAGTAGGGATGAGCCGAATACTGGTTATAAACAAGTATCCGTTATGGATAATGCATTTTTGACGTGTATGCGAGTATGACAGTAATATATTTTTTTTAATGCTCATTATGTATTCACCCTTCATGCTCTGTGATTGGCCAGTCACACACCGCGACCACATCTCCCTCGACTGACTTTGCGACGACAGAGGAGCTGAGCGGTGCCTCGTTCACATACACGGTGAAATTGGCAAGTTAAAAATGTCTGTGTTGCATTGTTTACGCTGCCTCCACTTTATTAGGTTTCTTCAGCTTTTCTACAGTTTTCTTGGGTGCCCCCTTTGGGTGGTGAGATAAAGTCACTTGGAAGACTTTGCTTTAGTGAGAGTGAGATGAAGCCCCATGAGGCTTCGAACCATTTCAGTCAACTGGTTGGAGAATGGTTCATTTCTTGAAGCTTCATGTACACACGAAACCACCTGCTGGCCTTGGATAGAATTACAGGCGGCTGGATCTTCATGTGTGATGCATTGAATGCTGATCTGTTTTGGCTCTTGGAAATGATTATGTACTACAAAAAAATGGTATAACCAAATGATTAATCTACAAAGTGTAAGATAAAATATACAGTATGAAGCGCAGAAGAACTGGAGTCTGAGGCGGAGTGTCGAATTTGGGAGAAAACTTTATTTTTCTTGCCAACATTAACTTGCACGCTTTTGCTACGTAAAGGCATGTAAGACATGAAAGCCCCGTCTCTCAACCACAACAGGAAGCGGAAACCCCCCCGTCCCTTGCGCCTACCCCTCCGGGTGGCAACACCTCCCCTATCGATAGTTCCGGGGTGAATTATGTCCCGGTAACCTACCACTACAAGTATATATAAAATACTTTCTTGTCCATAAATGCCATGTATCATGTGATATGGCTAGCTTAATCATGGTTGTGTTGGTAATACTGTAATATATTAATATTATAATGTAGTACTATTAACCTTACCATGGACGGGAGAAGGTCCAGTTTCATCTTCATGTTCATGAAAGGCACGTTAATGCTTGAACATGGATGAGGTGTTATTATTGTAGCCCAACTCCTTGAAACACAATAAGCACTTCACCTCTCGATAACAATGACTAACAGTGAAAATACAGGTTTTAAAATATATATAATATTTAAAAAACATAGCATCTCTTAATAGTGTTGATTTGGCATACTGATCAAGTCAAAATGTTTTCACACAATTTCCTCTTTCGAGCTGGCTCCATATCTTCTCTCTCTGAACTCCAAACTAACGTAACCGTATAGGAACCAAACCATCGACAAACACGATCCACACGCTCGACTGACTGACTCTCACCACATTTTAATGTTTAAGCCTGAGGGGTTTATATCGCTGAGTGACAGGCAAACATTGCGGCAAATTCTGAACCTTTTCCCGAAGCCGTCACATGGTACAGCCGGGCAGCGAGGCTTCGGACGGCATCAATTCAGGCCCCTCCCCCAATGAATCAAGCCTCGGTACACGCTTCACGGAAGTTCCCACTCGATTACTCGACACACTCGAAGCCCCGGCACCTCTTGTAACATCACTACTTTGCTTGAAGTACTGGAAGCTTTTTTTTTTATTGACAGATAATTTCCCTGTTTACCATCATTCAGGTCTTGCAGATCAGTACACATATAGTGGAATAATAGTCAATATAGCAACTTCTCAACAATCCATGTCAATTTCAGACTTGAAATAATGTACGGATGTAAGCCCCGCACATTGTCAAGAATCCTGCAAATAACAAGGTACATTGAAACTGAACTTAAACCTAAATGATGACCTGACTCAGCTACTTAGGCTGATTGGAGGCAGCTGGGAGCTGCTGCTTCTTCACTCTCCCGACCTGAAGCTGCCGCACGCCACGACTCCTCTAGCAGCTCCCTCACCTCGTCCAGCTGTCCCTGTCTCCGCAGCCAGAGGACTCGCTACGTTTTTGCTATCCTGGTGTGCGGCCTTCTGCTGCCGCCAGCGCCCGAGTTTGAGCCTATTAAAGGACTTTTAATGGCCCCAGTCTGCATCTGCATTCTGTGGTCCTACACGGACATGTGAGTTAACACCTGTGAGTTAAAGTAGAATTCTGAGTTCTGACTCCTTTTTATTTCAATGTGAACGTAGTTGTGTGCTTATTTTCCATTTTTTGTAAAGACACTTCCACACACTCGGTCATGCTGGACATGGCTGACTCCATGCAGTGTGAAGCTGATGTAATACCACGCCAATGTAACATTGCAGTAGTGAGTGAGGGACTAATGTTCAAACTGCAACGTAGAATGGGGCGATCGTGTTGGAATCCAATAAGAACTATAAAACTAAGAGATATCATTCTTTTATCAGACATCATTAGATTGGGTCATCTCAACCATTAGAAAACAAACTTATCTTCTCAATTTTTAAAAAATTCCTTTTACTCAAATTAGAGTAAAGTTTGGCTTTAGCTGGATCTGAAGCAATGCCTTGAGGTAACGTGTATTGTTATGATATATGTACAGTAAAGTCTCGTTATATCGATATTCTCGGGAGTCAGAAAAAATACCGATATAACCGGACTATCCATATATCCGATCCTGCGCCGAACTGCATTAAAAGTGGGCGGATCTTTGATATGGCATGTAATTTTCTCCTTGAGTTCGCGGATTGCGTATCTAGCATGCTTTTGTACTACAATACATTTTGTACTACAGTAAATAAAAATAAACTTACGCTGTAGTGATTACCGGTTACCGGGACATAATTCACCCCGGAACATAATTCACCCCGGAACTAGGTGTTGCCACCCGGAGGGGTAGGCGCGAGGGACGGGTGTTTTCCGCTGTGTGTGCTGCACTCTGGTGGTGGAAGTGTGAAAAATAAAGTTGACTGGAAGCAGCCGTTCGCCGTGTTCTTTTTTGGTATTGAAATCCTTAAGCAAAGATTGATTTAAGCTGCTTTTGTATCGATATAAGCAGACCAAATTGGCTGGCGGGAGATGAAAAGGGCATCCTAGTAACCGGATTATCATAATAACCGTGTATCGTACTAACGGAGCTAATTATATCATAAAAGACTAGAAATTTGAAAAATGAAAATAGTATCGTAATAAGTAGTAATTCGTTTTAACCGATATCGATATAACGAGACTTTACTGTACATATATGTAAATGCCTCTTTGGAACAAACTTCCTGATACAAGTTCTCCAACACAATCAAAAACGTCTTTTTCTGAAGCACTTCAGCTGCTGTAAGGTGGAGCTAAGATAAGCTAAGATTAGATAAAAATGAAATGATCCTTCCCTGAGGAACTGTCTTTCACAGTCAATCCTGGCCACCGTGCATCATCTCCAAAAAAAACCCATCTACACCTAAATGGTTCCGCTTCCTTTCCCGAGCACCATCCAGAAACCCGAGTTAGGTCTCGCGCGGGGCAGCAGCCTCATGCATTATTCAGCAGCACACCGAGAGCGTCGACAAATGATTTTATGTAGCGGGGAAAGATTCATCTTTGGGATTGGGACGGGAGAAGCTAATGTGTTTATTATGCCCACATAATGGCATGAAATTGAGGCCAGCGTGGAGGATTCAGAGGAGTGTTTATACTTTATATTCATCACAGGAATGCATCAAATACCTCCCGGTCAAATGATGACGGGTCTGCGTGTGTGTTTACATACATGATGTTTGTGTGTATTGTCATGAATGTACACTTAAGAAGGTTGTTTGCTTCACGGAAAGGAAACAGTTGTGGCAGTTGAAAGAAACATGCAGGGGTTAGGGGTGGGGGGGTTAGGGCCGAGCCCTCCTCCCATGGGTAGCATTACCCTGTCCTATTATTATTGGTGTGGGTGTAATGGTGTGGAAAACAAAGAGAAAAAAACAGGAGTTAATGCATTTAACAGAGACCCCTCAACTTTTTGTGTACATGTTGTCATAATGGTAGTAGTATATCCTCTTTGCAGTTTCAATGGCACTTTTGTTACTTGATGCTGTTGCACAGTTCCACCACAGAGGGTGCTGTTGCTTGGTTAGTTGGGAAGGCCACGTGTAACGGCCTTGAGAGGTCTGAAGAACAAAAGAATGAAAATAAAGTTCTTTTCCTCTTCACTTCTGCACCCTACACAGACGGAACATAAATGACACAATGTAACAAAAACCTAGTGTAAATCCCGTCAGACCAGTAAATGAAACAAGGCTCTTTTTATTAAAACCAACGATCAAAATAACATAAAACCACTTGAAATGACAAATATATCGACATAAAAACAATATACACAACACAGATGACCAAATCTTAACTAAAGAACACATTTTGTCTGCAGCTCTTTAACTGAACTTACCCTCCTCAATGCCACCCACGTTGTGTGGCAAAGAGAGGAAGTGCTACCAGAGCTGGGGGCAACTACGGAAGCCCGGGAGGAGCACAATGACACAATGTTGTCTGTCTGGCCACAGATTCTCATCCACATCACAGCATATACAGTATTATCCCTTGCAATGCAACAAAAGAAGAAATGGTGTGCATGTCGCAACCATCCTTTACGGTGATCTCCTGAAATATCCTTACAACCAGCGTCCATTGCATGGAGCAAGGACCTCTGATCTTGAGCACGATGCCCATACACTCTCCACCTCCAAGTGGAGAAAAACTCCTCAATAGGATAAAGGAGAGGAGAGTAAGTTTGTAGGAACACTATGACCATTTCAAGAGATTCATACTGTATATGAGAGAAAAACATTAGACATTTAATCATTTGCAAAGATGAACAAGATTTACAATTTGATGAAATTCATTCATTCATTTTCTTATCCTCACGAGGGTTGCGGGTATGCGAGAGGCAGGCTTTACCCTGGACTGGTGACCAGCCAATCACAGGGCACATACAGACAAACAACCATTCACACTCACATTCATATCTATGGACAATTTGGAGTCGCCAATTAACCTAGCATGTTTTTGGAATGTGGGAGGAAACCGGAGTACCCGGAGAAAACCCACGCATGCACGGGGAGAACATGCAAACTCCACACAGTAATGGCCGAGGGTAGAATTGAACTTGGGTCTCCAAGCTGTGAGGCCTGGGTGCTAACCACTCGACCGCCATGCAACCGATTTGATGAAATGAATGAGAAATCCAATTCTGGTGTGAACAATTGCCAAGTAGCTTGGATGTTTGTTTTGATTGTTTTGCTTTCTTGAATTAGCAGCAATCTTTATACAGGAGATAATGTTGTTTTCATAATTTCTTGTCTTTTTAGACTGACTATGCATTTGCAGAAAGGGGATTTGAAGACTATATTTCTTTCATTAGATGAAAATGACATCCACAGATTTACTTTAACAATCAATAAAAAAAACATGTAAAATAGATTTCTTATTTTCATATCCACAACAAAAAGTAGTGGGGTCAACGCCTGAGAAAACCATTCCTTTTCCTATGGCACCATCTGCTGGTCTGTAATTGTACTGCAAAAAAACAATGTGCCTCTGCTTTGGTCTTCACACACACACACACTTTTCCCTTCAGGGGTCGCCACAGCAAATCACTCACTTCAATCCAACCCTGTCTTCTACATCTGTCTCTTTCATACCAACTGCCCTCATGTCCTAATACTAAAATTACTAATTAATAAAATGAAATAAAAATACAAATAAAAATAATTACAATAATAATTAGGAATACATTGGTCTATGTCTTTTTTCATAAATCCACCAACTAACCTATAAGGAAATAATAATATTAACTAGAAAATTCCAGCTGACATTTTGATGGGCATGCATGGAATTTAGCAAAAAAAGGCCAATCTTAATTCATTCATTCATTTTCTACCGCTTATCCTCCCGAGGGTTGCGGGGGTGCTGGAGCCTATCCCAGCTGTCATCAGGATAGAGGTGGGATACACCCTGGACTGGTGGCCAGCCAATCACAGGGCACATATAGACAAACAACCATTCACACTCACATTCATACCTATGGACAATTTGGAGTCGCTAATTAACCTAGCATGTTTTTGGAATGTGGGAGGAAACCGGAGTACCCGGAGAAAACCCCACGCATGCACGGGGAGAACATGCAAACATGCAAAAGGGTGGAATTGAACTTGGGTCTCATAGCTGTGAGGCCTGGGTGCTAACCACTCGTGCATCGTGCAGCATTTTAGCTGTATTCCTCACTTCTAAAGGCTAATACAGACATGGAATGATGCAGGGACGCTTTCGCTATCGAGTGCCATCTCGCCAGATGCTTGCGTGCTAACAGTTAGCATGTTAGCTTTTTTGATAAATGAGTTATACGCACTACATTGCTCGGTGGCGTGGCACACAGGAGGTTCACAGGACAGGTTGCATGCCCATCAAAATTTCCATGGGAATTTTCTATTTAAATTATTATTATATTATAAAAAGTAGATTTTAAAAAAATACCCGTTGACAGGTGCAGAAGTCGTTTAATTGCAGTGATCTTCTCAAAAGGTTGTGCAACAAAATATTAAGTTATGGGTACCATCATTTTTTTTAATAATTATGTTAATCAACAATTCAAAAGTGATGGCTGATTTTGATTTTGAATTCTCAATTCAAGTGATTTCAGTGAGAATTGTGGGATTTTCTTTCTTTAACTGAGGGGTACCAACAATTGTGTCCACGTGTGTATGACATCCGTTGCAATATTTCAAGGTACCTGCAGATGTCATGTCAGACATTTTTACAGGCAACCCCAAATATGGTGGCCATTGTGTGCGTGGTGACAAAGTGATTCACGTGGTGATTTCATTGTCGCGCTGCTGACACGGTGGAGTAACGAGGGGGGAAAAAAAGCCTCCGTGGCTTTTGTGTCATCGGCTGCGGTGAAAGATTTACAGCTTAATGGGAGGCGAGCAAAGCGGCCGATGACAAGGCCTTCGCTGCTATCCATCAGTCAGCCTTTCATACGCCTCGCTTTGATTCCACTGCGGTGATTTAGAGGCCGCATACGCGCATGACACTGGAGGGCGATGCCGCCAGCTACGAATGGAGGTTCGGTCTTGTCACATTTCATATAATCTCATTTTTAAATGCTCGTTCCATCATCTCAGAGACTTTTTGGGCCTCAAAGGCTCCCGTACTCGGGCACGTGCCAGACCTCTGGCTAGCCTTTTAAGCTAATAGCCGCGAGCACAACACTATTAAGTGAATTCATATTGATGGTAATGCACATTTTAAAATAAATACACAATATTTTACCATGATTTCACTGAATTATTCTATTGATAACAATGGGATGGAATAGCGAATAGTTCTTTATTGTCATAAATCGAATAAGGCACAACAAATTACTGCGTACATACGACGGAGCATTAGGGCCACATTGAAAAAGAATTAAACATACATTTACCAGGATGAAGTTTTAAATTCATATAATATTACCTTTGATGAAGGCCAAAGGTCACAGAAGTTGCACCCTTTTCATAGCTGTCTCAGGCAATGCCTGTAACCTAAAGTTATAGTTTTCTCTTCTAAATTTTGACTTTATTCTGGTAATATTAAAAGTTTTAACTAGTTTTTAATATTTTTTAAATTTTTATTTTTTTAAGTAAAATTTTTAATTAGTTTTAATATTTGTAATATATTTATTTTTTCAAGTTTTAATATTAAAAGTTGTAAATTTACTACTTCTCGAAATCTCAGGTTATTTTAATATTCTGTCATAACAGGCATTACCTGAGACAGCTATGGAAAGGGGGACTTATGACAAAGGTTATGACAGTTTTTCTTGTAAATTTACAACTTTATTCTTTATTCTCTATTTATTTATGTTTATTTTGTTTTATTTAAGTTTTTTTTTCTGTAAATTTACAATTCACAAAATCTCCGATTATTTGAATACTCAGTTCTAACGGGCATTGCCTGAGACAGCTATGGAAAGGTAATTTTTCCATTATTTTCTGTATATTCATGACTTTTTTCTAACTAATTGAACTAATTAGAACTAGGTTTTAACTATGAAAATATTCAATTTATTAATTTTGAATCCTATATTGCGGAAATAAACTCATCGCTGTCCCCGCAATAATGTTTGCATTACACAGTTATGTACTGTTCTACGGTTATCATCACATTCCTCCCACTTAGCAGGGGATTTGGTACCGATGACACTGTTACTGTGATGCATTTAGCATATGAAATGGTTGTCTAACTCATGTTTTCCAAACTATTGATGCTTTGAAAGTCAATAGCAAGACATGCATTGGTAATCTAATGAGAGACTAATGAGGGAAATTAAGGATTGCAACCAGAGCTCATCACCAGATGTTTGCATTCATTGACGTCTCCAATTGAGGATCATAAAAGGCACCATCAGTCTCTCACTGAGTCCATTCACAGGTCCGCCAACATCAGAGCTGGGGCCCTCCCTGCGGTGCGAGCCAGGTCGGGCCCCCTCGTCCTCATGCAGCCCCACACGGGGAGGAGGTCCGGCCAGAAAGGTGAACATTAACCCCGCTCCCATTCGGCAGGCCGTAAATCACCAAGGCGTCCAACGTGGATCGGCAGACAGCCTCCGCATGACAACATCAATCTGTCAGCTCGGACGCGGCCTAGCCTGCATGCTAATAACGGGAATGTGGACCTAAAATGAACACAATGCAGTTTTTAAATGAAAAATTTGTATTATTAAATGAGAATAAAGTGATTGCTCCCTAAACCTAATAACTGGTTAAGCCACCTTTAGCAGCAACAACTGCAATCAACTGTTTGCCATAACTTGCAATGAGTCTCTTCCTGTGCTGTGGAGGAATTTTGGCCCACTCATCTTTGCAGAATTGTTGTCATTCAGCCACATTGGTAGGGTTTCCAGCATGAAGCCTTTTTCAGGTCATGTCACAGCATCTCAATAGGATCCAGGTCAGGACTTGGACTAGGCCACCCCAAAGTCTTCCACTTCAAGTTGGTTTCAGCTTGAGGTTACAAACGGGATTTTTTGGTAGACAGCAGAAGTCATGGTTCCATTTATCACAGCAAGTCTCTCAGGTTCTAAAGCAGCAAAAACACCCCAGACCATCACACTACCGCCACCATATTTTACTGTTGGTATGATTCTGAAATGTGGTGTTACTTTTATGCTAGATGTAATGGGACACACAACGTCCAACTTTTGTCTCGTCAAAGTATTATCCCAAAAGTCTTGGGGATTATCAAGATGTTTTCTGGCTAAATGGAGGTTTAATGTTGTCTTTCTTCAGCAGTGGTTTTTGGTCTCGGAATGCTGCCATGCAGGTTGTTTTTGCGCAGTGTCTTGTAGTTGAGTCATGAACACTGACCTTAACTGAGGCACTCCTGGCAAGGTTCGCCACTGTTCCATGTATTCACTATTTGTGGATAATAGCTCTCAATGTGGTTTGCTGGAGTCCTGAAGCTTTAGAAATGGCTTTATTACCTTTTCCAGACTGATAGATCTCAATGAATCTCAGTTATGTTTTAAGTTTTTATGTTTTTTCTCACTTTTTCTCACTTTTTCTCCCTTAATCATTAAAAGTTTCATTTAAAAAGTGTATTTTGTGTTCAGTTGTGTTGTAATGGATTGATATTTAAATTAGTTTGACGATCTGAAGGGGGCAAACACTTTTTCAAACCACTGTATATAGATGCTAAATAAATAAGTATAATACAAATGTACGTATAAAGCCACATTCATATGAACGTATCCTCCTTGGTTACATTAGATTTTTTGTAAATGACAGGAAACTATAAGAAGCTATGATGCATCGTGCGCTTCCATTATCAAAGCAGAAGTGTCCCTGTGGGTGGTACAAGAAGGTGAGTGAGCGTTGCTGTGGCGACGCAACTCATCTCCATGACACAACAGAGGAGTGCTTGATGCGGGATGTCATGATGGAAGACTGCTGTCAGGCCCTGGCATGGGTATGTATTTCTTGGGCTAAAAACTCTGCTCGGTCGCAGTGACCAATTAGCCCTGGAAGAGAGTGGCCTCCTGACCCTTAACCCCTGCTGGGTAGTCTTATCCATTAACCCCTTTGGGCCTCAGCTGGAGTTGATGTAGCATCCTTTCTTGTGACACGCCTAAACACACGGCGGCATTCACCCCGCAGCTTCCACTTTCTGTCTCTTTGTATGTGTCCACCACTCCCTGGTGGTGGCAGCTCGCTCCTCGCCATGACCTCTGAAGGGCGGATGGAGCATTTAGGTTGGAGTTCATTCCGGTTTTCCGATTTCAGTTATTATAGTATATTTAATGGTGCTAATTGTGCTCCTATTATAT
The DNA here is from genome assembly GCF_037039965.1 of Doryrhamphus excisus. NCBI lineage: Eukaryota > Metazoa > Chordata > Actinopteri > Syngnathiformes > Syngnathidae > Doryrhamphus > Doryrhamphus excisus. The sequence continues at coordinate 2,547,406 of NC_136364.1, forward strand.
CATGTCAGGGGTGTCCAAAGTGTGGCCCACTGCTGTTTTTTGGTTGGCCCGTGGCACATTCATAAAACATAATTTAACAATAAATGATGGTAACTGAAAAAAGCGGATGTTATTTTACAAGAAAAAAGCCAAAATATTAAGAGAAAAAGTTGCAATAACATTGTGATGTTATGAGGAAAAAAACTATGTAAAAAGATTAAGATATGCCTTTATTCGTCCCCCAGTGGGGAAATTTGTATAATTTGTATAATTTGTATAAAACAAAGTTAATATTATAGTTGTATAGTATGGATAACATTTTGTATAAAAAGTTACAATGTCACGGGAATATAGTTTTAATTATGAAAATAAAATTTACAGGATGAAAGTTAAAATTGTTGGAAAAAAAATTCAAAAGCAGCTATAATTTTAAGTCAAAATATTAAAATGGAAGGTTGTATTAGAAAGTATAAGAAAAATGTCACAATTTTACAAGACTAAACTTAAGAAAATAAATATTTGAATTAAAAAAATAATCACTGAAATGAAAATTCAGCACTAAAAGAGCAATATTATTCTTAGGAAAAAGTGAAGTCAAACAAGCGGGTTTGGATAGCAAAGCAAAGCATTAGCATTGCTAATGAGCGTTAGCATTCAAGCTGCATTAGTCTTCACGTTGGCAGGTTTGCCTCCAGACCCAAACAGATGCTCTTCTATCCGGCTTCAGTTTCTTTTGGTATGGGCGAGTGAAAGAAGAAGTAAAAAGAAGGCCTGCTCAGATCTTTGGAGGCTTCCTGGGTGTGAAAATCAAAGAGGGCATTGAAAACCAAATGGGGCAACGTCAGTGGATTACAAGGCCGGGCCCAGCGGGACGCCAGGCTGCAGGTCAGGATGGTTGCAGGTCACGCCGGGTGGTTGGCTCGCCTCGCCTTAGCTAGCATCATTTAACCATCTTTGCCGTGCATAACGCTGGGATGTGCTCTAAATTAGGAACATGTCTGTAAATATCACACGTATTGGTGAATTATTTGCAATTTTTCTGCATATTTCCCAACTTCAAGCGAGATAAACATGAATGCTTATTGGTTGGAAGCACGGTAGGTGATGTGTATTTGTATAATGAGGGACGGTGAGGCCTAAGGAGTTATTATTAGGCATCTTCCTTTTTTTTCCTCCTGTGAAATGTTCCCATAAAGGCGTGGAAAAGTCAGACATGAGTCACTCCGAGAAAAGCAACACTCTTTAAATTGCTGTCTGGTCATAAAAATAACCGAAAATTAAACTACAGTCAGTTAGACTGTGACACAATTTTGAAAATGCAAACAGCAAATTATGAGGCAATCGCACATTAGTTGCAGTTTTTCAACCTACAAAAAAGCTGTTGACCAATCCGGCCTCAAAATTTGCTACAGCAGACGGAAGCACAGCGGCAGCACTAGCATGACAACCAAGCTAAAGGCGATACCGGGACTCCCATTCCATCTGTTCATAGATCTAACATTATTATTCATCATGAAATCTCACTTAAATGTGTTTAAAGTGGGTATTTTACAATTTATTATATTATTTATTGCAAATGTTGATCTGAAATCAGAGAGTTTGAATGGGGAAATTAGTGTAAAAAATGTGTATTTTATATAGTGTTTCTATTATTTGTGTTTTTCCCCATTTGCTGGAATATTTGATATTTATTTAAAATGTGTTTAATAAGTAAGAACCATTCTCAGGATGAGCTTGTCAAAAAAGGGTGCGTACTGACCAATGAAAAAATGCCAGGGCCACCCCACGACCCTAATGAGGACAAGCGCTATAGAAAATGGATGGATGGACAACAGCAAGATATGCTAAGAAATGATATACAATACAATGTGAATTATTATTATGAACTTGGCTCTTTGTTCTGTTTTTCCATTTCCTGCATGCTGTTGTTTTTCATCTAAAATGTTTCCAAATATTATATCTTGCTTCTTAAATAATAGTAATAATTTTCTTTTCCTAATATAACTTTATTCTGTTAACTTTTGTCGCAAAATAATTTAATAAAAATAACTTTTAGTTATGTTTTGTCATATGCCGACATTGATTTTCCTCACATTATTACATCATCCTTGCAAAATAATGACTTTTTTGTTAGATTATTGTTGTTATATATGTTTCATTTAATATTTTCACTTCATTCTTGTGAAAGTACTGCATATTTGTTTTATTTTTGCAGTTTTTTTACTCATATTTTTACACACTATTTGTAAATCTTGTTTATCTAATATTATTTTTTATAATTTTGTATTCATATTGAAATGTCTTCTATAACCAAGCCATTTCCCATGTGGATCAATAAAGCCCAAGTCTAAACCCACACTTTTGTGGGGCCTCCTATGAAAAATATCAGAAAAATATGACAATAATAATGACAGTTCATGCTTTTAAATGTATTGTATGTGTAACACAAGCAGAGCAAAACACTTTGTTCACTTTGAAAAACAAAACTTTTACTCAATATTTTCTGAGAAGGTATAAATAATGATTTACGATTGATTTATGACTTTATACAAAAATAATACAGCAAATCAGACGTACGAGCGCCCTCCGATCAGATGGCAGTAAGCGGATAACAGTCACAACAACGACTTGAACTAATAATGACCTAATGCTCAACTGGAGAAGGGTGGGTGAGTGGGTACGAGGGTGGGGACACTGGGATTTTCTAATACTGTTAAGAATGGCTGTTGGGACACCCAGACTCCCCCCCCCCTCCGCTTGGGGGTGGATTCCAGTGTGACAAGAGCTGCTCACGACAACAATTTATGTTTTCATTCAAGCTGGGATGATGGGGCAGAATTATGAACCATACCAAAACATGGCTGTCCGGGGGGGGCAAACTTGTAGTGTATTTGTTTTTTTGTTTTTTTTTTGTCTGCAGGCAGCTTGAAGCACAACTGCCTTGTTTTGGTGCCTTCACTCGTATAGTGCATGTATAACATCATATATATATATATATGTACAGTATATATGTATTCATTATTTATAGTCTTGCACAACTTTGCATAGTCCTCTCAAGATTGTCAAAAAAATATATCACAGTATGCACACAAGAAAAAAAACACCTCGCAGGCATTCGGCAAACATGGAAGACTTTGTGGAGAAGAAGGCAATCATCCACGAGATCAAACGTGTCGGGATTGTCGCACAGTTCAAAGACTTCCGCTTTCAAATGTTTTTTTTTGTTTGTTTGTTCCTTTGCAAAAAGGGGGTCACCGAGGAAATACTGTGTTGGAAATCAGCCATCCAGCTTGATCATGTGACCTCGCTGCTCCTCTTGTTTGTCCACTGACTTCATCATCCACATTAACAGTTGCCATGGTTACACCGGGAGGAGGAAGAGGGTGGAAAAAATGCGCTGCGGTTGCCGGGCAGCGAGGAGGTCAGGTGTGCACGCTCTCACCAAGCTTGAAGAGGACACTGGAAAAAAAAAAAGTAGGGCACAGTTACATAAAACAATAAAAGCAGTCGGGTCATGTGACACTTCCTGACACACAAAACCTACGCAAACAGCCCTCGGTGAGACACACCTGCCCAAATAAATTCCTCGCCCCTCTCCTCTAAGATTGTTTGTGGAATTTATTTCTGCAGCTGACCTCCAGCGTCGCGGCCCCGCAAACACCTGATAAAAAAGGTGACCTGCGGCCGAGACCCGGCTCGCTCATAATGGAGACGCAGGAAGGTGAATGCGGCAGGTAGAATGGAGGCTTGCTCGGTAAACAGGGAGTGTTGTAAAAAAAAAAAAAAAAAAAAAAGGCTGAGCACGTTGGGAAGAAGGCTGCACCTGATAAGGAAATACCTGGGAGGGCCTTGATGGACTAATTGTTGCTTCAATCAATCAAATCATACCAAGACGCACATTGCAGTCTCATCAATACAAGGCCTTTTGACTCCCTCTCAAAATCTCTCAATTATTTTTTTATGTTTTAATTATTATTGTTATTATTTTATTAGTATGTGAAATTTAAACACATTAAAATTGTTATTATTAATTACTTGTATATGTGTTTATTTACAACATATTATGTTAATTGTAATATTGTTAAAAAAATTTAGTTGCATATATTTAATATTTTCCAATATTGTAAAAAAAATTATATATTTTTAGCTTGCTATTTTTGTTTATATTAGTAAATATATTAATGTAATATTATTTTCCAGTATATTTGATCATCCTCTTTTTTAAAAAATTGAACAAAACAACATTTATATAAATATAACTACCCCAAAGTACTGAAGGGAAAAAAACTAAAAAAATGCAAAAATATACTAAATATTACTACAATATTTTATTACACTAAAACATATTTTTAAATATTTTTAAGGTTGTTTCTTTTCTGGCCAGGTATTTTTTGTTTTGTTTTATTTTGACATCTTCCTGTTCTTTCAAATCATACCATTTCCCTTCCAATACCATCTAATATTATTATTATTATTATTTTCACCTGAAGATTTCTATGTCTACTTTGAAGGGCTCACTCCCACGACTCCATCACTTTGCTCTACAACACCGCAACGCTACGACTTGACCAACTCCGGCTTGTTTTGCTCAGTCATTCTGTTCATACATACTAGTATGTGTACATCACATACTAGTTAGGGGGTGCCGTTAAGGGTGTCTATATGTGCCCCGCTGGCGACCAGTCCAGGGTGTACCCCGCCTCTCGCCCGAAGTCATCTGGGATAGGCTCCAGCGTACCCCCGCGTCCCTAGCGAGGATAAGCGGCAAAGAAAACGGATGGATGATGATGATAATATGTTGCATGATAATATGATGATATATTGCAATCTACTGTATATGTTGTATCTGCTAGGTTACACTCATATGCACTCTGTGTGCGCAAGAGGCCCCGCCTCCACCCACCGAGACAAAGACCACTGTATGACTCACAAAAGGGCCACGTTTTTTCATCTCATGAGATCTTGTGACACCCCTACTGTAATATATATCAATGGGTTTTTTAAAACTGTATTTTAAATATCTATTTTTTTAATTTTAGGATACAGTGTACATTTTACAGTGGATTTTGATTTTATTTTAAATATTTTACTTTTTTGTTATTTTTTTACAGTTTATTTTCTGTTTTTTGTACAATTTTATTCTAAATATTAAAATTGTACTGTGTGTACGTCAATAAATTTGGATTTTATTTTAAATATTTGACTTTTTTTGTTCTTTTTTTACATTTTACTTTCTGTTTTTGTACAATATTATTCTAAATATTGAAATTGTATGTCAATGGATTTTATGCATATTATCAGAATTGCATTTTTTCTGCTTTAAAAATGTGCATATTGTAGTGAACATGTGAATGGATTTTTTTTTTAGAAAATATTATAAATATTGCAGGTGTCAATCACATTTTTTGATTTTATAACATAATATAATGTAATGTAATATAATATAAGAAGACATATATGTAAATATGTAATCTACATGGAATAGCGGATAAACATATGCTGTTTCTGTTGAAGCACCCACCAAGCCACAGGGATGCCCCCATCAATCATGCAGTGGGCCTCAGCGTGGGAAATTGAGCGTGTGAACGCACCACTGATGATGACGTTTCAGGCTAGAGTGATCAGTGAAGTCGGAAAGAGGAAGCAATGCAGTCAAAAAGAAGAAGAAGAAGAGGCAGAAAGTTGCTCCCACCCCCTACCACCAGTATCACCACCAGTATCACCGCCAGTATCAGTCAGCCGTGCTCATCTGAGCGTAGCATGACAGAAAGCAAAAGCTCCACCGAGTTTGAGAAGTTTGATTAGAAGAGCGAGGCTCATTTCCTGCTGCAAAGGAGGGTGGCATCAATCACGGCACGTTCAGCTTGAAGGAGCGAGCCAGTGATTGGAGAGGAAATGGAAGGATAGAGGAGAGGAGTGTGCCACCTATCCTTTTGTCCCACATAGAGAGCATTTCTTGAGGGGTGGGGGGTGACAAACTCAACTAATAAAACAGTATTTACCCAGGAGAGACTCCCGAGTTGCACCATCTTGTTTACTGGAGCGTCCTAATGTGACAGGAATTACACAAGTCAACACACCACATCATAACACACACACACAAAGCTCTCTTGGTGCCGTGTACTTCCTGGTTATCAAGTGTACGCGGCATGCAAATATCAGCATCGACACTGCGTCATGAGGTGTAGAGGAGCATAAGGAGTACGAGGAGGAGCTGGACAGAGGGGCGTGTCAGAGGAGCTCACCGACTTGCTGGAGGACATGGAGCTGAGTGTGCTGATGCTGTTGGCGTCGGTCACCACCATGGCCGAGGGGAAGCGCGACGGGTGCGAATATTGGGGAGGCTCCTGCTTGTGAGGGTACACTGGGGAGGACAGGAACATTTATGATGAATGAGTGGCTTTCTAGACAGAAGTATTGGGACACACCTTTCGCTGCCTTTTGATTCCCTCTCAAAATCTCTGACATTAATTACTTTTTTCACTTTTAATTATTCATTTATTCATTCATTCATTCATTTTCTACCGCTTTTCCTCAAGAGGGTCGCAGGGGTTGCTGGAGCCTATCCCAGCTGTCTTTGGGCGAGAGGCGGGGTACACCCTGGACTGGTGGCCAGCCAATCACAGGGCACATATAGACAAACAACCATTCACACTCACTGTTTTAATTATTATTGTTATTATTTCATTAGTATGTGAAATTTAAATACATTAATTACTTATTATTAATTATTAATTACTTATATGTGTTTATTTACAACATATTATGTCATAATATGTTACAATATTACAATTGTAATATTGTTAAAATATTTAGTTGCATATATTCAATATTTTCCGATACTGTAAAAAAAGGTTGCAAATTATTGTATATATTTTTAGCTTGCTATTTTTGTTTATATTATTAATGTTTTAATTATTATTGTTATTATTTTATTAGGATGTGAAATTTAAATACATTAAAATTGTTATTAATTACGTATTATTAATTACTTATATGTGTTTATTTACAACATATGTCAATTGTAATATTGTTAAAATATTTAGCTGCATATATTTAATATTTTCCAATATTGTAAAAAAAATTTGCAAATTATTGTATATATTTTTAGCTTGCTATTTTTGTTTATATTATTAATGTTTTAATTATTATTGTTATTATTTTATTAGGATGTGAAATTTATATACATTAAAATTTTTATTAATTACGTATTATTAATTACTTATTATTGTTATTATTTCATTAGTATGTGAAATTTAAATACATTAATTACTTATTATTAATTATTAATTACTTATATGTGTTTATTTACAACATATGTCAATTGTAATATTGTTAAAATATTTAGTTGCATATATTTAATATTTTCCAATATTGTAAAAAAGGTTGCAAATAATTGTATATATTTTTAGCTTGCTATTTTTGTTTATATTATTAATGTTTTAATTGTTATTGTTATTATTTTATTAGGATGTGAAATTTAAATACATTCAAATTATTATTATTAATTACTTATTATTAATTACATATGTGTTTATTTACAACATATTATGTCAATTGTATTATTGTTAAAATATTTAGTTGCATATATTTAATATTTTCCAATATTGTAAAAATAATTGTATATATTTTTAGCTTGCTATTTTTGTTTATATTATTAAATATATTAATGTAATATTATTTTCCAGTATATTTGATCATCCCCTTCTTTAAAAAATTGAAAAAAACAACATTTACATAAATATAAATACCCCAACGTATTGTGGGGAAAAAAAATAAAAATATACAAAAAATACTATACTAAATAAAATATTTTTAGGGTTGTGATTGTGAGGGCTGATTGTGCCATATTAAGCAGCTTGCCTATTAGCTGTAATAATAATAAATACTTCATTAGAGGGCCAGTTTAGAAAATGTTGTTGCTACTGACTGTGCGAGTGTGTGACGGTGGCCATGAAGGGCTGCTGGCTCATGTGACTGGGCGACTGCTGCATCAGGCTCTGCTGGTGCGGACTGTGCAACTGCTGGGAGAACTGGACGGGTTGCAGCGCCGCCAAGCTGCCCGCCACGCTGTTGATCACCGGCACCGTCTGAGACTGCGACGTGTTTAAACCTGGCGGCGAAGCATCATGCGGTTCATCACACAGGGAGACCCAAAAGACAAAATATGCTGCTTGTGGTAGGGAGGACATACTCTGTGCGATGGCCATGACTCCAGAGAGAGGCATGATGAGGTTTTGTGTCTGCTGGTGGCTGTGATGAGAACTGTGGATGTTGGTCAGCGTGCTCACTGGGGGTAGGCCTCCGCCCGAACCTGAGATCTGGGACAAGATATTATATGAATTAAAATATTTTTTTCACAAACAACAGCCTTGCATGCAATGACCAATAACTACAAACAATTACAATTTTAATCAATTTACAAACTCTTTAAGAACAGATTCAGGAAGTAGTGACGTGGATGCTAATATGACGCCTTGTAGTCTTAGAGAGCGATCATGTTGAGCTAAAAACGCATGCTAGGAACACCGAGTGTAGGTAGGATTGCAAGGTTTATAGTGCGTCTTTCTCTGTAAATATTCCATGTAACAACGTGGACACCTGCAAGTTATAGACACCCAAAATATTTTTTCTTTGTAAATTTGTATGTATAATCAGATACGCCCAAGTCCGGAATATACGGTAGACACTAAAATATTAAGGAAAATGTAACATCAATAAATAAATCAATATATTTATATAATTTTGTATAATATGGAATGATAAAAAAGGTTGAAAAAAATCCAGTGCTATAAAAAATACAGATTAAAATAACTAAATACAATAAATAAATAAATAGTGTATAAATAGTTAAAAATAAATTGGGGTTGAAGGATCACACAATAAAAATAAATAGAATTATTTAATTACATTAATAATACAAAAACACTAAAATAAACTAAATCAGTAAAATTCATGTATATATTTTTTTTTAAATCAAACTGATCAATTAATCAATAAATAGAATTCCATAAAAATTCTGGTATTGAAAAAAATATCATGAAGGAATGTACCACCCTAATGATGGGTGGTACATGTCGATGTTTACTTAATTCCTGTAGAAAAAGGCAAAACACTGCTATGGAAAAAAAAGAAAGAAAACATACTAAAATTATGTGCAGCGGCACTTTTGTCCTTCCCAGGGTGGTCCTACTACTCTTGGCATGATAAATGGTGAAATATTTTGGTGACAATTAAAATAAAAGAATAGAAGGAGCTTTGTAAACAGTCAAATAGTTGTCAAGGGTTGTGTTGTATGTCTTCAAAGTGCTTCAGTACTGTGACTCATCACATGGAAAGCACAGTTACACCACCTTCCAAATGCTGCACACACGTTTCCTTGTCACAAACCAAATATTAGACCAGGGCAGAGGAAAGAAACTAAAAAAAAAAAAAAAAACAGAATCAAATGTATGCGTCATTTATCTGGCAGCAATCCATTTGGCGTTTAATCAATAAGGGGAGAATGTTTCTTTGTTGGCCCAAAGGACGCGCACGCCTGCTGCCACTGCCATGGTGCACGCTACGAGTCAGCGCAGTATCCAAATCCACAATGTGCTAATTGTTGTCTCCATGGGAGAGGAGCTTTATGCTAAATGCAGGGTCGCTCTTATCTAATCTGAGGGTGACGGAGGGGGGGCCCCAGGTGTGCTCACTCACCATCTTGGCGTCAGGTGACAGCAGACTGTGGCTGGGGTCCAGTCCTCCCGGAGAAACCTCCTGGAGCGCTGACTGGGTGGTGGCCATGGCACTGCTGACATGGTGGCTGATGCTGGTGGAGGACGTGACCTCGCCGGGACCCTGGCTGTATCGCACTGACATACGCAAAGAGACGACATTAGTGAGAGATTTCATGGAGCACCATATACACTGGCATTATTTGACGCTTTTTCATAAAAGTTTCACATTATTAGGTTATTATTACACACCTGAAACACCAATTGGAATAGCAGTAATGATTTCTATTGTCTTTGTGGGGGATGTGAATGTTCAAAATGTATCCATAAAAATATACTTTGTTGTCATTATACCTATTAGCTTTGCCAACTTATAAAGTGTTTCTGTACTCACAGCAAATTGAGGGAAAAAACGCAGATACAGTTACACAAAGTTATATCTTGTCAAAGCATCTTCCTGCTGGAAAGTATTACTCTCTGCTGGGTTCATATCTTTTCTCCTGCAGATAGTGAATTACCATGTAAAAAAACTAAAATAAAGAAAAATAAATAAATCAGGAAATATGTGGGGGAGTGAATGCTGTACTGTGGTACCTCGTTTTTTGTTATTGTTTGTTATTTATCCAAAAAGGGAGGCAATTTGTCACAAGAGAAATAATGTAAATACATTTAACCTGTTCCACACACCTAAAAATTCCCTAGATTTTATGGGGAATAATTATAGTTATTATAGAAAACAATGCTATATTGAACTTCTTGTTGATGTGGACTTCCCGTACATAATTGCAACTTTATTTGGACCCATGGCAGGTTATCAGTAGTCTCACTCGACAAAAAAATGCATGGACAGGATAAATCAGCAACACATAGAGGCCACTCAAATGAAATCTGAAATATTAAACATTAAAATGAGGTATTTTAATCCATTGTTACTCTTGATTGTTATCGTAATGCTCCTCGCAACTGAATGTCTTTTTAATGCATGATTAACAACTTAGTAAACGACACATTTTACCCTTAGAATATATATTTATATAATCAGAGGAATTTATTGTCAGTTGTCACCTCCACAAGGTAGGCATTTTTAACATCTTCCATCATGCGTCCTCTGTGAACCAGGAAGTTCAAATCGAGCACTAGTTTGACCTTGGGGGCGTATACTCTACTAAGTCTATAACAGACCACAATAGGTCATGATGTAGCAGTCGCAAAATGCTGCTCTAGAACTTCTACTACAGATTGTAGCGGTCTTGTCGTCATCGACTGAGCTCACCTGCTCGCTCTTTGCCTCAGAGCGAGGAAGGCCAGAGCAAACAAACACATTGACCCGTGTCCATCGGTGCTATCTGCTTAGCTCAGCCAAGGCCGTGCACTGTGTGTGATTACACGCACTGTCCAAAAACTCCCAGCAACATTATGGTCACCACATTCACAGTGCCTGGTTAGAATACCATGTCTGGACTCCTTGGGGTGTCTTATTGGAGGTCTAAAGGAATGCGAGCCCTCCCACCTGACCAACACCACTGACAATCAGATGCATGTTTACTGATGCAAGGCCCCTCTGATATCAACAGAGTAAATATTACACAATTACAAGCAATGTCAAACACATTCTTATCCTGCGCTCTCACGCACACACACAACACACACTGTGCCGGTTGCAGAGACAGGTTTTGTTTGCGCTCTAGATCTCCCATCTTCCAGTCTGTGACCCAGGTGAGGCAGCGGGAACTCCCTAGCGCAGGGATGCATGGTCGCATACGGACAGGTTGGCGATAAAGAAACGGGGTGAGGTGATGACACTAAATGTGAGCAGTGATAGACTCATTGATTTTGTGTCACTGCTGGAAACTGGAACAGGATGTTGGTGGATGAAAAAGGAGAGCCTCGGGTAGTTTATCTATTCCTGTGAAGCAGACACTCAAGGTGCGATATCTATTACGTACTGGTGTGAGCGGCATTGAACCATTTATCAATGATCATTTAAAGTAGCCCTGTTTTTTTATTTTGGTTGTTAAAATAATGAAATATACGGGTACATTTTTCAACAAATTACAGTGAGTTCTGACACCAAACAAACTACAGTATGTATTTTTATGTTATAAATATACTTACATTTAATATCATATATATATTAGGGATGATAATTATCCATACTGATAATTATCGGCCCCATATCAGCATAACAATGCAGATATTTTCCAGATCATGAAAACCAAATTATTAAAAATATTAAATAAATATTTAAATATTAAATAATAATATTTAAAATATGCAGTATACAACATATACGTGTTCATTCCCCCACGGGAGACATGTCATGTTAGACGTATCGATATTTGCTGATCTTGGCATCGGAAATTGAGGTATTGGGCCAATATTGAGCATCCTTTCATTTATTTTAACTATTTTATTCATTGGATTGTATTCTTAAATTAACTTTTGCCTTTAGTATCGCTGAAAGCCACCTTAGCAGGTGTAAAAATACAATCCGTCTTTATTTTTTTCAAGCTGCTGCACCTCACACTTTCCAAACTACTGCAGAAAACACATCAGTAGTTCTAAATAACACAAGCAAACTAACTACAACATTTATCTTAGCTTAACTGCTACTAAGACTGAAAGGATCACCTAAACGCTTGAATACATTAAAAAATAGGGGTGAAAAAAATCACATAGTGAACACCTACACCTAAATTTCAAATGTCAAATTAAAAACAAACCAGCCATTTAAGCCTGATTTATATCCGTCCTCCATTTTGTCCGGCCCTCCCGACTTCATATTGTCTCCGCAACATAGTCGTGGCCCCGCAACACTCCGCCGGGCATTGTAAACACAGCCGCAAGACAATAAAGCACTCCATTGGACTCATGACCCCCACGGCCACACAATGGAAGGGTGCTCATAAAATGGCAGTTATCTCGACCTCTTAAAGCATCAGAGGGAGAAAAGGATGCTATTCAGGCCCCGTTTTGTTTTTCTGGTCATAATTCTAACTGCTGGGACAACTTCTAAGATGCGTTTAAAGGCTGCCAGCGGAGACACTAGAAGTTTAAATTTGGAGGTTTGGTTGAAAATAAAGTGTCATTCAGAAGGAGCAGAAGGAGAGCAGGGGGGAGGGCGAGAACTTTAAGGAGGGAAGTGGTAGCGAGAGAGTGGAGCAGCTTAAAGGCCTCCAGCTCCCTGTGTGAGCCATGTACTATCAAAGCCTGCCTCCCCAACCCCAGGCCGGCCTCATTGTAGTGGGCTTGCATATAAGAGACCTCCTGGGTCTCCGCAGGACGTACCCCGTCTTCTTTTTGCAGCAGCGGGCCATCTTTTCTAAGTGTAACTAGCCCTAAGGTGACTGAGAGCAGGCGGGCTGCCCACGGAAATCGCCCCCACAACCTGCTACAGGATCCGAGTGTGCAGATTCTGAAAGCTTACACAGCGCCGACTCGGTTCCGCTGCATTTATACGGTAGAAAATCCAGCTTTTCTTCAAATGTTGAGTTGCTATGGTGTCAGAAAGGGAGCTTAAGTAAAATTGATGTGTTTGTGGAGATTCACACCTCATTGTGAGATGCCCTAAACTGGATGGATGACTTCATTAGCCTCAGTCAACACAAGCGACAGTGTGCATATATTACATAAGGACACACTCCCAATGCATGTGTCCAAAGACAGAATATTTAGTATACACAATTTAATAGGATTCAATACTGTATGCAACACATTCTTCGAACCTCAGCATAAAATAACAAAATACAATATAATCATAAAAAACATGTAGGAAGATAACTGCACAGGGTAGTGGCAAATAAAATTCAGCACCTAAGACCAAAATATGTCAGTGTCATAATATGTCAAAATATGTAACTATCATGATGATGGGACATCGCATGATTTTTAGATATAGATATAGATAGATAGATAGACTTTCTTTATTGTCATTGCACAATAACACAGCAGTGAAATTGTCGAAATGTCGTTGCCTGGCTCCCGTATAATAATAAATAATAATGTGCAGAATAAATAGATGACATCAAATATGAACAATGTACAGTGTAAACATAATTTGTTCAAATTATTGAAATAATTTAGAATAAATAATAATAATTGAAAGTCTATACATCATTTAGCCTTGAGTCTTGCTTTGTTGGTTTGTATTAGAAGCACAACAGAAGGCGTTCAAGGCACTTCCCATGTTAATTAACACGCGTGATGGCGGTGTATGTACATGAAAAGTAACAATATCCAGGTTTAACAGTTTATCATTATTATACCTAAATAATAAATGCTAAATGGTCTTTCACTTTTAAATAATTTAAAATATACGCAGAATACAAAATCCTTAAAATCCGGGTATCGTTATGTTTGTAATGGCAGATCATTTTGCATTCAATTGTGCAGGTGCACCTCCTGTCAGGGGTCAAAGGTCACAACTACAGTACATCGCACCGTTTGATGATCTATTTACTTATTTCACGGAGTGATTCACAATCAATACAAACTGCCAACGTGAGAGTAGAATTCTTTGATCCGACCCAGCGATGACCTTTCTTGTATGACTGAAGGAACCACAGTGGCGATGGTGGCTCAAGAAGGGGGGATTAACATCTCTCCATCTCTCTTTCTATTGGCCAGCAAAGGGTCATCAGTCCTGTCTGGCAAAAAAAGAGCCAATACCCCAGTGGACAGCTCCTGCTGCTCCAAGTCTGCAACCAGACACTGCTACTACACTACAGCCCATAAAGGTAAGGGGGATGTAAAAAGAGTCCCCTCCTTAAGGGCCCAGCAGAGATAAATGAACCTAGTTTGCAGTCACTGCAGTCTTCTAATACAGCAGACAATGGGGACCCCCGCCGGGGAGAGGTATAGAGAGAAGAAGTCCGAGGAGCCCCTTATCAAAGGCCTGGGAGATGTAGTACCAAAGGATTTTAATTGTCCATTAAGCATGCATAATACAGGCCGTGCCCTAGCAACGCAATGAGGAACCCTGCAGGGGTATTATTGTCCAGCCTGGGCTGACACTGAAAAACAGCTGATGCTGTCGGCGGGACGCCAGCAGGACACCTTGTAAGCAGCCAGCTGAGACCCTTCCGTCCTTCCAAACTCGAGGTCACAGCCTGGTCAGGTGTTCCGAGCGACGGCGACGCAACAGAGAGCCCGAGCAAACAGACAAGTGGTTTATCACAAGGTAAAAAAGAGCGAGCCAAGGCAAACAGTTTGTTTTCCCGACAAAGCTCACATCGTGTTCGGACACGGGTGGACACAATAGGCCGTGAGCCGCGCTCGCCGATCCCACTTTTATGGAGGGTGAGTGATGGCACGGAGAATAAAGCTCGGCAAGCCTATCAGCTTTGTTGTTATGTCGTATAAACACCAGGTAGACTCTGTCAACACTAATTACTCCCAAAGCAAACACCAGGTCGGGGTGAAATGGTCACAGCAATACCGCGCTGGCGTTTCCTCGTTTTGGCAACGCCTCCGATTGGAGTCATTAACAACAGGCACAGGAGGAGGAAATGCGGAAATGAGGGCGTTATGTGGTGGTAACCTGGCCGAGCCCTGCTTAACCCCACCCCCTCCTCCTCCTTTAACCATCCCCTGACCCTGGCCTGACCCAAACCCTGTCACGGGATGGCCGCCCTTTGTGTCATGCTCCTCCATGCTGACTTTGGAGTGGAGATTGCAGGTACAATGCGGATTGTTCTCAGTGTGTTTTCAAAGATCAGAATAACAATGGCATTTGCTCAGCTCACTCACTCACGCTCATTGATCACTTGTCCTCTCTTTCTACGCGCCTCTGATCGCATCAACGCAGCCTCCCCGAGCGCGTTCTCACACACGGCGGCAAACAGGCTTGCTGATACCTACCACAGCTTCTCTTGGAACTTTGATACCAGGAAGTGGACCAACTGGCCATCGTACAATGAGCCCTGAATGGAGAAGAGCTGGCGTAGACTCAAGTGTATAAACGAGTCAGCTGTCTTACTGCTGACTTTCTCCGTGTTGTGGGGGCAGCATGTCATGCTCACCCATGTTGCCTATGTTCAAATGCACGCATGAACATTTTTTGTTGATTGTGTCGTCACAAGTTCTGCCTAGCAACAAGTGACCAGGAAAAAGACTCTGGCCTATTTATATGTTATATTACGAATCATATCATTATTATGTTATTATGCTGGCGTACTTTGATGTTACTGTCACAGAAATAGCAATATTTAGATCATGATATGATGTTTGATTCACTGATTTCAGGAAAATGTAATAATGATATTAGAAGCAAAATTTCAACAAATCTGCAAATGTGACAGACAAAAGAGTATTTTGTCAAGATAGTGCATGATATGCTGAATGCTTCACTGAACCCAGAAAAACAACTGAGAAGATAGTTGAACCAAAAATTCAACAAATCTGCAAAAGTCACGAAAACAAATGTATTTAATCATGATACTTCATGATTTGCTGATTTCCTCACGGAAGTATAGTAAAGTGAATAAAAAGACATTAAATGCAAACCATCAAACCATCTCTAGATGTCACAGTAATAAGAATATTTTGTCAAGCTAGTTAGTGTATGATATGCTGTTTGCTGGAACAGTTAACCCAAAACGTCAACAAACCTGCAGATGTCCGAGAAATAAAAGTATTCCATCAAGATAGAGAACGATATACTGTATGTTTCTCTAATGTTAGAAAAAATGAATAAGAAGACAGAAAAATCTGCTGATGTTAGGGAAACAGGAGCATCTATTTACACACAAATAAAGGCGCAATGCTAGCCTTTATATTTCTGGTGCATTTCCATTTCACACAAATGAATATACATATAACTGGGTAGCAGTTTTGCTGTGCACAAAGCGACACGCTATTTATAATCTTACTTGGTGGTGAAGTGCTGGTCTGCGGGTGATGCGGAGAGCCGTGGGACAGCAGAGGGTTGATGCTGTGCGTGGGTGTACTGTAGGCGTCCATGGCCAGCTTCTGCCGGAAGGCCTCCTCCTTGCGTCGGTTGGCGAACCAATTGTACACACGCACCTCCGTGACCAGGTTGGAGCCCAGTCCTTGGGCTTTGGACGGGGACACGCCCCTCTGGAGACATTCGGCTCTGGAAGAGAAATGGAGATATATTCATTAAACATAACAGAGCCGACATAAGTTCTATACAAGAGGGCTCTGGTAGTTCACCAACCTGTTGCACTCCTCCACCAGAGCCTCCCTCTCCTCCTTGCTGGGATTCTTCTGCCTCTCATAGGCCTGGTAGAGGATCTGCTGCGACGCGGGCCCCCATTTGAAACGGTTACGTCTCATTTTCTTGCAGGAGGGCTCGCTACCGACCTCTTCGCCGGCCTGACCCATGCCCTGACCGGACGGGTTGAACTCTGGGAAAAAAAACACCGGATCCTGATTGCCTTTGTCTGTCATATTGCTGCCAGAACCTTGAACTGCCTGGTTGAACTCTGCAAAAATAAGAAAAAGGCATGTTTGTTACAACCGTGGAAGGAGTTGTGCAATGTTTGTGTTGTCAAGGAACAGTCTAAGAAAATACAATAACAACAATTGTGCAAAAGTCTGAGCCCACCATTAGATGTGTTGTTTTATGATTGCTATTATAACCAGATACCATAACCTGAGTGTCACTCAGTAGAGCACAGACCTCTGTTGGCACTATTTGTTCTGGTTCGAAGGGAGGGTCACTCTTTTAACTACAAAGTTACATTCAATCTAGTGATGTCACAGAACATATAACAAACAAAATGACTGAGCAAAGCATCTTAACAAGAGAGGCAACGCAGAGGCACATTTGACTGGTTAAGTCATTGACGTGCAGCGGTACTCAAAGATAAATTTAATTGGCAAAAATTACAATGATTGGCCAAAATGTGCAAGTTGTGGAAATTGGACAACAATGGTCAAAGGGGGTGCATAATTTGCAAGGATTTGTTGAATTTGTGTGAATTAGCTGTGTGAATTAGCATAATGGCTACATTGCAAAGGCCTGGAGGCTCTTATTTCTGTGATATCTGCAGAACTGTTGAAATAATGTCTTATTCCGGAGTTCAGCAGGAATAAAGTTGGCAAGTGACATATCATGCACTGTCGTAACTGAAAACTCTTATTTGCGTGACATCAAAAGATGTCCTTCAAAGATTCTCCTTCAAAACAAGAAGTAACCTGCTAACTAAAAAACACAAATGATGCAATTTTTGGGAAAAACACCTCAAATCAGGCTGTCTGTGTTGAATAATGTGCTGTGAACTTGAGTTTAATGTGCAAATGCAGCATATTCTGTTATATTTGTTGGAATCACGTGATTTTAATGGTTGAGATTACAAAAAACTATTTTATAAATTGCAAGCTGATGCCATGTTATTAAAAAAGACTATGCCTGAAAGCATCACAACTTTTACTGCAACTTTGAAAAAGCTGCTATGAAATCAGGCATTTTAGGCCACAACAAAAAAAAGAGAGATTTATAAAGACCATTACAGCAGCTCGCCTCAATGGACATTTGTGTTTATTATTTAGCGGGTTACTTCCTGGTTCATGGGAGGGCGGCTCATCCACAGATGCAAAACTTAATCAAATCTGCATATGTGTAAAAATATTATTTAGTCATGATAGTGCATGATATGCTGCTCGTGAAGCCAGCTGAACTCAATAAGAACACATCACACACCGAATTTCAATGAATCTGCAGATATCACAGAAATATAAAATTCCAAAAATGCATGATAAGCTGATTTCTTCAGCCTCAGCGGACATTTGGGGTTGCTAGTACGTTGCTTACTTCCTGGTTTGAAGGAGAGCAATTGTTCCATTGAATCAGAATGGCATTAAATCTAAAATCTCAACAATATTGCATGATATTCTGCTTACCAAGCCGGCTGATCTCAGTCAGAAAGGTCATGAAAATAATAGTAATGCTAACAGTATTTCGTCACTGTAGCGCATGATAAGCTGTGACCTCATTTAACTGTTGTGTTTCTTATAGTTGAGGGTGACACTTCCATTAAATAAATGTCTTTATTCAGATTCCCATCCAAACCTAATGGCTTTGCAGTACTTATTCTTTCTCTCCTACTAAGTCAAAATGGTTGCAGTTCAAAAGGTCAACAAAGCTAATGGTGGCCAAGACTTTTGCAACGTAATAGCCCAAAATTACAATAAAAGTATATTAAAAAAGTCCAAGGAGGGTGTAATATTTCAAGCCATATTAGAGAAATGTAACAGTCTGTAAGGACGCTTGGGGCTTCAGGTCAGAATTGGGCCTTTTGCATGCAAACATGAGCAAAAAGTCAACTTACGTCTGAGGATCTCCCGCTGCTTGCGCACATACCAAGTGTAGAGGGCCGCTCTCTTCTGCGTCTTCATGGGCGTACCCTTGTTGAGGTGCTGGGAGAGGTGCGACTGGTTGAGCCCGGTGATGTCCACCACCTCCCGCTGGGGAATATTGTGCTGCTGCATGTAACCTTTGATCATGCGGGCGGCCCGCCATGGATCCTCTCTATACCAGTTCAAGATAAAAGTGGAAAAAAACAACTTTAGTACTGAATATACTTTTCACCAACATGCATTATAAACAATTGTATTTCTATGAATCATGTGATTAATAGTTATTTCCCAGTTTGAGGCCTGTTTGTTGGCAAATAAGGCCACACTCTTGTTTATCACAGCTGTAGCCACTTGAATATTGCAAATATGTCCCCAGGTGAGTTCAAGTGCTGGAAAACTTTGGACTTTGCAGTATTTGTTAGGAAAGTGCTTAAAAAGGAAGGCTTTTACACACATTTTTTGCACATTTGTAATAAATTTAGTTTGACATGTTGAAATTGCATCACTTTTTGTTAATATTAGTCAAAATAGTAATAATAACACTACCATTTTAAGGCTAATTAAAATCACTTAATTTACAGAAAAGTTTGAGTGACACGTCACCGCGTATTCGTTTTCAAAGAACAGTACATATGACACTAAAAAGAACAAAAGTTAAATCATGGAACCGACACAAAACAGTCTCACCTTCATCGGCCTCATTTTCGTCAATTTTGAACCAAAATAATAACAATAAAACAAGCAGGAGAAGCTCCCATAAATAAATTTCAGCGACTCTCCGCGCGTCTGTTTGTTTTGGAGAATGTGGAGGCCCGCATGGAAGTGTGCTGCTTAAGTGGGAGATGTTAGTTTATAACTTTTGACAATGAATAACCAGATCTCCATTCAAGTCTAATCGCACGACACTGTGTATCTTTCAGTTGATGATTTATAGAATAAAATTAATAATAACTCAACTACACGTGGTTTGGTTGTGGGGATTCTTTCCGGTGACGAGTCACCCCCAACGCCACCTCTCAGAGAGTATTTTTGAAATAAATAAAATGATTACTGACATTATTATTGTCGTGCTATTTTGGTCCTAAACATTTCGTTATGTTATATATTGTACTTTATAATGAATGACGCAAATAAATAAAGTATAGCAATAATTCGTCTGAAACTGTACAGGCCCGTGACCTACATATTAATATCCCAACAACCCCAAATAAATAGAGATAAATTTGTCTTATTTTAAATGTTAAAAAATATCCATATATAATCTGATTGTTAATTTAATTAAAAGCAAAATGCGGGGGAACTCACGCCAACATGCGCTCCACCTCGGCCCTCTGCTCGGCCGCCTCCTCGGTGTTGAGCGACTGGAGTTCCTTGAGGATGGGCGGCGTGTCGTAGTCGTCGCCGTCCTCGGAGCCCTCGTCCCCGGACAGCTTGGCCTTGCCGTGGCCGTTGGTGAGCGTGTGAAAGACGGGCTTCGAGTCGCACTCGGCGCCGCTGCCCTTGTGGGAGGGCGACAGGGGCAAGCTCTCAAGTTTGACCCCGAAGCCGGCTGCCGGGATGTGAGGGTCCATGTCGTCCAGCGCTTGGATCAGAACCTCCCTGGTGACCCCGGAGTCCAGCAGGGCGCTGAGGAGCTCCTGCTGCAGGGATGTCAGCTTGGAGACCATTTTGGGGAACATTAAAAACACAGCATAGGCCTAACTAGAAGGGGGGAGGGGGCGTCGGGGGGAAGTAAAAGTAAAAAAAAAAGAATAAGTTCCGTTTGGGCTCTGCAGGTCCAGTGTGATGAGGAGCAGACTAGTGCTGACACCTGTTTTAGAGGCCAGTGGAGGGGAGGAGGATAGTTCTACTATGCCATGATGCTGCTCCAGTACTGGGGGATATAAAAGATGGTAATGAGTGGGCTGGCTGATGGCTCTTTATGTAAATCCAGCCCAAAGAAGGCCCTCTCTGGGCCAAGGTGTGTTTACACTGCACTGCTGCCGCTTTTATTGGCTCCGCTTATCAGCAAAACTTTCATGGACTTTGGACCGGCTTGTATATGTGCCATAAAGACTTGGAAGAAAGAGGCAGCGACGATGCGGCCCACTACCACCTCAACATACAGTACATGGCAGGGCCTGGTTCCGAATAATCTCGATTTGACAAAGAACCGACATGTCTAAACAAAACTAAATCCATCTCATATAATGTGAGTTCAATATTGTAAACTAATCAAATAAAATGGTCTCAGTCTGAAATCAAATATTTTTGCACCATGTTCTAATTGATTAAGGTGCACCTGTATATAATTTGGATGTCACTGTCACAGGACGAGTTCATACACAAGATTGGGTTTATAAAAACTAAACAAGATGATATTTTAACATGACAAACGCATAATGAAAACAAATATGACTCGTTTAATTTATACTACTTTACACATGTCTGTTTTCTGCTACAGAGACAAAAGGTCTCAGTCCATTCATGCCGTTGTTCTATGGAACAAACACGCCAATATAATGATAATCACTTAGTGTGCGATTACATTATATTATTACTATAGTATCATATATTTATATTATTATAATTATGTATCACCAGTCCAGGGTGTACCCCGCCTCTCGCCAAAAGACAGCTGGGATAGGCTCCAGCACCCCCCGTGACCCTCATGAGGATAAGCGGTAGAAAATAAAATAGAAAATAATAATGAATAATTATATATCAAACCAAGAAACCAGAAATCTTGTGATATGTTGTGATACAAGAGCTAGTGGTAGCTGGTTTCACCGCCTGCGTGCACACACTGAACATTCTCGCCATTTTTAAATGTTTTTCATTAGTCTTACTTCTTAAAAAATGGCTCAAATACTGTGTTTTGCACCTATTCTGTCTTTAAAACACCATGATTTCTCCAATAGATTGACCACTTGCAGTTGAATACACCCTCAAATTCTAAACGGATATTAAAACAGTTGACTAGGTACAACAGCGTAATGGCATCCAATGCAAATGTTGTGTCAAAAACAGCTTCAGGGAAGTATCAAACTAATAATACATGTCTGTGAGTACTGTGGTTGTACTACTATATTATATTGCAAAACTTTGGTCAACCTTTTAAGTTAGCTTTAGACACATATTTTCTTATGTCTGATGTGATGATTGCAATTTTTTCAGTTAATTATAAAAAAAAGTCAATTTCTGTTATTTTCATCAAAAAAAAATACATGCACTTCAGAGCAATATTTTGGTTAAGGTGCATTAAAATGGAAATTTGCATTTTTATCTTTGCAAAAGAAGAACAACATGAATCAGTTGCTGTGGCAACACAACAACGCTACAATCTAACATGACTATTCTCCTACAAACGATTTGCAAGCACATCTACATGGGTAAACAAACAGGAACAGCTACTTCCCTATCCAAATAATGGCTAAATAAGTGCTTGTTGGTTGTAGTATCAATGTGGTTGATCATTAGTAATACTGCTCTGACGCTTTGTTGTGAATTATCTGCTAAATTAGCCACCTTACATGTAAACACGTGGAGATAAATGGGCCAGGATGTTGAAGAAGAAGAGAAAGTCCATCACATACTATATGAGCCCTGGAGAGTGGACACTTCAGGCCAATAGGAATGTTCATTATTGCACTACATTGACTCAATAGCAGGGTCATTTTCTTATTTCACATCAAAGACTTGTGAATATCTTTTCTTTTTTACATGTTTTCTTATCTGCTGCTGCTGTTGTATAAAGTTGGAGATGCACACCTGAGCTGCCCTTCGCTCTGCTGTAAAGAGACCTGCCAATATGTTGTGTGTGTGCATGCATGGCTAAAATACATTAGCGGTGCACGTCTGACACATACAATGGAAATTATTTATAGGGGCAAACAAAAAAGTCTCAATTGTTCATGTTCAATCATAATGTTATTTTTAAAATGCTGCTTTATGTTTTATTAGTTTCTCTGAGGGCCATATAAAAGGGTTAAATGTCGGCTTCTGCTGCCGGTGGTTTGAATTTATTCTTTCATTTCCTACTGCTTATCCTCACGAGGGTCACGGGAGATGCTGGAGCCTATCCCAGCTGTCTTCGGGCAGGAGGCGGGGTACACCCTGGACTGGCCGCCAGCCAATCACAGGGTACATATAGACAAACAACCATTCACACTCACATTCATACCTATGGACAATTTGTAGTCGCTAATTAACCTAGCATGTTTTTGGAATGTGGGAGGAACACGTAGAAATCCCACACACACATGGGGAGAACATGCAAACTCCACACAGAGATGGCTGAGGGTGGACTTGAATTTGGGTCTGTGCGCTAACCACTCGTCCAGTTTAAATTTAAATGGTTGAAAAAGGATGTATTAGGATGACACTGACGTCTTTTTCCATCCATCCATCCTCTACTGCTTATCTTCTTCAGGATCACGGCCTAAGCCTACCACAGCTGACATTGGGTGAAAAGCAAAACTGGTCTTGAGTCAATCACATGGCAAATACAGGCAGATAACTCAGAGAAGATAGGCAACTTGATTTTGTCCTTCATGTAAATAGCCACAATGACAAAAGCAGTACATTTGTATAATACATTATTATCAAGAAAGAGGAATTCACTGTTTTAAGCATTACCAGCAGGCTAGGAGGTCATAAGAAGCCACACACATCGGTGAGGGTGACACACACACACACACACAGTTATGACATGTTCTCATGTCTCCATTTAAAAAAATCCATCAACCATTAACGGCAAATAATAACAAAGGCAGTCGAAAAGTTGATCCAGTACACGGAGCATCCTGCCTGTTGTGAAAGCAGGCCTGTGCACTGGAGCGCGCATCGGGACACGAACTACCCATTACACGTGCATGCCGGCTGTCACCTGTTTGTCCACACACACACACACACACACACACAGACACACAGACCAACTCATGGCAAAATGTGTTTGATGGAAACTTCACTTAAGGAGGAAAGACGGTGACAAAGTAGCATCCTAATAAACTGAAATTGCAGGGTCGCTATAAGCTTAGGCGCCAATGGGGCCCCAAGAGCTGTGATTCGCAATCTCTGTGTTGTGGCACACAACATTAGTATTTCACTTAATTGGTTTGAAAATTAGTATAATTAAATGCTCTTCCACTAGGTGGCAGAAGGTACATGATTACCCTGTTTATGTCCTTCGAACAACAGAATAAGTCATGGCATGTTTCTAGCGTAAATCATGTGCATTGGCTCAATTAAAGTTGGGAATATGTTGTGATTTTTCACAAAAAGCAATCGGTAGAAAATATACATATTTAAAATACATTTAAAAATATTATTTATTCATTAAAATCCTAACAAGGTTGAGAAAAATGTGAATTTCCCCATGGGGATGAATAAAGTATCTACCTACCTACCTAAAATACAATGTGACAGTCCAAGCAAGATGAAATATATGAAATCAATGTCAAATGTGCTTATAAATGTGACTTCTTTTAAATTACCACACACATACATAAATGACGGATGGATGTTTTCAGTTTTGATACAGAGAGGTGTTAAATTAGCAATGCATGTGTGATTATTGTGGTTGTAGTTTGCAGTGGTATACTACTGTAATGTACAGTATTGCAATACTTTTGTCCACAAGGACACTGAGCTTTATTATCTTTGTAAAGGCAGACCTTTCTGACAGACATATTTATGTATTGTGTGCATAGGCAATAATAAGATGCAGAAGTACATTAGAAGTGTACATACGTACATAGAAGGGAGCTCAACCAACCTCCTATGACCTTTTCTCCTATCGCTTTAAATTCTTTGTTGTGCACCAAGCGGAACATTTGGAAACCTGAAAGGGCAAGGGCAACATAGCGTGTGCGTGAGATTCGGGAACCAGTGGCTGTATAGCGTTCCGCACACTGAGCCGGACCTTAGCCTCAACCTGAACCTGAGACACCAACTACCCTCACCACTCTAGCTCCATAACCCCCCACTCCCTCATCAACGTCTCTACGATTGGAGGTGATTTACAAATCTAGTCACCCCCATACCCAAAAGTATAATCATCATTCAATCAATCAATGAATGTATAATTAAACAGCACCATACGCAGAAATCTCAGCCAATCATTTCAGATGATAAGACCAGTTCTCTCAAATGATCTCCGCACTGTCAATCTGCACTACTTCTGTAAAGCCTCTTCACAACTTGGAATTAAATACAAATGTATTCAATAATTCATTCAATTAATGTTAATTATTAAAAAATGCCTATATTGATGGTATTAGTAATGCTTTTATTTCATTTGAACATGCATCAGATTACAACTGAGTGCATCACATAATCAGTTCACAGTTCCACATGTCCAAAAGGAGTAGTGCTACCCCTCCATCTGGTACTTTTACTATCAGTAACTGTTACATTTGTTCACTTCCTGCTTTCCATAATACGGTTACATTTTTTTTTTTTAAATAGTGTACCTCGTACTGAAGTACAAGGTGATATGATCATCCAATGCCATAATGGGTACCATAGTAAGTGTCAATATAGTGATATATATAGCACATCATGACTGGTTCAAGACTCTTCATCCTTGTATGGTAAATAAATAATAATAATGATAAAGAAAACATTTTAATAACAGCAGCGTCATGTGGTGTATTACTCCAGGCAACAAATTCTACTGTTTGGTTTATCAAATTGTATTCATTTATTGCCAACAGTTTATTGTCTTTATCTGGTAGCGTGTTTCTTTGCTTTATTTTTCAGTTTCTATGTGTTGCCATATCGGTGTAATCTGCCCAAGGCCTTCAGAACCAGGAGTGCAGGCCCCTGTCAGATACACACTATTAGCAATGGAGCTGGGCTTGTTTTTTTTTTAGCCCATCGGACTTATGATATCAGCACTGAGCAAATCTGGGCAAAACTGTTCAACAAGCCATGTTAGGCCCACAATGGTCGACTGAGGAAGAGAAAGTGGTATCTTTTGTGAATATTTCATCTCTGAGCCTTTTTCTATTCACGCTCGTCAAATTTGACTGAATGGCAACTTTAGAACTTTACCACCGATCCATCACCAGTGGTAATTAGTCCGTAACTTGAAGTTGCTAGCAGTTAAAGTGGTTTGAAACCCCACCATAATGTCTTAAAACATTTTGTTTTTTGATATTGGCTTTCACGGTGTTTGGCCACAACATTCTACCTGGCCCACTCAAGTCCCAGGTACCAAACGCACCGCCCGCCACTGCATTAGGACCTTCGACAGGCCAAAATGATGTTTTTTCTTGCCATTGAATGCAGCTTACCGGCATTTCAAATCATTTTTTTAGCTACTATTGCCTCCAGGAAGTGGAGACAACATTCACGCTGACTCATTGTATTTTGATGGCTTTGGCAACAGCGAGTCACACAAGGGAGTGCCGGCGAAGAGAACAGATTCTTCCGTGGAGAGAAGACTCATAAAAGTCCGCCAGATAAGAAGTTCAAGATCTCCTCACACAAAAACCCAATTAATCATGCAAATCCTTGTTGCACTTTTTTATGGCAATCATGGCCGCCCATGTTGTGTTATCTGCCATAAAACCATCAGCCTGCAGACTTTTTTCCCCACAAGAGCTCTGATTGCATCACTGTGTCCCTTGACTGGATGGAGCAGCAACTTTGATCCCAATCAGGCTCAGGCGATTTCATCATCACGCCCTCATGGTTGACGACGGAAAGGTGTCTGCATGACACAGACACACACACACACACAGCTCTTTTTGTTTGCCGCCCTGTGATAGTGGCTCGGAGGCTACAAGGAGGAAAGTGATGGAGAAGCCAAGTGCTCCTCCCAATTCATAAACATGACCCGCTGATGATCTTTGGCCACTGAGGGCCCTCGAGGCTGGCACTCTTTTACGCCGCAGAACGTGTGCGCTCTGTCAACACGCACCACAGCGAGGTGTGTATGTGTGGGTTTCTGCTGATTGGAATCGAGCCCAATACTTGAAAGTCTCTCGACTGTGTTTGCGCTCTACAAAGCTTGTGTGTTTGTGTGTGTGTGTGGCCAGGGATTGAGGGTTTCCTTTTCTTTTCTTTTGTTAAATCGTGGCCCACCAGAGCAGCTTTGAGCTTTGTTAGTCATGACACTGACACATGCTCTCTGGGGCCTCGTGTGCTAGACTATTTTGAAAAATGACCTTCTTTCTCACTACAAACATTTGCAAGAAAGGGTGTCCAAATTTTTCCACCAATGGTAATGGTAATGGTTTTATTTCATTTGAACATGCATCAGATTACAATTGAATGCATCACATAATCAGTTCACAGTCCCACATGTCCAAAAGGAGTAGGAAGAAGCAAAGCTTATTAAATCCTACCCCTCCATCTGGTACTTTTACAATCAGTAACTGTTACATTTGTTCACTTCCTGCTTTCCATTATACAGTTTATGGTTTGTTTTTTGTTTTTTTTTAAATAATGTACCTCGTACCGAAGTATGAGGTGATATGAGCATACAATGACATAATGGGTACCATAGTAACTGTCAATATAGTGATATATATAGCACAATCAAGGGTCGTATACCAAATCAAAGAATGAAGAGGTTTTCAATTATGTTTTTTTATTTTCTAAAATAGTTTAAAAATGTTTTACATACTAATTTTTCAAGTCAAAGCAATGTGTTATTATTAGTTTTTCAAGTCTTTAAGCTCAAATCAAGTCTCAAGCCAGCACAAGACAGGTCGAGTCAAGTCGAAAGTCATGGCTTCAAATTTTCCCAACCTTACAAGTCATAAGCACTGCTTGGTGACTCCCGAATCTTCTCATTTGGTTTTTCCCTTCAGGGGTCACCACAACAAATCAATGTCCTCCATCCAACCCTGTCTTCTGCATCTGTCTCTCTCACACCAACCCTCATGTCCTCCTTCACTACATCCATAAACCTCCTCTTTGGTCTTCCTCTACGCCTCCTACCTGGCATCTCTAAACGCAGCATCCTTCTACCAATATATTCACTATCTCTCCTCTGGACATGTCCCAACCATCTCAGTCTGGCCTCTGACTTTATCTCCAAGGCCTCTAACATGTAACGTCCCTCTGATGTACTTGTTCCTGATCCTATCCATCTTGGTCACTCCCAAAATGAGAACCTCAGCATCCTCATCTCTGCTACCTCCACTCCCGAATCAAATGCCATTTTAGTAGCAACAATCTACTACATTTGAGAAATACAATAAATGCATTTTTAATTATTTTATTTCACGAAATAAAATGAATACTTAGTCGCAGAAAAAGAGTGCTGACACTCTTAAAATGTTTGTTAATTTATTTGTATACTTAAATAATGTATTAGCATTTAAAAAGGAAAATCACACGGTGACATCAGATATGAAGCTAAATGCAAGCACATCATATAGGCTTGGACCGTTTACAGGTGTAGAAACAAGCATAAGAGTGATTAGGCCTCGCCTGGCTGACACCGCCTCCCCCCACCTCAAAATGCTGCCACTCTCTCTCTCCTGCTGGCCGCTGGTCAATATTGACTCAGGGATGGAAGCAACAGCAGAGAGCCACCATCTCTATGGCGTCAGGTGACAAAAGCAAGACAACTCAACTTGCACGACATGATGAAAAAAATATTCACATTTACTCGTACTGTAAGGCGTGTTTGTTTTCCTACTTTAAACACAATTATTCATTGCCCTAAAACACATCATACCAGCCACAATATTAGGTACCTATACGATCTAATGAGCTGTAAATTATGCTTATTTTTAAGTAAACTACCTGTACGGATATGCGCCATTGGTTATATACTAGTAGCCGTTACACTAATACCATTTCCATGACTGTGGCACACTTTGCATACTTGTGGTGACACCAATGACACACACCTCTTTTGTTTTAAGGAAGGGGTATCCAAAGTGCAGCCCGGATGCTATTTGCAGTCCACAGTTAGACTGGAGAAATCAAATTGCATTCCATTTACATAACTGACTCGTATATTAACCAATCTACAGTGATATTATTATTATTATTGTAGCAGCTAACATGAAAAAATAAATATTTATTTGGCGGACTAACATGACGCCTCGCTAACCACTCGACTCAGCATCATTCACAGATAGAAGAGTGGATACCTAGCTCTCAATTTTGCTTCAAAGACTCAACAAGATGCTAGTTTGCCATCAGTATGTGTTATCTGAGGACTGGAGCACATGTCTTGTGCTGGAAGACACAGCCATCCCAATGACAGCGGACATCATAAGTGTTGTCGCTTTATTTATGCTGCTGTTGAGCACAAGTATGTGTATCAATGCATCTAGGGAAGAAGTATCATCAAAATACGGCAGGATAGCGCAACTATTACATGTCATCATCAGTGTACGTGTTAATGCATGATCACAGCATGTGCTGTGTATCAAATCATGCAATGTTGTAGAGGTTTTCTTTTTAGATGGCTTCATAATTAAAATAAGTGTGTCCCATTGGCATGCATTGTTAGCTAGCTCATATTAACTCGTTTTCTTGTGTTGTCATGCACAGAAAAGGGAAAGAAATATGTGTTCATGATTTACATAATGATTGTGAATAATGGGAAAAATTGAAAAAAGTGCATACAAAATGTATATGAAAATATAAAATGAATAAATATCAAATGTCAAATATCAAACATGCCTGTTTTTGGTGAAGGAATGGAAATTCACAAAGGAGAGATGGTGGCTCTTTCTGATATGTTGGACTCACTGCCGCCACCTAGTGACCATTGGCTCAAACGTCACTGGCAAGGTAAGACCGCTGAGGATGATGCATAGAAGAATAGGAATAATAATGAAATAAGAATATTGTATTGCAAAGATACAGTATCAGCAATGTATTACTTGAACAATATGCTTATTATTGTGGTTATAGTTACTAATACTAACATTTTGAGAATCTTTTTTTGAGAGGTTGACTTTGGGACGGGCCTGATGTGGGATGACAACAGCAAGCCTCCCCCGGGTCAACGCTTTGTGTGATTTGGTGGTTTCAACCTCTACTCACCCCACCTCCCTCTTGCCAGCTTGTGTTTTTCTTTCTCCGAATTCAAAAGTCATTACTTGCTCGGCTTCCTCTGCCACTAAACGGCGGGTTCACAGCGAGCTCATTAATGCGCAGACACGCACACCTGCCGTTAGCAGGCCAGGAGAGCTGGAATGTTCTGACTGAAACCCGGCAGAACAAACATGGCAGCTGCCGAGGCCTGCAACACAAAGATGGATGCAAAAGCCCAATACATACAATTATCCCTTCAAATGCCTTGAATCCCTTTCTAATAGGGCTAATTGCTAAAAAAAAAACATGAATATAATACACATTTGAAGGTTTCTACTGATAGCCATCCATCCAGCCACCTATTTTCTATGCCGCTTATCCTCACTAGGGGGTATACTGGAGCCTATCCCAGGTCACTTTG
This sequence comes from Doryrhamphus excisus, assembly GCF_037039965.1. Lineage (NCBI taxonomy): Eukaryota > Metazoa > Chordata > Actinopteri > Syngnathiformes > Syngnathidae > Doryrhamphus > Doryrhamphus excisus. Next base: position 2,577,835 of record NC_136364.1, read on the forward strand.
GGTGAGAGGCGGGGTCACCAGCCAATCGGAATAAATATTTATTTAAATTAAATATTATTATATATTTATATAATATATTACATAGATATTTTATAAATATATTTATAAAAATGTACATAATAATATAGATATATTTAAAATATTTGATATTTTAATATATATATAAATATATTTTATTTACATCAATATTTATTTATTTTAATAATTTATTTAATAAATGTGCTATTTATTTTGTATAAATATTAATATTTTTATTTAGTTATTTTTCTTTTTTTATTTTTGAAGTTTATTTTATACTTTTCTGTAATTATCACACCTACATATATATAGAGAGAGATTTCTTAATGATATACCGGTACATTTATTACATAAGCTTCCACACAGTATGCATCAAAGAAGCCCATTACACACAAATTATTCCAAATTCATTTCCAAAGTTAGTTATTTTTAAAGAAGCGATATTGGGTCGCTTGTGTTTGTAAGTAAAGTCATCAGTGTTACGTTAAAATGGTAATAAACGTAAACTCCACAAACTGAAGTGGCTGTCACAAAGCTATCTTCAAGACATGGAGTTTAAAGACACTTAAATTTACGAGTAAAAGGTCTCTCGCCTCCGACTTTTATTTTGGCCATAAAGGCACCAATAAGAAGAAAATGTGACAGTAGCTCCAACGACCTTTAGTGTCAAGATTATTTTTTCTGTCAGCAATTTATTTGCCCGCACTGACAGACGCAGTAGCAGGTTATCTGTCCCGGGCCGGCTCTTTTTTTATTCCTTTCTTTCTTTTGGCGTTAACAGTTAATATATAACCTGGTGTGCAAGGAATCAGCACATTTCCTTCTGCCTGTATACGTGGATCGATGCTGGCGTGGCGAGCCAGATAAATGGGATCATTGTCAAGAGTTCGACACTGACACAACCGGATAATTCGAGATTGTACAACTCAAGATCCATGAAGTCATGCCAGGCAGGTCTGGTACCACAGACAGCGAATATATATATCTATATATCATGATTATTTAGCTACAGATAGTCATGTGAAAATATTAGGACACCCCATGGTTGGTGTGAGCCATAATAATACCAAAGGCTACTGTTGGGGCCATAAACCACGATAAGCTAAAACTCAACTCTGAACCTTCCCACCTCACTTCACACATCTGCCTGCCTGCCACTAAGGTCCGCAAGGGAACACATTTACTGTGAAACACACCAACAGGAGTTTAATTCACACCTTAAGTGGCTTATTTACTTTTACCATGTCCACTACATTGGGTAATATGAGTCTAAAGCCATTTAAAGCCGCTATTATTATACATGAATGAAGCAATGGCCACCACAAGAAGTACACTGTCCAGAAAAAGTCTGTTATCTTATGTCTAAAATGTCTTATTTTCTGATTATATCTACTATATTGGTAATACATGTCAATGTAAAGGTGACGATATGGGCGTTATATTGTGTCTCGAGGGCAATATTGCATCAGACTTCATGGCAAGTTGTGTACAATTTGAGCAAGATTGGTTAAAAAAAACATGGCCGCCATCAATCAAATCAGACGGGACTCAGCAACTAAATATAAGCCAAAAAGAGCAGTGAACGTTTGTGTAATGATGATAAAACTTTGAGTACTGAATATGCGTATTGCATGAATGCTAGCATGTTTTGTCGTGGACTTTAATCCTTTCATCCCCTTGAAAACGACTTACTTTTTGGTATTGTTGATTTAAGGCAGCTTTGGAACGATTAAGAACCTGGCCGCATGCCACCTAATGTGGAAGCCAAAGTTATCTATTATTTCATGAGTAAAGAGAAACGCTTCACACTCAGTCAACCATGACGTCTGTCTTGTCCCCATGTGATTGCTTAACGTGCCTCCTGTTACTTCACGGCCGTCTGACACGACTCTCTAATCCGGTCCACCACAGCAGCCACCCCCCCACCCCACCCCAATAATGATATTAATATCCATTGTAAGGTGCAAACTGCTGAGTCAGCATAATGAGCTAATTGTTGAGTAGCAGCATTTTAAAATGCATGTAGAGGTAGATAAAGCTGCTGGATGCTGGCTGATACTTCAAATGCAGCTACTGCCATCTTGTGGGGTTAATGAAAAGTACATCGAGAGGTTGCCTACAGCCACAGCTGGCAATGTTTTTTTTAACCTAGCGCTTATTAGACACCCAACTTTTGTGAACTTGAACAGCCGCATTGACTGGAATATGTATCGTTTCCGATGATATATTTTTGATATCTATTTATCAGTAGGAATGACATTTTTGCAATATAGTGATGGTTCAAAGCACTTTGAGTTTCAAAAAAACCCTAACATTTAATATTAGGGATGTCCGATTTTGGCTTTTTTTGCAGAAAACCGATATTGTCCAATTTTCAATTTCCGACACCAGATATGAGCCGATACCGATAAGTGTAACACGACATACCTCATGTGGCGGAATGAACATGAATGTGTTGTATACCGCATTTTTTAATATCGGTTTTCATGATCTCGAAAAAAATCTGCTTCCGATATCAACCTATATCACATTTTTATGCTGATATCAGCCCGATAATTATAGGTACTGATAATTATCGGCCATCTTTATTGAATCTCTTTTTGTGGAATTTCTTTGAACATGCAGAAAGTTTCACAGATGGTATGCTGAAAGAATAAATAACCACATCTGTCTCTGTTGGTTAGCTATTGTCCAGAAAAGTGTCTCTGTCACTCTTTAAGCTTACTCTACAGCATCATCGCATGTTCAAAGTTCAGGTCAGCATCAGTTTGTGGGGGGGCCTGGGTGGGGGGGTGAGAGATGCGACAAGTGACATCTTGCAAGGAGCTACAGTATGAGGAAAGAGAACAGTCAGAGTGTGAGGGACGACACGATGTGGTTGACTTTGGCCTATATAAAAATATGCATATTTAAGCACATTTGACACGTGTTCACCTAAATGAAGCATTTTCAACCATTTAGATGGCTGAATAAGCAAATATACATAAATATGTAGTATCCTACTATGGTCACTAGGTTATGTTGATTTACATACAATAGACAATAGCCACCAGAGGAAGTACTCAACAGAAACCACAAGTAAACAAGAAACAACAAGAAACTCTCCCAGTGCTAAGATGTATGAGTCTATATTACATTATCTTATTTACTGTACATATATATATCATATATGCCTTTTTTACCCTCTTATTACAGTATGTTTGCTATATATTGGGTAATACAACTATAAAGGTTTCAGGTCTTAAATTGCTTATTTTCAGTCATAGTGTCGACTATAATGGGTATAAAGGTGACTATAGGGGTGCTATTTCATATCTAGAGGGCTCTAATATGGTTAAACCACATATTTAGAAGGTCATAAATGTGAAAATATTAAATTTATGAATAAGTAATCCTACTTTGTGACTGACTGATAGGCCTTATGAGTAAGGAATTGTTGAAATTTTTGTGTTTAATCTTTTAAGGACTATTTTCTATTTGCCCTTCATGTGTTCCTTGGGTATAATATAACTAAAAATCATTTATTATGCATGTATGTGTTGTCTAAATAAAAGTGGATATTGTTATAACTCACAATGTAAGTCCTACTGCGGAAGCACGATTTGCTGCATTTAAGCATGCTTGTAAATTCCATAAACTATACCTTCATAAGAAACATGAATTCAACTTATAACTTCAAACACAGGCCGACACATAGCAATTTTCCTGAGAACTACCTCTCGCCCCCCCACCCTTTCCTCTAGTGGACTCTGTCCCTCTGCTGTCTCCACGCTCCTCTGCTCATCCCTAAAATGAATTCATCTGCACATCTCCGTCCATCCAACAGCACATTAACCCCGAGCACAGGAGGCATCCTATTGGAAAAAAATGTCCCTGCTGTACGGCTCGGTAGTGAAACATCACTTTGACCTCTCCACCTTGCGTGGCCCCTCCCCTCCCCACTCCATTCACGCCCTCACTCCACTTATTTAAGAGTCTATCAACTAAAACATATATAATTATATATACTGTATGCTTAAAAAACACGTGTTTTCTTGCTTTCTTAGCATGAGTTGCTATGCATTAGATGGGGGCGAGGGGGGGGTCGTTGGGGAGGGTCATGCAACACTGGCTGCTTTCTGGAGGACAGAGAAACTGTAATTGGGGACCATTAGCGCTTGCCTCGGACTAGTCATGCAGAGCCAAGCTTGGTGATTGAGACATAGTGACTGCACAGTCCCACTGCCGGTGCCCATGGCCCCCTACCTGGCTGACTTAGCCCTTGCGTGACCCCCCAGCACATACCTCCCTGCGTCCTTTGCTTGTGGTATTGTCTTTAAATAGACCTTGACTAGAGTCAGGGACAGACTAAAAAGCAATCAAATAAAAAAGTCACTTTTATGGCAGCGTTAAATTCTGTGGGGGCTAATCTTTACGTCATCACTTACCTGTCTGATAGCACCTGCACCGCTTCGTCCCAATAGCACACCTTGAGCTGGAGCATCTTCTACAAAATGAAATAAATAGCTTTTGTCATTGAGTCAATGACATTTAAGATAGAAATCCCAACAAATGAGCAAAATGAGAGAAGAATCCAAATTGGTAAAAAATTAGCTTGGTTGTTGTCAACTAACTCTCTTATGTTTATTTTGACCAAAAAAAAAAAACATGCAAAATTACAAGACTAAGGTAATAATGACGGTAATAATAATGGTATAATTGTAATAATAATAATAATAATAGTAATAAAGTTGTATGCACAAATGATGAAAATGGTCCTATCATGCAATGTTAAAACAATACCTGGATCCAGACGGTGATCCGGATCACCACCACCCCAAATTGAATCAGTTCTTCCATCATCCTATTTCTAACAATTCCAGAGAATTTCAACCAAATCCATTTAGAACTTGTCAAGTTATTTTGAACACAAGCAAACAAATAAACCCCGGCAAAGACATAGCCTCCGTGCTGCGCTTGGCATGGGTAAATATATTATTTTGCTTAAAAATCTGTTGAAAATATCATTTTTGTTTGCCTCTTGTTTGCTCATATTGTTTTAGTCTGATAAGAATCACCACCATCAATGAATGACAAAATCAAAACATCATTCAATGAGCTTGAAAAACGGTATCGGTATCAGCAATACTGGGCCCTGTATTTACTTGGTATTGGATTAATACCAACATTTGCAGTATCGCCCACACCAACGAAGCTAGACTGATTAGCATAATTAAAGCGGAAAACAAACGTCTGAAAAATTAAGCCTTTTAATAGAAAATCCAAGTTGAACGAAAAAAAAAAGGAATACGCAATATTATGCTAAATGAACTCTCAATGAAACTTTTAGCGAAAGGCCAAAGTAAATAAAAGGCAAATAGCTAAATAGCTAACAGTTTTAAATAAAAATGCAAAAAAGCCTGAAAAACCCAAAACCTCTACATTTGCATGTGCAGACTTCCTGATTCAGGGAGGATGACATTGGAGAACTTGATTGTACTATTTTTCATTCTATGGAGCATAAAGAGAGAAACTACATTCATCAAAAGTGGTGACAGTGACGATAAGCGGCATAGAAAATAGATGGGTGAACATTGGGACTTATTCCCATAATATTTTGATACATTATTAATTACATTCAAATGTCAACTTTTGTCATTTTACAACTTTATTCTTTATTCGACTTTTATTATTTCAACTTTATACTTCACAAATTTACTTTCATTGACTTCATGCTTGGAGACCAACATTTTCTTTTAATATTATGACTTTATTCCAGTATTTTTTTTTTCTAAAAATGATAGCCAGGGATTGTCGGAGTGGTGAAAATAGTTCATTTGTGGCCCAGTCGAGGGGGAAACAACAAAAGAGATTCAAAGAATTGTTTTTGTTTTGTCTGTCTGTTAACAGACTTCTTCACTCATGGTGGATGACATGAGATGATTGGACTACACCATTATTGGATTTGGGCCTGGTAAGAATGCTTCATTTGTGACTAAATGGAGGAGAAATAAACGTCAACAAAAGTGAGTGTTTTTGTGTTTGCCATGTCTGTACTGTACTTCCTGGTTCATGGAGGTTAACATGGACTGTACCATTTTTTGGACTTCTGGGGGTGGGGACTGAGAATGTTTATTTTGTGACCCAATGGAGGAAAAAAATCTGACAAAAGTGAAAATATGTTGGATGGTTGACAGACTACTTCCTGGTTCATGTAGAATGACTTACGACAACTGGACTGTACCATTTTGGTACAGCAAAACAAGACAAGATTCCACCTGTTGCATCAAAGGTTTGAGGGTATGGCTCCATCCAACTAGAAACTAAATATCAATGTGCATTTTTATCCAGATTTGCACCAACGCCACCGTAATATGGCGTTGAACTGTGTTAATATAGTTTTTGCATTCAAGTTGCTGTTGCACTTTCTGCAGCAAGTCAGTTTTAAGCACGGCTCTCATAAAGAGCCGGCCCGCTTTATGGCTCTGTTGCCCAACATCACATGCCTCCAGTGATGGGATATGATTTCAGATAAGAAAGTCAGCCAAACATGAAGCACGCTTCTCCTGCAAAGGCTGCTGAAAACATGAAGCACCGCACGCAGAAGAAAGTCACTTCATGAAAAGACAACGCACGTTTGTAGAATATGAAAGACGGCCTCATTGCAGTCCAGATTTCATAAATATCTTTATGATAAGCTGATTACCTTATCCTTGACAGCAGCACAGAGCGAAGGCAGTAAAGATGCAGGATTATGAGATGATGGTCCATAAAGGGTTTGCTGCAGATAAGATGCTTTGTGGCACTGGAGGGCGGGCAGGAAGAATGGACGCTTTGGGGTCAACACACACAAAAAACCCACACACATTTTCATTAGCACAACGCTAAAAACACACAAGATGTGGTACTTATGTGCTGACATGAAATGAAACTACCTACCGTGGCAATGAGTGATGTGTGTTTCCAGTAGTATCAGCGCTAGACGAGACCATAAAAACATGGCGGCCCATGAAAGGAAGCCAACCTTTGACCCCCTTAGTCATGCAGGATGTTTGCAACAAACACATTTTACATACAATCCAACACCCCTCAAGGCAGACAATGTCAGGAGAAGATGCACAAAATGTGAGATGGCCGCATTTTGCATGCAATTTTCTTCTTTTCTATTTTTCTACCACGGTTTAACCATTGCAAGTACAGCTATAAAGCTTTTAAAAAAGCCATAGTTTAATTGTGATTAATTATCTGGGATTTTTTTTTTTTTTTACATACTTTGACTGCTGCGTTCAGTGTCTCTGTAACTTCACGTCAGTCCAAGAGTCCCAATCTAAATACCCCCACTCACTGCCTGCCGAGGGTCTTTCTAATCTCCTGAATGGCTCCATTAATGAGCCTAATGGCATGTGAGCGATACCACACTTGAGCGAAACCGAGCGGGGTGAGTGCTTCGCCAACTTCCTGCATTGCAATGCAAAAAAAAAAAAAAAAAAGCTTCATGACAGAGAGGAAACCACTAGAACAAACTGCTCTCAGGTGCAGCAAAGCAGACCGGGCAAAACCATCATTTATGAAGCCTGTCACCCTTGGTTGCCCTACGCAAGGACAAAGGCTAAAGTTTGTGCATGGAAAACACACTCTCTTCACAGACAACATCATCATAAAGTATTAACTTCTAAGTGCATGCTTTTGCTGTAATAATAGGTTTTAGATTTTTTTTAATTTAAAGTAAGGCTTTAAATTGAGTCATTTTATGTATCATGGCAGCATAACATTGATTCTCAAATAGAAGCTATCACCAAATGGAAGTTGTTTATTCATATATATATATATATATAGTTGTCTTACTGTGGTGGGTAGGCACGGTAGCAAGTTTGAAGGTCACTTGTGTCACAAAAACATCACTGCGCTTGCAAACCATGCCATATAGGTTAGAAAAGGTTGCCCTCTTGTGACCAAAAAACTGAACTGCACGCAAAACAATACAATGTTGATTGGCTACGAAAATCGTCTACAGTACGCCACATTTAAAACCGAAGTGAGTTATATAAAGTGCATACTATGCACTTGAGAAATACAGTATTTTACTGGTACACAACAGTACAAGTCCCTTGAAATATACACATGCTAACAATCATGAAGCTAACAGGTTCGTTTCCACCACAGCCGAGTAAGGCTACACTTGTTGACGCCCTTTTCCTTTATCGCTAACCTTTTTTTTCACTTTGTTTTACTAGCCATTATGACACATGCCTGTCTTGGGAAAAAAGTGACAAATCTGGTCTTGTGGGCCGTCGATTAGAGCACTTAATCACTTAGCAGTGTGCCGAGGACGTGTTTACAAGGCAATGTTTCCAGTTTCTAAACACCATCGTGGCGGCCATACCCGCGCAGGGTGTACTACGGAAGTACGTCTCGAGTCAATCCTGCTGACAGTTTTATTCTATTGTCCTTGTTGTCGACTGGCAGGCAACAGTTGCAGCTAAGAAGCACTTTTATCTCCTGGTGCCTCTAAGGCAAGGTGTCCAAAGTACTGTTACTGTTACTCAGGACAGTCAAACAGGAAAACTAAAAGGAAAAAAGGTGCAATAATTTAAGAAAACAGCAGTAATTTCATGGGAATTATGCCAAAATATTTACATATTTTGTTATCCTCTGCAAAGTTTTCTACAAATGTTTGCCTTCAGAAGTCTATAAATTGGCAAAAGAGATAATTTAGATATTCTGCTATGCTAGGCCCAGTAAGGCTACAGCTAACAGTCGGTCACAACCAAATGTGTCCGTCCCATTTTTCCCATTTTTGTCATTCCCCAAATTGCTGCGTTTTCTTTATTTGTTCATGGAGAACATAGTTGTGACCATAAGGGAGTAAGATCTCGACATGCTTGGCGGATGAGCCGCATATGTGGTGGACGTGTGTAAGGAGTCCGCAAGCATGATATATATATGAAAAATGGACATTTTACCCAAACCTGACAGCAGCAAAACATACAAAAGACACACGTCGGCCTGTACGGATGGCGCATGAAGATGTACAAAGTGCAAAACGTATTGTGTGCAGCTGCCCTATAATCCAAATGGCCAAAAATGAGCATAAATCCCCTTTAAGGTAAATGTTGCTACAGTACATTAGCAAACTAAATCACAAACAATGATGACACCAAAGGCCACGCTCTAGTAAGTCAACAATTATTTTATTATTTTTATGCCATTGTTTTGGTTTTATAGCAACATACTGTCTAGTTCTAAAGATGTGCGATTTGAGAGCAATGACAGGCACACGTTTTGTGCAAATTGTAACAGCATCAGAGCAGCTCCAACATGGACGACAACAGCGACAACAACACATGCCGGAGGAAGCAACAATACTGAATTCCTTCAGGAACAGGAAGACTTCCCTTTTAAAAAACAAAAAAAAACAGCTCGCATGAAAGAATGTGATACTGTAAGTGTCCCGGTCGACACGTCTCATCAGCAAGTGGGTTAGGGTCTCTGCTTTAAGAAATATACTAAAAAGAAAAATGCTTTGTCATTCTTGTCAGAAAAATAAAGAGCGACATCACATAAACACACATGACGACCCGGCTAGGCGCAGTGCTAGCTGACAGAAAATGTTTTACCGCAAAATCATCTTTTACAAGCCAAGTTGGATTTGTTCAAAATGTAAAAACTCCATAATGTGCGTTTTGTTATGCTTTAACCATGCAGAAAAATATGCTTGTATGCATGGTGGCATGAAAGCAAGCTAGCCAGCGAGCTAGCTAGCTAGCTAGCTAGCTATCCAGCGTTAGGACACAACTAAAGATTCAAGCGACTTTCACAGTGACACCTTTAAAAAACAAACAAAAAATGCCATCACTTCACATTGCGGGAAAAAAAACACACACACAAACTTAGTAGATGCTAAATGAAAAATAATAATCAAAGTTTGTACATCTACCATCATTTTACAACTCAAAATCGGAGCATTGTAAAATGAACTAATTATTATTACAACGGTGCTCCTTTACTATTATTTTAACGCTTTATTAACAACCTAATGGTGTTAAGAACAAAAATACTCCGGCAATCACCGAAAAAGTAATCTTACACAAAAGTACATACAAAGTAAAAGTATCATCCATGCAACTGTGCACAAGCCAGTTCGAATCGTAATGTTATGTCGTTATTCAGAGTATGAGGCATCATAGCCTCTGATGCGTTTCCTGTGAAGCGAAACAAGAAAAGAAAGGAGGGGGAAAAAAAACATCCGCGGAAAACATCTCAGCCCGACTTAAAGAGCAAGATGGCCACCTGGCCCAAATAGAAGTAAATGAAATGCTTGGTCTCGTGGGTCACGTAGCTGCCGAAGTTCCTCCCGACGATGCAGTGCCAGGTGGGGTTGTACTTCTTGTCAAATTCCTACGAGGACGACACACATCTTGAGACGATTTCATCACTTTAACTCATTCAATTAAAAAAAAAAAAAAAAACAATTTACTTGCAAATACAACACTATGAACTAAGTGTGGTTTTTCCACATTTGGAACTAAACAAGGCTGCACGGCCAACAAGTGGTTAGCATGCAGGCGTCACAGCGAGGGGACCCTAGTTCAATTCCACCCTCGGCCATCTTTGTGTGGAGTTTGCATGTTCTCTCCGTGCATGTGTGGGTTTTCTCCGGGTACTCTGGTTTCCTCCCACATTCCAAAAACATGCTAGGTTAATTGGCGACTCCAAATTGTCCATAGATATGAATGTGAGTGTGAATGGTTGTTTGTCTATATGTGCCCTGTGATTGGCTGGCCACCAGTCCTAAACAGAACTAAACTGTGTGTGCATGCATTAATATTTCCCTACAATGCTAAACCTTCTGCACGCTACACACCTCCATGCTCTTCCACTTCCTCCTTGCAAAACATCCACGCTGAACTCTTATCAAACGAAATTCTGCCGCCTTATGGTCGTTTTTATGGCCAACAACTGCTGTACAAGTGACATCTTTTAGTGTGCAGTTGCGCAAGAAAAAGTACAAGATGTAGAAATACGTCCTTCACATTTATCAACACATAAATACATCGTGGGTATTGAATGAGTTAAGTAATGGAAAACTTAGGTCTTGACATTTTTCTTAATTTGTCTTTTTCCATTCGGTACCCTGCAGTATTGTACAAACTCTCTAATAAGTCATTTTTTCTTGTTTTGTGGATCAAATAAATACAATTACAAAAAATAAATCAGAGACACATTGTTATGGTGGACAGTGATTGTGTGCAGCTATTTTTTTGGACATGAAAAAAATTATAAAAATACTTTAACTAGAATAGTTAAAATAATACTTGTAAATTATTTCAATTTTTTCATTTATTAATAAATAAAAAAATTAAAATATATTTATTATATTTTTTAATTTATTAATTAATATTTTCAAATAATATTCATTATTTCAAATAATAAATTTATTAATTCATGTTTCAGTTAATGTTATTGTACATTTATATCACAATAAGAGAAATACACACATTTTCTTGTTATATAAAATGGATTATCATTATATTATTAAAAGCGTTACTAAAAGCATTTTTCTCAATGTTTTTGCTAATACCCGAATATAGATAGATAGATTATAAACAATTGTTTGTTTTTTTCTTTAATGGAGCTATGTTTTGAGCGACCATTTTTTTTAAGTGTTTTAAGTTTTTTTTTATAAATGCATTCATATGAATGTTATTCAGGCCGTCTGGCCCCAGTTGACATTTTGTGGTGACTTGTATATTAAAATGTCTAAATCATGTGTGGTGTACCTTCTTGATGTAGGCAGCAATGTCTTTCTCTATGTTGTACTTCTCCATGGCCTGCGTGGCACAGTCCACCGCGTCCTGCTGCATGTCCTCAGACATATCAGCGTTCTTGATGACGGCCTTCCTGTCGGTCATGATGACGATGATGCTGAGGAGGAAGAAGAGGGAGAGCAGTGACGTAGTGTGCTGAAATCAACACCGCGTGTGACCATTGCAAATGTCAGTCACGCGCAGGATAATTAGCATTGGATGTGCCCAATGATGCAGCATACATAGACTCATTATTTATTTTTTTAACAAACTTATTGTTGTAACGAGTCATCCTCGGCTTGGGTGACTTTGCGATGTATGGCTTGGAAACTTGATACAGGTGGAGAGACAATACTTCGCAAAATCAATTGCACACAGATGCACATTATGAGGCGAGGCGTTAAAACAAGCGGGTAAATGGCTCATTGCACACTGACAACACATGAATCACTTTGCAGTAGCTTACATCGAAACAAGTGAGAAACGACAATAATTCCCATTTAATGGCAATAAATAAATGTATCTCACCGTCTTCGTTCAGCTGCAGAAAAATAAAGCTCGTCAAATGTGGCTTTAAAACGGCAAGTTTGCACGATGCTCCGTCTATAATTGCTTTTTAAACATATACACAGTGAGCATGGAGGTACGTTTGCGCTCCACTCTCGACTGCTCCGGTGCCCCGCCCCTCTTGCGTGAGACTGCGTCCTCCCATTGGCCGAGTCACCGCCTCGCCGCGCTGTGCAGGCGTTTTCCTCCTGCTCGTCTATGCCGGCATCTTATTTCCTCCCATAATGCAACACTCGGCGTGGCGTGGAAACAGCTGATAACACACTATTGGCTTTCGAGAAGAGTTTCTAAACATAAAACTGAGACTTTACTCAAAAGCCTACATTTATGTGCTAGTTTATCCATACACCTTCAGTTTCTAGCTAGCATTTATCTTCAAACTGTAGCGAGTACCAAATGTGGTACACTGACACTTTTTTATAGCCATACTGTACATGATATAACTGCCATCACTTAGTATCCAAGTACTAGTGACCTAGTATCTGATGAAATTGAATTCATTGCTTAAATTAAATAGTCCTCAAATGCTATAAGTCAAATACCTGCAAGTACAAACCCCATAAGGAGCTGTAACTGCAAACTAGGTGGCACTTGCAAAGCTAATGTTGAGGCTGCATAAAAAGCTTGAGAACCATCGCATAATGCATAATCAATGGACCAAACAGGCCAAAAAAAAAACAGCATTCTTTGGCTCGTTTTGAAATACTTTTATTGAAAATGCTAGAAGGAAAAGTTAAGCAAAATCAAAATACAAATGAGGTTCCCCATAAGAACCCCAACCCTCCCCAAATTTTGATTCCCTCATACCAGGCATCTACGATTCCATCCTTTGATCCAACTTCCTGGTCCTCTGTTTTTCTCGTCAACTAGTGCCATTATCACTGAAAAACTTAGATAGGCAGGTGGCAGGCTATTAGGAAAAAAAAAAGTTGCTCTGGGACATCCCGTTAAAATTAGTTCTGCAAATTTGAAAATCCTGGAAAACTGATCCCGTTCCGAGCATCCATCCTTGCCTATCCCTTCCCTAATCGATCCACTCATCCAGCTCCAAGGATTGGGATCCACTGAGCCACTCCTCTCCAATCAAAACCTTGAAATACCAGGAAGAAAATCAGAGGCAAACCGTTAGAATAGAATGTCAAGCTTATGGGCCAAATTTGATGAGCACTCATGTTTTAAAAAAACTGCCAGAGAACAAAAGAATCCCTAATTTAAGAGGGATACTTTTGCGAATTGAATCAGATTTTTTTTTTTTTACATTTGACAGCAAAGATGTTACACTTACATCACAACACTTGATGCTTTTTCTCTGTGACAGGCCACAGGGGCACGTTAAAATTTGTCATCTATGACAAAATGCAGCACAAGTGGCTTTGCTTAAGTATGACATGCACAACAAAGAAACCTAACAAAACAAAACAAATTTATGGAATATAAAGCATACCATTGCCTTGACCTGCTGTCCTATCCTGACCATACAAATGAAATGTGCTCCACAATGGTTTTATTCCAAATCACTTTAATCCTTCTCTTCAGATGTCTAAAGGAAGACACAAGGTAAAATACAGTTAAAGGTTGGGCTCTTTGTCCAAAACAGCCCTCCCACAAATATTCAATGAGAAGCCTCTTATAAAAAAACAAAAATACACTTGCAAAAACTTTGAGTGTGCCTTACAACTCAATGTTTTTGAAGCTAAGCACATTTTGAAGGAAAAAAACAAGAAGACAAAAGGGGAGAAAGGGAGGAAAAAGGAGGGAGGGGGTACATCTACATACCAAGCTCATCCACATGGACATCGGGACAAAAATTAAAAACCAACAGCTGACATCTGGAGGAACTCAGAGGTAAAAACAGTGGAGGGATCACGTCAACATGGTATATCAAGAAATGGGAGGGACGGAAAAAACATCAGGTTTTTTTTTTAGGAGCGAGATCGAGAACGGCTGTGACGAGGCGAGTAGCGTGGCGATGCTCTGCCGCGGCCTCTGGAATCACTGCGGCTCCTGCTCCGGCTGACACTGCGGCTCCTGCTCCGGCTGCCACGGCTGCGGGAGCGTGATCTTCCGTAACTGGGGCTGCGAGGACCATCTAATTTCACGCGAACGTAAGCCGTCTCTCCCTGGCGGACACAAAAGAACTGGACATTGAAGGGACAACATTCCTTCCCTGGGTTTGTGGACAGTCCATAGAGACGGAAACAAAGGAGCACGTATCAAGAGAGTACTCACCTTTGGCACAGCAAAGACACACAATCCATGCCAAGAGACCAAAGCAGTACACATACCTCGTGCGAGCGGAATTTGGAGTTGTCCAGCTTTCGAACGGCATAGGTCATATCTTCTTTGCGCACAAACTCTACAACACCGGTTCCATCTCTGTAAACGTCGGCATAACACACATCGCCCGCTTCACGCATGTGGTCCTTCAAGTCCTGCCAGCTGCCACTCTGAGGGAGACCTAAAATAAAAAAAAATAAAAAAAAGAATTGACACGATTCATTTATTTTGGGTCAATTTTCCCAGTTATGCTTAAATAACACTTGAACAGTCACAACAGTGCACTATATGCTACCATGTCTCCAAAATCACTCAACATGATATGAAGAGACAATAAGGAACAGGGAATGTAAACTAAGCAGATGAAATTCGATACTTCTCTTTTGCAGTGTAATCCTAGATCAAATCACAACAGTGCATGGGATGCGACCCCATCTCCAAATATACTCTACATTACTGATAAAGAAAATAAAATGTATATAATTCTGGTGAAGACGCTTGTTTGCAATAACCTCCGACAACATGCTCCAAATGAGAAACAGCAAATATTATAATTTTCAGTCCTATGTGAAATGGTATGAAAATCAATAAATTATAGATGGTGTAATTAATCAAATGCCTGTTTTCTTAACTGATTGCTGCCAGGTCAGAAACAATTGCATTTTGCAGCTACAGCCTGTCAGCCAATGATTCTAACTAAAGAACTTCCTCCTGTAACCCCAGGTCACCGTCCTTTAATGCGTGGATAGCATACCTACAAAACAAAATCTATAAGAACATTATGCACAGCTGACTCAATCGCATTTGTGTTGGTTGGTTAAAACAACTTTCAATTTTACATAAAATAAGGTAACAGTATTCCAACCAAACATTAGGAGACAAAGCAGCTCAGCATCGCCCGTGCACCAAGCACCCCATTACCCCAAAATTAGTTCAAAATATGAGGAGGTCCAAAGTAGAACCATGGTCAAAGGGTACAGATTGTGAGCAACTGTATTTAAACTGATCTGAGTGCAACTCACACACTGTGCAAATGTGGTATAGTCATTCAATTGCCAATTACATTTTTTTTTTGGCCAAACATGATGTGGATTAGATTTTTTTTCATGTCCATGTGAATTGTACAGTATTGACAAATGCAACCTAGGCCTCTTTCATTTGTGGATAGGAATCCGATATGTATCTAACAATGCTGCACTGTCTGAGCATTCTTGATTATCCAACCTATACATCATCAAAAGGATTGCTTCGCCATGCAAGGAAAAGTACTTCACAGATGTAGGAAAAAGCTGTCATCAAAAAATTTGATAGATAAAAGTGTCAGTGAAGACATTCACCCACATGCTCCTTGGAACAACACAACACGTTCCTCACGCTGCCATTGACAAAAGCCTCTTCCTATTGCCACCTACGTGCCAAGAAATGCCATGTTTACTTCCATATCATTGTGTATGCATGGAACTTCCCAAACACACCGTGTTCACATTACTCACAAATCTTTTAAAAAGTGATGTCAACTGCAATTACTACAATATACATAAATTACTACAGAGAATTCAATTAAAAAAAAATCAGAATTGGCCATTATAACGCGCAGTGCAAAATAGTCAGTCTGCTGGCACTGTCAGATCAAAACAACTCAAATCACATCAGTCTTGACAACCTGACTGCGATTTTTATAACTTCAAAGTACTGCACAAATACTTTCTCTCCATTCAACAACGTTTTTCATTTCCAAACTAAAAAAAACTCAAAAGGTCTCCTGCACTTGGAGTCAGATTACTTGATGTTGAATGTCTACAGACGTTAGGAGTATACTTTCAAGACATTCGCCTTTGAAAAGCTAAAATTAAAACTGCATGTTTTCAGTGTCACCGTAATGGTGTAATTGGGGGAGCCAAGCACAGCACACAAGTACCACAGCAAGGCAGGAGAACAACGCATGCACCATACTTAAAAGTTACTGTCTTCTTACCGGACACAACAACCCTGTACTCCGAGCGCCTGGACGGAGGACCATAGCGGCCTCTGGGAGCTCCACCGACCCCGCTGAAACTGCCTCTACCGGAGCCTCTGCCGCTCCGAGGGAATTCGACGCGGAGTCTGTAGCCGTCATAATCGTATCCATCCCGGCCATAAACTGCATCGCCCGCGTCCCTGTTAAAAAAAGAGCAAACATAAGTCGTGTAAGCTAGAGGGATGTGTCAGTCTACAGAAGACGCTAGTAAGTTAAACGCACATGTTAGCAAGTAGCATGATGTGTGTGTGGGTTTGCCAACACACCTTGACTCATATGGCGAGGCGTTATGCGGGTGGAATGATAAGGAGCTCGTTGGCATACCGCACCAGAGAATATGCAACCACAATTCATACAAAAAAGTGAGCAAAGGGCTCAAGTGTGGTGGCTACTGGATGTTAGCACAGGTGTTAGCCACAAAATGGCGCTACTCGGCTGTAGCTATGCTAAGCTAGTGATAGCATCTTACCTTGGGTCTTCGAACTCAATGAAAGCAAACGGCGGTCCACCTCTCCTGTTTTTCAGGTCTATATCCCGAATGGCCCCGTACTTGTAGAAAACCTCCTCTACGTCTTTCGTGCGAATGTCAGGGGGAAGGTTCCCGACATAGATTCGACAATCGTTGTTCCCTGCCGGGCCTCTCACTACGCCAGACATCGTGGATGAATGGATGGCTCGTCGCTGCTTAAAAACGAACTTAAATAGTCAAACTGTGTGGAAGTGCGATACGATACCACGTTAAAATGAAGAAAAAGGGTGGGCGGGTTGACGTGCTCTGTGAGCTGTTTTGTGTGGAGACAAGCTTCGTCTTCACCGTGGCGTCCACACCAGACCTCCCCTTTTCCCTACCTCAGCGAACGTCCTATGGCGCCGCGTCCAGGGCAACTTGGCATCCGCGTAACAAAATAGTCCACCGTCTACTGTACTGTAGCTAAGGAATCCAATGAATCATGACGTCATGACATGCGTAATGTCTTTACACAGTTAATACAAAAGTAGCTTCCTAGCTGGTAATAGTCACATTTCTTGAATTAAGATACGCCAAGTTGTGTGATAGTTGTTGGCATGTGATATGTTGCTGTCTGAATGCTATGCTGGCAAAGTAAGTAAGATACCTGTTGTTTTGGAGTGTTATGTTAGAATAGTCAGGACAGTGCATGGCATGCTGTAAAAATTAACATAACTGTATACTGCAAAACAGTTATGCAAGAATAGAAAGTGCACCATACGGTATGTTTCCAAAATTACAAATGACATGAAAAAAAAACATAACCAATGTGCTCTGCTACATGATTGATAGCAAATAAACAACACAAACGACTATATGATTAGTGAAACAAGGTGGTAGTTGTTTTGCAATGTTATGCTAGAATAGTCATGATGGTGCATGGTATACTGCTGTCTCCAAAAAAGTAAAGACAAAGTAAAGAACAGAGTATTCTACGTATGTTGTTGTTTTTTAACCAACAAGTGACTACCCTAAACTTGCATTGAAATACACGGCTCATCTCCCTCATTTACAATTTTTAGTCTTTTAGTTACGTGTTCTTTATTTACAGTACTTCTAATTTTAGTGCTGAAAAATACACCCTTAAAAAAGTGACCAATAAAAGATTCCGGTGTACAGTACCTTCATTTAACGTTCTTCTTTTTTGATAGTTTTTTGCTATCTTCAATTCATCCACTAGATGCCATTACAGTCCACATTTTAATCCATATACATCCATTGTTTAAAAAGAAGAAGCTGACAGCCAACCATAATTTACAGGTAATTTAAGCTTTGATCGTACATGACCGTGCTGTTGTCAGTTATAAATATACTTTGGTTTGGGCAATTGCAATTGTACAGTGTGTGCCAAAAAATCAGAAGCATTCTAAACACATTTAGAAACAGGATTTAAATATAAACTTGAACATAAGACACAATTGGTAAAAGTACATGAATGCACAAAAAATAGCATTATTACCATAGATTGATCAAGTACAAACCCTGATTGTTCAGAAACAAATAAAAAATGGAAAGGCACTGCTGTATAAATGAACTTTACTGAAGACTATGTTGATATATACAGCTGGAGTAGCGGCTTTTGGCACAGTCCTGAAGAAGCTGGCAGAAACACTATATCAATCCCCTTGTTTGGGAACCTTTAATTTATTTAGTTTTTAGACTCTGAAAGTGCACAAAGTCGATCAAAGAGGCTCCTCAAGGCACCACAAGCAATGTAAACATGACATAAAAGTATCAGTGATTGTCTCAGCAGCTTTTGTTGACACAGATTTCACTACACAAGCAGAGTAGTGGGGATAGAGGGTAAAAATCCCATCACTGACACTAGTGACATCTGTAATAATGCTGTGTCAATGAAAATAATTTCTGGTGGTGACGGCTTGTAAGATGTTCATTCACTGCTGTTAAGTGTTTTCTATTGACCAATGCAGAGTTAAAATAAGACTTACCACAAGATCATTGTCCAGCTGTGTCATGTGAGAGTTTATCAGAAGGATTAATCCCCTCTAAGGTGGTTGACACTTCCGTGTCCACCTGTGTGCGTAGTCTCACCACCTTGTCCACCTCTGTGGCGGTGCTCCCCTCGCCCTCCGCTCGCGCATTCCCCCTCAGTCACTTGATGCGGTGGCGCACCAGCGAGGACTGGTCGGTGATTTCCCCAGAGTAGCTTCGTCGCCGGCAGGGCAGGACCAGTAGCAGCAGCAGAATGATGAGGATGATAGCACAGACGGCCATCAGAGCGTAGGAGATGACCCAGATCAGCGGTTCCTTCAGAGCCCTGCCCGAGCAGTCGGTTGCCACGTCCGCTGCTGAGAAGGGCCCAGCAATTTCTGACAGAGGCACTCCGCTGCTTACTGCAGAGACACGTCACATTGTTGCACACTCTTAGAAGAGAGACACTATTTGAAGACGATTGAGTGCAAAGCTGCAGAAAGACAGTTCAGAATTTTCATACATGTAAGATGGTGTCGCACATGTAATTATAATGCCTCTTCTGATTTTTGAGGTATGATGTAACTATCCAAAAGCAAATACCCACCGGTATCTGTAATTAGCCACTGGGTCAAAAAACATTGGCATCTTTATCTAATAATTAACAAAAGCCATCTTTGTTCCATATCTGGACAGAGCTCCAGTTTCCTCTGCTTTCTGTTTAATAGTTTAACCAGTGATTAGCAAGTTAGCATGAAGGCAAGTCAGTATGTACAGTATGCATAATAAGTAGTGGATGTAGCCTGACCTGCACAGTTGCTGAGAGCAAAGCCCAGTCTGCGCTGGGCACGATCAAACACCACATAGAAACCCTCCATCACTGTCGCTCCAATCACAAGGCCATTAGTGGATGACGACACTCCAAAACGGTAGCAGTCCAGTGTGCCGTCCACATCCGTGATTGGCTGGATGTACAGCTTCAACATACAAGAGGAAAACATGATGACGACTTACATTTCAGGAATGTTTGTGCTTGCATTAAGGTACCTGAGGCAGGATGGTGATGCGAAATGACTGGCTGGTGTTAGTGTCCCTCAGGTAGATTGACAGTTTGGGGAAAAACCTCCAAGGGGTATCTCCCCTCATCCAGCATGCCAGCTTGGTCCCATCCCAGAAGCCTGAGGAGAAATCCTGAATCTGAAAGAAAAACGGAAAATTTGGACACTTCTATCTTTAGTCACAGATGAAGTGAATGGGAATATACGTACTGTACATTCAACTAAGTTAAAATATTGTATAGTGTATTGTAAATATTGTATAGTGTCGCAGAGGAAGTGAGTGTACCCCTCACCTTCCAGCAAGCAACAAGAAACAAGTGCATATTTTTGAGTAGTCCACTGAAAATGAGTCAACACACAGCCATTACTGTTGAAATAGATGGCAACAAATGAATACACAGTGAACATGTCCAAATTCTATCTTCAGTGTGAATAAATTATTTAGTGTGAGAATCAGTCACTTTGTTTACATGCAGTCAATATTCCAGTTTTCTGAAACATTCCAACCCATTTACACTAGGGGTGTGAATCTCAGCACCTAGGACGATTCGATACACATCTCGATGCACTGCCAGCGATACGATAGTTTAACAATACATGGAATTTTCTGGCGATACGATGCGATACGATTCACCCTCTTCACGATACGATATGATGCGATAATCATTTAGTTCAAATCAATGCAATCCAATATGATGTGGTGCAATTTCTTGCGATATGATGCAATTCAACATGATGCAAATAAGCAAAAAGAAAAAATGGAATTCAGTATGGTCCTACAAAAAGGATTTGGCTTTATTCCATAAAGGCACTTGGCAGTAAATTCAACTAAAGTGCTGTTTGTCTTTTTTACTATGCACAACTTCTTGATCAATATTTTTGCCATCTTAGAACAGCAACAACTTTTCAAAAACAACTTTCCTCACACTTTCACATCGGCTATGCAATTACAATAGCAGTGGATCAGTGGTGGAGTAAAACAATTCAACAATAATTACTGCTGTAAAAAATACAGTATGCAGCAACAACAAAGTTAAAGTGACACTTTCAACAGTGGAATCAATGTTTGTTTATATTCCTGTGTGCAAAACAAAACATACTGCTAATATGAATGCACTAGCAGCTAGGCTAATACAGTAGAGGGGGAGCAGAAAGTGTAAAACAACTTCTATCCTTTTTAAATTGTTTCACAATTCAGGAAGAAGCCAACTGCTCTGCTGTTCTAATGTCACCTGCTGTGCTGAACACTTGTCCGGGGGGGGGGGGGGGCACACCTGTTGCAGGGATGGACAAATACAGCTCCTGGACAATTTACAAATAGCAGTGGAAGATCCACTTGTTCTGACCTGATTTGCTTGGTTTTTCCCCCGTGTCCGACGAGGAACTAGACGGGGAGGCGGCGGTAGACTTGTCCGTGTTGTGGTGTCCCCTCTTTAAGGGGGGGTCTGCATGTTTGTAGTGCTGCCATTGTACGGCTTCTTAACGCGGCATTCTTTGCAAATGACGGACGTTTTGTCCACCTTTCCGCCGTTCTTTGAGAATCCATAGTGTTTCCAAACATTTCATTTAAACGTTGCGGGAGGGTTAAATATAGAAACTTCCTCGCTGCTGCTTGCGTGCAAACGTCCATGGTGTTTTACTAGTAGTCGTATGTGCCTCACGTCTTCCGTCCGTATTCAATACAAAAGGGGAAATAATGATGGTGCATTCACTGCACCTGGGGAACAGCAGGTGAACATTAATAAAACCGCGCTTACATCGGATTTTACCCACAAACTCATCGCGATGAATCTCGATTTCACCCGTCAATAGCATCCATACCCAGTGAATGAGCCGATGCGCATGCGCATCAATGTATCGATTAATATCGATTATTTTCCACGCCCTTAGTTTACACGCATGAGCAAACAGGATTATTCCTATATACTACGTACATGGTAATGGTAAACAATCGGGATAGCCCTATCAAAACAGCGACACACGGAGAATGTCATGACACAATTCACATAATTTCCGCTTCTTCCTGAATACAAAAACAACACCAGCAAGGCATCTATAGACCGTCTATTCATTCATTCATTTTCTACCGCTTTTTCCTCATGAGGGTCGCGGGGGGTGCTGGAGCCTATCCCAGCTGTCTTCGGGCGAGAGGCAGGGTACACCCTGGACTGGTCGCCAGCCAATCACAGGGCACATATAGACAAACAACCATTCACACTCACATTCATACCTATGGACAATTTGGAGTCACCAATTAACCTAGCATGTTTTTGGAATGTGGGAGGAAACCGGAGTACCCGGAGAAAACCCACGCATGCACGGGGAGAACATGCAAACTCCACACAGAGATGCCCGAGGAATTGAACCCCGGTCTCCTAGCTGTGAGGTCTGCGCGCTAACCACTAGACCGCTGTGCCGCCCTATAGGCCGTCTATAAATGACAAATTCAATACTTCCTGTTTAAGACCCAAGATTCCTTTCAAATGGGACGTGCGCAGAACACAAATCAATATTCCTTTAGATGGGGATATACCGATATACCGTCATATTCATAACCCAATATTCAGTTTAGAAATGGAGTAACCTGGGGTAATATTTAGGTTTTTAAAAACTAGAATATGAGCATATTCGTGTTTTTCAAAAGGGTTATTGCTATTCCGGTTATGATGGGGTTATTTGACCGCATGTAAACCTAGCCAGTGTTATGCATTACTCCTCCCGGGCATGGAATTACTGTTTGTGGAATCCTCTTTCACTACTCCATTAGCACATCTCTGGTGGAGATAGAGGATGTTGGTGCTCAAGTGGGTTCAGGTCTGGCGGAAACATACTACCATTCGACCCTCTTTCCCATCCCAATGGAGGGGTATGGTCCTTTAAAAGATGGCCCGTCATAAAAATGCAAGGGCTGTATTCACTTACGTGAGATACTCTGTACTACTAGTGTAGCAAAGATAGTATAGTATACAATTCAGAATTCTGAGAAATCTGCGTCCTTGACTGACGCGCTATGCTCCCCCATGCATCCCTTTGCTCTTGACATGTTTCATCATAGTGTGGAGAAGACGGCGGCGTACCAGAGAGCTGCGTGTGATGGCGTCCACCACCGCATTGAAGACGTTGATGGGGAGTCGCAGGAGCGTCGTGCCGCTGTCAACTATGGCTTTATCCATGTTGTACTGAAAGAAAGCGCGACAACAGAAGTGTAGCTTGTCAGTGGAGCAGACTCCTATTGGAACACCTTGAGCGAGTAACAGAACATCAAGTTTGTATTTAAAGCACTGACAGCAACCAATATGACTTTTGGCCTCAGATACCACAAGCATCTTGTGATGGTTCTTAGTCAAATATAGGGGAAAAATGTAGTCCAGAGATGACAAGAATCATGTACTAATATACTGAGAAGAAGATGAAGTGTGGGCCAATGAACATGAACATATTGATCTGGATTTTGACCTCATCTACCTCCCATATATAAGTGCTTTGTTGTCTTTAGAACATGATGTCCTATAGTGACTTTGCATGGTGGTATTTGACTAAATCCAGTTATCATCTGCGAAAAGATCACCTCTCTGCAGTCCAGATCCAGATTCTGTTCGCCAACCTCCAGCTTTAGAACCTCTACCTGGTAGTACCACTCCTCAACTATAGGAGTGTACCAGATGGACCCCCGATACAGAGATGGTTCAGCTCCTCCCAGGATCTGCAACACAGAAAGCTGCAATTTAAAATCATCATTACAAACACAACAATTATGCGTAAGTGCTCATTATATTATATTGTGCCTATTATCCATCCATCTTCTAAGCTTATTGTGCCTAATATGAGCACTATTAATAATTAATATTACAATGCTTGTAATAATTTTATATATATATGTATACAGTATATATACACAATGTGTGTATATATACACACACACAATATATAAATATATATATATATACACATACATATATATATATATATATACATACACTTTTTAAAAATTTTTTTCATCAAAGCCCCTGCTGACTACTCACAAGACTTCCACCCGGAGCACCAACAGAGCTGCCGGCTAAAATTCCAGTGCCACACATTTGGAGGGAAAAGACATCAGGAATGCCGAGTTGTTTCACCACAGAGTTGAAGAATGGCTCCACTGATGAATCTGGCTGGTAAGAGACAAAAAAATCCCCACACACAATCATTAATTTGAGGTGGTAGCTTTTTACATTTGCACTCAAAGTTTTTCAGTTTCTTTCAGTGTGTGAAAATGTTGGCCTCATCCCTGACCTTCTTTTTTAATCTTTATTAGTCAATGACAGAACAACTGAACACAAATTTTAGCTTTTAAATAACTACAGAATTGTTGTAATTCAGCCACACTGGATGGTTTTCCAGCATTAAGCCCCTTTGTAAGGTCTTACCACAGCATCTCTATTTTATGCAGGTCAGGATTTTGACTAGGCCACTTAAAAGTCTTCATTTTGTTTTTCTTCAGCAAATCAGTGGTGGACTTCCTGGTGTGTCTGGGGTCATTATCCTGCTGCAGAACCCAAATTGGTTTCAGCTTGAGGTCACAAATAGATGGTTGACATCAGAATTCACAAATCTGTCCTGAAGCTACCACCACCATATTTTACAGTTTTACTGTCACCAGCTGGGGTGCTTTCCAGCGCCCCCCTGATGAACTCCAAGAAGGCCGGGTACTCTGAGCTGCCGTTTGCATGTACGCATAAAAGACATTCAGGACTCTTTCCCCAGCGCAAAGACGTAGGGAAATGACCCTCTTGTTTACCGGGGATGACTCCAACACAGAACCACCAAGCCGGGGGGATATTAATAAGCCCACACCAGCTCTGAATTAGTGATTGTGCTAGGGTTTATAAAACTGTCTGCTCACAACATTTTTTGCTGAACCATTGCTTGCCATGCATTTTTTAAAAACTCCAAATCATAAGAAGACACACATTAACCACATCACATTATCAAATATTTCGAATTATGAATTATTCCCGCTCACAAATTTTTGGAATGTGAATGGAATGGCTGGACAGACTCGAATAGCCATCAAGTCCATTAAATCTGGAGTTCAATAACACATTTTGTGATACCACCCTTGTTTGAGTATATAATGTGCATTTGTGGCTTTAAAAAGTTCCATTGAGGTTTTATGTATTTAAAAAACTGCATGGCAGACCAGACCTAATGTTTTCGCGAGCCGTACAGTATGTGGCCCACGAACTGTAATGTCCATTTTACTCCAGATCCCACATTCATTGTGATTTTCAAGGTTTCTGGATTCAGTGTGTGTGGTCTCACCCGAGCCAACATTGGATAGGCCAGTCCAAGGATGCCCTGCCAGTTGATGCCGGGAAGGAAGAAGCCCTCAGATGACAAGATGGTGGCTAGGTTGACAGTGATGGTACCATTTAGGCCTCTGGGAATGGATACAATGTCGACGGCCAGTTCACCCATCCAGTTGCCCTGGGTGTACCTGACAGCCACCACTTGGCCAGCTGAGCTAAAGGAAGTGGAGCTACAGGAAGTAGTTAAATTAGAACATACATTGTGATGTTACCTGATAATGTTATTAAAGGAAAAGACCATACTGTCAATTATGTATACGCACAGTGCAGTGTTGAAGAAGTGGGTAATAAATGGGTGTGAAGCTGCAGCCACTGCAAAGTTACTGCTGCCCGTGTCCACCAGGATGTTCAGCTGAAAGACACACACAAGAGGAGATGCTTTAACAAACATTAGCTTTTGGCTGCTCCACCCGAGAGCTCACGTCTATCTTTCTGGATACTCCCAGTGTCATGGAAACCCTTATGTATGACTGTGTGTAAAGATCACAGAAGGAGAAAAAAGAGACGATCATCGCATGCTTCATGCACATCGTGGAAAGCGGCAGTTGAGATAACATTGTCTTCGAGACATCAAATTAAAGAGTATGAAATAATGAGTCGAGGAAGGTTTCTCTCACTATTACAACAAAGTGGAGGCTGCATTAACACCTTTGTGCAAGAGGCCCCTCACCCTGACACGGGACATTAACCTAATGCCTAATAGACTCCCGAGGCTTCCCCCACTAAAGACCAATTAGTTTGCAGAGACTCTTCTCTCAGTATGCTTACATACACTCAACTACAGCATGAATTTAGTTGACCAGATTTTTAAAACACATGTAAACACCTTAATTAGCGGAGACTATGAAATTGGAAACTAGATCCCTCTTGCATGTATACACTTTCATCAGTCAATCAGAGGGGCAGGCTTTGACTAAAACCAATACTGTACATAATACTGTTATAATAAAATACTGTTTGGTTAGTCAGTGATAAGTACATAACAATAACGGTGATAGTATGGTGACCAAAAAAAAAAGTATTCTCAGCCTCTCATAGCCTTTCAATGAATATATTTCAGTGAGTAACAGCATTCACAAGAGGTACAATCGTCACAATCAAACGTAATGATGAACGAATGGAAGGCCCATATAACATTTGGATATCATTGACATGTAATCTAAACGTGAGAAATAACTTGCTGTGTAGTACAAAAAAACCATCATCATGGAGATTGTTTTCAATCTCTTCAAGTAACACCATAACCACAAGAACCAAAGCAGATGATTCACAAATTTACTGGTTTCCGAGGTCGTATCATATCATAACTATAGTCGTGTGGAAATGTACTCTATACTGCAATGCCAGAACGGAGTCTCAAAAGTCTCCTGCCCTTTTCTGTTGAAAGCAATTGCAAATTTCATGTAACACACATAGAGTATGTCATTATCTGATCACAGTATTTTGCTTCTTGCTGTGTGAACATGCAACTACTTCCTACGTAGACCCATCTAACTAGTACTTGATATTCACAGCTCATGGAACGTAGAAATATGCTGAAATGTTCCAAGACCATGACAATATTGCTATGTTGAGTGCTCCCTCCTAAATGTAAACGGATACCTCCACAGTCCACTTTTCACACCACGTCGTGGTATGGAAAACACAGCCTCCTTGGTGCAGGTAATTATCAACAATGGGCTACAGACTGATCCAGGCCAGGATGCGACTGAGTCAAGCAGGACTAAGACTTATCACTTCCTGCTCACTGCACTGGCATTGGTCCAACTGCTGTTACCGTGCCATCGAAAACACCTATTGTGTGTTGCAGCAACACAGTCGTTCGAATAAGTCTTAGCTGGCCAAACAGGCCAGAATGGAAAATAAGTAGGGGTGTAAATGTACATTTATTTTTTGGTTTGATACAGATATGTACGGTTTCCAACACAAAACACATTAAAAGTGAGGGACAGGTAGGCTTGGGTATCGTTAGCGTATTAACTAATGCCGGTGACAAAACGGTACTTTTGAAACAGTGCTTGTATTTTTTTGGTCCAAAAGTATGCCTTTGTGTTTTTACAGAATTTTATGGCATGAAAGTTGATTAACAGAATAGTAATTTAAATACGTCAGTAATATACGTACATGCAGTACAGTGGAATCTCCCAACCTGTGCCAAACCTTTGCCTCGGTTTGCTTACATTTTCCAATTAGCATACAGTATGACGTGTGTCTTGGAATGCCATTCATACATTGCATGAGCGCAACTGTATTTTTATCACAAAATGTCCTCTTAGCACTTTTAGCGTTCTCTTAAATTATCAGCTTTGTCACCCGTCTATGTTAACACACAACATGTTTTTATTGTTTACAATTGTAGATTTACATGCATAAACAGTCCCAAAAGCATATACATGACGAATGAAAGGGAAAAGTGAACATTTACATTTGCAATGTGGCAGTGAGATCACCTTCCTATTTGTCATGAGTTATAGCTTGCTTCAGGATTCAATTAATCAACAACCAATTCCACACAATCTGTTAACCAATGCTTTCCCTATGCTTTGTTAGTATCATCTTATCACACCATGCATTTAAACACCCTGTCAAAAATCATCAATACAGCATTTATGTTTAACCTACATGGTATTTAACTTCTTTTTACTTATATTATAGCTAAGGGTCTGCATACAATGGGTCCATCCAGCTGGCTAGGGGATACAACAATATCCCACATGGCTTGGTTCTGTGTAAAAGGCACAGGCGGATAAATGGCACATCTACCGCTCCCGCCCTCATCTTGGCTACTGAGCCTCAGGCCAATCTCCCCAATAAGCCGCAATGCTGTGATCACACGCAGTTGAGCACTCACTGTCTAACTGGTGGCATCTCCGTGGCGACAATCTGCTACCTGTTGTACCAATTAGCAGCTGTGAAGCTTTGCCGGCTGACATGTCGCCTCGACTCTGCCACATGCTAACAGATGCGGCAATTAGCGGCTCGTTTAGGCAGTGACTCATTTAACAACAGCTGCCCATGTAATCACATCATCATTATAATTTCATGTGAATAGCGCTGATCATTCAGCACAATATTGTGTGGAATGGTAGCGGTGTTTTGGGGCTGAGGCATCATTAGTGTTATTAACAAATCTTGTGATCTTTTCCTGCTGTGACAAATTAGACTCGGTAAGATGGATAGAGTAAGGAAAAATTGGAAGTCCTGTGGACATTGGAGATGCTGCTGCTAAGCTGAAATGCTAAGAGAATTAATGCTTTTTGGTAATATACAGTGCATCCGGAAAGTATTCACAGCGCTTCACTTTTTCTACATTTTGTCATGTTACAGCCTCATTCCAAACTGAATTAAATTAATCTCTTACCTCAAAATTCTACACAAAATACTCCATTATGACAATGTGAAAAAAGGTTTTTTTGACATGTTTTGAATTTATTAAAAATAGAAAACAAAAAAATCACATTTACGTAAGTATTCACAGCCTTTGCCATGAAGCTCAAAATTGAGCTCAGGTGCATCTTTTTTCCACTGATCATCCTTGAGATCTTTCTACAGCTTAATTGGAGTCCACCTGCAGTAAATTCAGTTGATTGGACATGATTTGGAAATATAATAACTGTCTATATAAGGTCCCACAGTTGACTGTGCATGTCAGAGCACAAACACCAAGCATGAAGTCAAAAGAACTGTCTGTAGACCTGCGAGACAGGATTGTCTTGAGGCACAAATCTGGGGAAGGATACAGAAACATTTATGCTGCTTTGAAGGTCCCAATGAGCACAGTGGCCTCCATTATTCGTAAATGGAAGATGTTTGGAACCACCAGGACTCTTCCTAGAGCTGGCCGGCCTTCTAAACTGAGCGATCGGGGAGGAAGGGCCTTAGTCAGGGAGGTGACCAAGTCCCCGATGGTCACTCTGTCAGAGCTCCAGCGTTCCTCTGTGGAGAGAGGAGAGCCTTCCAGAAGGACAACCATCTCTGCAGCAATCCACCAATCAGGCCTGTATGGTAGAGTGGCCAGACGAAAGCCACTCCTTAGTAAAAGGAACATGGCAGCCCGTCTGGAATTTGCCAAAAAGCACCTGAATGACTCTCAGACCATGAGAAACAAAATTCTCTGGTCTGATGGCTTTCGTCTGGCCACTCTACCATACAGGCCTGATTGGTGGATTGCTGCAGAGATGGTTGTCCTTCTGGAAGGCTCTCCTCTCTCCACAGAGGAACGCTGGAGCTCTGACAGAGTGACCATCGGGGCCTTGGTCACCTCCCTGACTAAGGCCCTTCTTCCCCGATCGCTCAGTTTAGAAGGCCGGCCAGCTCTAGGAAGAGTCCTGGTGGTTCCAAACGTCTTCCATTTAGGAATAATGGAGGCCACTGTGCTCATTGGGACCTTCAAAGCAGCAGAAATGTTTCTGTATCCTTCCCCAGATTTGTGCCTCAAGACAATCCTGTCTCGCAGGTCTACAGACAGTTCTTTTGACTTCATGCTTGGTGTTTGTGCTCTGACATGCACAGTCAACTGTGGGACCTTATATAGACAGTTATTATATTTCCAAATCATGTCCAATCAACTGAATTTACTGCAGGTGGACTCCAATTAAGCTGTAGAAAGATCTCAAGGATGATCAGTGGAAAAAAGATGCACCTGAGCTCAATTTTGAGCTTCATGGCAAAGGCTGTGAATACTTATGTAAATGTGATTCTTTTGTTTTCTATTTTTAATAAATTCAAAACATGTCAAAAAAAACTTTTTTCACATTGTCATAATGGAGTATTTTGTGTAGAATTTTGAGGTAAGAGATTAATTTAATTCAGTTTGGAATGAGGCTGTAACATGACAAAATGTGGAAAAAGTGAAGCGCTGTGAATACTTTCCGGATGCACTGTATCACAGGGTATGATTGCAATGTAAGATTCATTACACTTGACTTTGCAGAAATATCACTGTCTATGTTAATTATAAGACCAAGTGATAAGCATCATGTTAAAACTACAACAGCCTAAAGCATCATACATTTTTAAGATTGACTGAGAAATTTCACTCCATTTCCTCTGGGACCACAATTATTCATTTTGCCACTTTTCTGACCTATAAATGTAGTTCAAATGTTGTATTCTCATGTTTAAACGATGCCAATGTTTCAGATAATGAGGTTTGCGTGTTTGGAAGTGAGCCCTGAAAGAAGTTTGGGATTGCTCAAAACGCTCAGTTTCAAAGGGCGTCGTAAAACTGCCCATTGTGATGTCACAGAGGGCGGACTTCCATATATGCCAGATAAGCACTCCTCCCTTCCCAAAGCTCTGCTCCACTGTTTACTTGCTAGCAAAGCCACATTTGTTTGCAATTCCTAACAACGCCACCATCAGGCACAAGAGTTCTTGATTCCCTACTAGCAAAAGAAATTCATTTTAATCAACGGCATTTCACACTAGACTGTTTTGTGAACATGGGCCACTATGCAGCTGGACTAGCCGACTTGGTCGTGTGGACTGAGCAAGCAGTAAGTAACAGTTTGTCAGTGTCCTAACTGTGGGAGGGAGAGGCGTTGCTAATAACCTTTTCCCACCATGATTAATGGCCACATTTGGTTACCGATGCTGGAGAAAACCTACAAAACGCTAAAATGCTAAAGTTACTCACCATTGAGAGACATCTTGAAGTAACCCCTCTATTCTTGAGAAACTTCGGACTGTCGGGTCTCTACTTCTGTATCAAATTTGTGATCCAACACAACTGGCTGTATGTTAAAAGCCGTCATCTTAAAAAGATAAATCGCCGTTTATTATCAACCCCTATAAAGTTAGCGGCACAAACCGGACGTGTTTCTATGCAAGCAGGTGTGTGACCAACCACAGCCGAGTGGCCGCACCTGGAGGCGGGCTGTGGGTGGAATTACAAAGGGATGAAAAATTTGCATAAGAGGTCCCCTTTAAACATGGATATGATCTACATAGGGCACTTTACGTATCACACAGGATAAATGATAGTAGATCACACAGGCATATTATTTCTATGTAATCATCCTGACAACGTGCAGGCAGAAAGATGAGTGAGTTTGTGTAATTGTGGGGCAGCTCCATTCGGGAGCCTCATAATCCCTGTCAGCTGCTTGCTAAGAAACAATGGCGCTCACAGGCCAGCATCATGTGAGTGCAGCATGTGAGCAGGGTTGAGCATACCTACACACCTCCAGGCTGCTGTGTGCACCCCACAGATGCAACACTATCTCAATATAGCGGCGTCCCACAGCTGATCTGATTTTATAAAATAATACAATATGTTACTGTGTTATGTTATCAAAAACTGGAGGGCGACAACAGAGCAAGCTTACACTGAATTGCATTGCACTTATCGGGTATGCACCACTCGTGTGCTTTGTAAGCACTACTAGTGCTTTGTAAAAAAAATATCCTAATCCTTCTTAGAGATGAATCATTATTAAAATACGGTTTATACTGTCCTCTCATCATTCATGTTTAGACAAAGGATTTGCTTGTATAATTTGGAAACCAACCAATATTTTGAATGCTTAAAAAGTTTCACAAAAAACTTGATGGTACTTGCATTTCAGGAAATATGGCTAAAACAACCACTCAATGGCTGTTCCTGACCTTGATCAGTTCATGTTTTTTTTAAGTAGCCTGTGAAAATACTCATTCATCAAGGTCATTGTATTCAAAGGGCACGGGATGGCAGAGTGCTTATCTGGCCTACAGACATGCCCATATAAGGAAGTAAACCCCTCTGTGACATCGCAAAGAAGCAGTTTTACCACGCCTTTTGAAACCTAGCGTTTTGAGCCATCCCAAACATCTTTCAGGGCTCACTTCCAAATGTGCAAACACGACATTACAACTTTCTAACTACATTCATAGGTCAGAGAAGTATGTCATCTTTAAGAATGTTAAATAGCATTGAATGCCCTGAGAATACAATGACTGGAATGAATGAAAATGTTCACAGGAATGTTAAAAAGCATGATGTTCAATGTCGACTCCCCTTTAACCAGCCTATAGTATCACTACTGAATGAGGAAGTGTCTCAACTTCTGACTGCTTCTGATTTTAGACTATTGCATTTCTGATGTTCAATCAAGTGCTGTTGTACTGTTGTTATATAACTGTGTTCATGTTCACAATGTTCACAATTAATTCGTGGCTATATGTTAAACAAATCGCTAAACTTCTTTGATGTATGTTTTTTTTCCTCACTTACATTGGATATGATTTCTCATGTGATTCTCCCCAATACGTACATTTATTATTTTTAAACACCATCAATGACAGGAAATTGTCTGTGTGCATTTGGACAAATGTACTGTAGATGTCGACTGTTGATACAATATGGTAGCCAAAATAAGTCCTGCATTTCACAATGTATTTTACAGTAAATCACACTTACTCCTTCTCTCTGAGCAGCTGTATGAAAGCAAAAACAGGTTTCGGAAAGGTGCCAAACAAGTTGGAGCGGAAATAGATGCCACATTACAGTAAGTACTATATGTTGGAAAAAGTTTGCAAAGAAAACAACAAAACAACTAGCTCAACACATCTGATATTATAAACAGTCACTGTTTTTGAAACTAGACGTCTATTGAAAGTTTGAACAGTTTGAAAACAAGTAAAATTTACAAAGTTGGGTTGACCAATTTCCCCGAGGGAATGCCAAAGGGATTAATAAAGTATTCTGTATGTCTGTATGTATTCCAGTAGAATAAAGTGATTATGCCTGGTGAGTGATTAATAACCTAATTTACTATCTACTTTGTAGATATATACTGTATTTATTTCTGTATGAAGTGCCAATAAAAGAAAAATTGAAGTCCTCTAAGGACAAGGTGAAAGAGGTAGGATTAAAAATCCCCAAAACATCGTTTCTGAAACTCTATCATCGTGTTGATGTAAACTTTGTCAAAACTACGCTCTGCTTCTTCCTACTCTTTTTCGGACAGGTGTAAAAATAGTTTTGCATGTTCGAAATAATGGGCACCACCAAACAATGTATAAAGTCTAAATATAAAATTGTGTATATGTACAGGGACGTGACAGCGTGTTTTACATTAAAAAGTATACATTACCTGTTGTCCTGGAGTGCCAATCAACATTTCTATGTAGTATCCCCTTCCGGAATCCCCTTGCAGGTTGCCCACCATGTCCACAAAGTTGACTTGACCGCTGGGGTCGGTGGCCAGGGAGAGACTCTTCCCATCGGGCGTCAGGGCGACCAAGCGGACGGCGGACAAAGCCGCCGCCGAAGACACGTTGTACTTCCCGGGGAAGATTTTCAGCGGAATGGAGAGGTAAGCCTCGTTAACGCCAAGGAGGGGGAAGCTTAAAACAAACACCAAAAGCGGGGTATAATTACTGGGTCCCATCGTGTTGTTATTCTATCGTTGTGGCAGGGCACGTTACGGCGAATGTCCGGGTTTAAAGCGTGGCTCCTAAGTTTTTGGTTCGACCATTCTCGAAAAGACACCTCTCCGCTAAAATGTTAACTAGTCACGTTGTCATTCTGAAATCAAGTGTAGCAACTTGAAAGAAAAAATGGAAAAAAAACACATCAAAACTTTTGCTAGACAAAGTAATACATACCACTTCTGGTTTAATTTTCAAATTAAAATACATGGTTCAAGAGTACTGTACCGTTTTGTCAGCTTTAAAGTATACGCCTTTTATTTTGAAATCGACGCAAACGTTGCCCTTATTTCCACAATCGCAACATGATTTCCTGGTGCCTGCAGCCAGATGCCTAACGAAACCATGTGACTGAATTCGGCGACAAGAGCTACATTTTTCAATCAGTTCATTAAAGAGTCTTAAAAGTTCAAAAAGTATTTTGTCGTGTTGAATGTAATTTGCCAGAGAATATTATTTTAAAAAATAAGAATGAGTGAAAAACAATATCACTGCCATTTATTCATTCAGCCATCCCTAGGCCTAATAATAATAGCAAATACTTATCGAAATGAACTTTTTGACAATTATTTTATTTACTTTTTGAAACCCAATTAAAAATGGCATTATATAATTATACTGGGCTTCAAAGACTTCAAATAGTATACTACAAAATAATATATGACAGTCTTTCTAGAAGGTTTTGGGCTCTTCACCGTTAGGTGAGTGTGAGTCTTACAACAATTGCTCGGATCTGGAACACCTGTAAGGATGTTCCTAGTAAATAAACGGTTCCTTTTCCAGTGGCTTTTGGCTACACCATGGTAGTTTTTGTTTGGCTTATGTTTTGTTATTAATTAGCTGATTTTAGCTCTCACAACATTGCATTATTTGATATACATGCAGTGATCATGCATTAACATGTACACTGATGATAACATATAATAGTTAAACAAACTATCGATAGATATAAACACTATCGAAACTTATTTTCTAGTCGCATTGATACGCATACTTATGCTAGTTCCGTCAATAACAGCAGCATAGATACAGCGACAATACTTAGGATGTCCGCTCTCGTTGGGATGGCTGTGTCTTCCAGCACAAGACCGGTGCAACAGTCCTCAGGTAAAAAATGCTGACGTCAAACGAGCATCTTGTTGAGTCTTTGTAGTGAAATTGAGAGCTAGATATCCACTCTTCCATCTGTGAATGATGATGAGAACTAGCACTAGCAAGGCGTTGTGTTAGTTTGCCAGCTGAAAAATAGTTTTTCATGTAAGCTGCTACAATAATAATATCGCTGTAGCTTGGTTAATATACAAGTCAATTATGTAAATGGAACACTGTTGCCATTTTTTTAGGGTTTTTTTGTGAGGGTCAAAATAGGTATTTCCCATGATGTTTGTTGTTAGCTTGCTCATATTTTTTTTGTGCCAAAATGCAAAGAAAAGGGAAATAAATGTGTTTTGCATCAGGATTGTGAATGACGGGCAAAATTCCCCAAAAGTTCCCCTTTAAAGCAGGGGTGTCCAAATTAAACCCCAGGGGCCATTTTCAGTCCACAGCTATTTTTTTTGTAGTGGCCGTTGGAATATTTGAAAACTGAAATTAATTAATTATTGAAATATATTATTAGATAGTACAGTAATTAGCTTTGTGACCTATAACACAAAGCTTAGATGTTCACTTCATTAGTAACTTGTAACTATTAGTAACT
The DNA here is from genome assembly GCF_037039965.1 of Doryrhamphus excisus. Lineage (NCBI taxonomy): Eukaryota > Metazoa > Chordata > Actinopteri > Syngnathiformes > Syngnathidae > Doryrhamphus > Doryrhamphus excisus. The sequence continues at coordinate 2,613,460 of NC_136364.1, forward strand.
ATTTGCTTTCTATGATCATTTACAACTTCAGTCTTTAGACATGGTGGCGATATAAGCCGTTATCTTACAACCAGGATTTACTTTTCTCGTGCAAAGAAGTCCACACAAAGCAAGAGAATGTGCAACTCCCAGCGTTTAGACTGCATCACAGACGTTGCTGTCCTTTTTCTACGCTGCCTGTTCCACACAGGCAACCACTGTCTGGCTGTGAATTCCTCCATGAGTCTTCAGCTAGACTCGTCACATGCCCATCCTCATCTTCCTTGTTCTTCCCCAGCTGTACTCAACCACCATGCTTACAATAACCTGAATAATGTGAGCAAAGGCTGTGACCGCATCCTTCCTGTGAGCGCTTGTCATGCTGTGAGTCTTGTGAAGAGACAATTTGAGCATGTTTCCTGCTTAATTCCTGTGATTTTGCAATGTTTCCTCGGCCTGAGAACATCAAAATGAAGGGAACTTTGAATGCATGGCTTAATTGTATATTACTGCCTGCAAAATCTGAATCTGCAACATCATGAATAGATTTATTTGGGTCACAGTACAATCATCTGTAGTTTTTAACTGCCCTTGAGGTCTCAACATTACATTTGGGATGTCTTTTTGCAATGTTTATGAATTTATGCCCTTTTTTTGTATCTCCACATATTCAATCAATTGCATTTGACCTGCAGGTGTCAGTCGTGTGCACTGCAGGCAGTACTGGGGGTCAGGTTATCTGCAGCAAGGTTTTAGATCCTGGATTGAAGGGGCATAAAAAATGGCCGGATTTGAAGGAATTGGGGCCCAAATAAGATGACAGGCATTCATGGCTGCCACGCTCTTGTAGACACATACTGTATATGTCTGCTGTGCTTGGGCATACACGAAAGCAGTCTCAAACATGTGACCAACAATTTGCAGTCATTTTGTTGTTGCTATACATTCAATGATAACTAACATTAGTAGCTAAACTTTGCAAAATTGCTATCATGAGCTGACAACAAATGTAATTAATGCGTGAGGAAGGACATATATTGTTTTCTTCAATAAAACCATGACCATAAAAAAATAATTATCCATTTGAGACAAGTACATAATTGTACAAATAGATTGTTAGGCTCCAGAAGATTTCAGGGGAGGCACAACAGCGTGACAAAAAATGATATCAGTTAGGCTAACTTCAGTTACGTCAAAAGGCAAAATGAGCAAGTAAACATAGATTAATGTGAGTAGAAAAAAAAACCCAAATATGGTCCAGAAAATCAGTTTTTACGGGATTTGGGAGACCCCAAACGTATAATATAACTCTGAGCTCACTTTGCCACACTTTGAAAACCTTTGAGCAAACACTAATTTATGAACCATGTTAATGCACCTCGTACAGTTGCGAGTGTAAGACACACATTCAAAGCTGAACAAACAATGATCGTTTGGGCCTGTCCACTGAGGAACCTTCTTGTGATGATTTATTTTTTGGACATGTTGACAAAAAGTTGCATCCATACCGTGCCGGATTAGTAAATGAACAGAAACGGAAAACTGAGTGAAAACAATATAATACACCAGGCACACTTGTGTGTCATAATAAAGCTCACTTCTAGTCACCTAACGACTAATCCATATGGAAATAACCAGCCGGTGTTTTCCCACTCTGGAAGCCGTTTTCAGCATATAGTTAATTTACAAACAGCTAAAATAATGCATAAAGCTAACAATAAACTATTACCTAAAAATGTCATACAACACTTCTCAGGGAAGAACTAAACCTGAAACACCTACATGCAAGAACAACGTTAAAAAGAAAAATATAATATATAATATAATATGGGAACTCATAAGTTTCCATCCTGCTTGCAGTTGAACTCTTGGCCACAGTAAGGCGCTCTACTCCATTCTTGGGCCTCACCTCAAAGGCTGAACTGTTGGAGCAGAATCATGTGTGCCTGCATAAGTAAACTAGGCAGATTAGGAGAAGCAGTGGTCCTACATACGGCAGCACAGAGCTTCTTTACTGGGACACTGCTGCTTAATCCTGAGCCCTGATCGTTACAGTTGATGAGAGGGGAAGAGGAGAGTGGGCTGCACTGCATTATCTCATATACACCCGCATCCATATGCCTTCCTTTTGGCCTCAACAACACAAACATTGGAGCTGCTGTTTGTTTCTCAGGGCGTGTTGACATGTTAGCTTAAAGGGAACTCTGGTGCGTTTGCTGTGCTAGTACGGTTCGTTTGGTCTTGTGAACGTGATCATCTGAAGTTCACAAGCTTACAAGGAAGCCCTTGTGTGGTTCAGTTGAGCTCAAATGTGAATGCTCCACGGGCCGATATGCTAAGCTAGGCCAAATGATGGCCATCTCCCAGCTTTGGACAATGAAGACATCTGCATGTGGATGTAAAAACATCCACATTTGTGATGTTTTCCACTTTGCACACAATTCAATGTCAAATTTTCTACTTTACTACTGCCAGAAATTCTGTCAGATGCATGCATACACATTCATTTGTAACCCATATAACTTTCCAAGCTGTTTTGTGACTAAGCATGGTGTCTCACATGTTGTTTGCACCAGCAACACATCCCTCCGTGATGTTGTTGTCGTTGGCCTCTGTGCAAGGTATCTCATTCATAGCATAAGCATTCATGACACACAGATGAGTCACTGAGGCGATCGTCTAAACAGGCCGCCATGCAAGTCGGGATCGCTTCTACAATGCTATTGCCTCCAGGCGCTACTCCATGCCGTCCACCAGCATCCCTTGTTAGTGTAACACACTGAAACCCACCAAGATACGTTGGAAGCCTGGAAGCTGCCACTGTGGTCATTATAAAGTAGGGATGCGTACCACAACTTATTACCATACCATAATGGCAAGTTATCTTAACCTTTTAATTACAAGTTACTATAAGTTATAAGTACTAATTGTAACTATAACTTGTAGCTTTAACTAGTAACTGTAATTTGAAACAATAACTTGTAGTAAAATGAAATAAAATAAAAAGAAGAAATGAGTAATATGAGTAAAGTAATTTTTTATATTATTCATTCATTCCATTAAATTGTTTGAATGTTTAATTTGATTTGCTCAGCTGCAGTTGCTTGTCCCAAATCCAAACCTGGAGTTCCTTCCCTTTTATTAGGATGTAAAACCATTTAGGAAGGGCTCACCTTTATCCGAGCAGTGTCTCGCCTCTGCCCGTCATTTTCTTGAAGGCTGGGCTCACCTTGCTGGCTGCAGTGTGTTGGCACTCGAGTGTGGCCCATCTTTCCTCACTGAGATCTATCAGTTTCATAGCACGCAATCTGCATCCTTCTGCCTCCCACGACCGCCCACCAGTGCTCTTTCTGTGAATTCTTCGTTGCATTGTCTTTTAGTAAATAGCATGGACATCTTGGAAAAAGAGGGGGCAGATAAGAGCATGGAGCTTTTCTCACAGGGGGAGAGGGTGCTTATCCCCTGGCTAGATGCTCTATGATGCGGGAGATAAGGGCATTGAGGTGATGGTCTGGTTGGAGGAAAACGCACAGGAGGGTTTACAGGGAGGAGGTCCAGGAAAGGCCTGTGTGTGTGTGTGTGTGTGTGTGTATAGAGGGGGCTTCTTCATACATTTTTATGACCACATAGATAAGGTCAGTAGTGTGCCATGGTTACTAAGCAACGCCGCGACCCTGAGTCAGATTGAGTTGTGAAGCCGAGAAGTCAGATATCTCAACAACACAAGACAGATTCACTCCTTGTTCTCTATCATGTTTATTTGTTAAGAAGCAACTGAAAGACGACAAACTAAGAAATAATTGGGAGGAACTTGTTTTGAGTTTGAAAAATGGCTGAAAAATGACGCTTGTGTTTTGTTTTTTTTGTATATATTTTTGAATGATCCAGTTCATATGGGGATACAGTTCATGTTGTATTGATTTTTCAGTTTTCAAGCAGACAATTGAGGAGATGGAGACCAGGCGCATATGCAGTCAGAGTACAAATCACAGAAGTCATTCCACTTCTGCTTCTCCCCTGATCCATCAGCTCCCCAGCCTCCATTCTGATTTCTGCCACACCTCCAAGCTGCCTTTCATTATATATATTTTAAAACTCCTCTCTTCCCTCCACTTCTGTCCCCTTCAGCATCCTAGTTGAGCATGTCAAGGTTGGCTACAGATATTCTCCACCTGGCCTCGGGGCTAACCAAAGGCAGCCTGAGCAGGATTGCTTGAACAGAGGTGTGTGTCGTGGTAGACTGAGGTGAGAAAAGGTTACTGCGACGTGTTGCATAGCAGCTTCAAATGGGTGAAATGCGTGTCTGCTTTGCAATGGTGCTTCGCATGTTATAGCTAATATGTTTCCTTGTTCACTGTGAGTAAGTGGCAACTTTAACTTCCACGGAAATAACAACGTCATAGACGACCACAACGTATCCCACCAAGCATTTTGTGGAATTTTCACATAAAGGCCAACTGAATGAAAGTCCAAATATGTCCCTTTGCCACTGCACTGTCTACTCAGCTCAGCTACTTGCTTGGAATGCTTTTCCATTAGCAAAAGTAGGTACCAAGGCCGTTTCTCGCTATAGCAAACTAGGCGACTGCCTACATCTAAACAGGAAGTCATGCTGAAAAGGACTATACCAGACATTATGTCGTACTATTTTAATGTAGCCAGCACTAATAGCACTGATGAGTTAATTAAAAAATATTTTTATTATAAATATTATTATTATTTAAAAAAAAACCTTAAACTGTATTATGGAAAGCAGGAAGTGAACAAATGTAACAGTTACTGATTGTAAAAGTACCAGATGGAGGGGTAGGATTTAATAAGCTTGGAACTGGGAACTGATTATGGGATGCACTCACTCAATTGTAATCTGATGCATGTTCAAATGAAATAAAACCTTTACCATTAATTCACGGCACAGCAAGTGCAACATGCATGAGTTCCACACCAACAGCTGAGGTGTGCAACAAACGTTTTAAATGTATGCATGTAGAGTTAGGTAAAGCGCCTCGACGCTGATCACTCTTGATACTTCAAATGCAACCACTGCCAACTTGCTACAATGGTTATTTAATTTCGTAGAGGACTATTAGAGACTACAATTACGGTGTACATTTTTGTTCATTTTCTTTGCTTTTTTTGTTGACCTTTGCATCAACCTCCTCTCCGCACAGTTGCCGCATTCTATTATGAAGAGCATGCATGTGTCTTCATGCCGATTGATGCCTGCCACTTGGTAAGCGTACACTCGCCTGATCTCCCACTTCACCTCTGCGCAGACGGCTTGTAACTTTATACATGCTCCTGTCACAAGCCATGAGCGTGCCTTGTCTCTTATCAATGTCATTGTCTTAACAAACAAAGGGTATCATTATACCAGCGTTGAGATTGTTTCTATTCTGAGCTAATGGCTGGCGTAGCGCACAGGAAACCTGATCGCCCTATAGGGCGACCAAGGAGTGGTGATGATAGGACAGGCTGTGTTTTGTTGTAAGAGACACTAGGCTTCACAAGAGTTGTCAAAACAAGGGGCCCCATCCTGTGGGATTACCTGCACACACGTGGGGCCTTGGGTGCTGGACTGCAAAAGCTTGGGGTGGGGGGTGGATGGATGCTCAGAACATGTGTGACTCCCTGGAGAAGATGATTTTTTACAGAACTACAATTCACCTCTATACTATTTTTCTGGTGGGTAATAGGATTACATGCAGACTTGACCACAGCGATGGTGGAATGCAGTACAATTTCAAGAAATGGCAGCACTTGATTTGATTCAGTTTATGATGGAATTAGTATGACCAGTGAAGCACACTGTGCATTGTTACCAATCTGTTTCCATTCATTAGCCATGCAAGAGAGCGGCCTATTACAGTGCGAATACTCTGTGTGGTGGCAGCGTTTTACACACTTTCTGCCAAATAAAAATCTATTATTAATACCATTCCACACTCGATAGAGTTTGTCAGCCTGGACCAGACTCAGCTAATATTATAGCTTATACAGTGGTGCCTTGGTTAGTGTCATTAATCTGTTCTAGAAGGTCAGACTCAAACTAAAATGGACTTTAACCAAGGCAAGTCTTCAGATAGAACATGATGTCAATCAAATTATTTCGTTACAAATATTAACAGAGAACACATGCAGAAACTTTTTATATAGTTTTGCAAAGAGGGAGGGGGATTATGCTTTTTTTAAAGCTGTTATTGCCCTAATGGGGCACAAAAAATGTATGCATCAAGGTCTGTTAAAGGCTTTTCCATTCATTCATTTTCTGCTGCTTATCCTCACAAGGGTCGTGGGTGTGCTGGAGCCTATCCCAGCTGTCTGAGAGCCGGGGTACACCCTGGACTGATCGCCAGCCAATCACAGAGCACATATAGACAAACAACCATTCACACTCACATTCATACCTATGGACAATTTGGAGTCGCCAATTAACCTAGCATGTTTTTGGAATGTGGGAGGAAACCGGAGTACCCGGAGAAAACCCACGCATGCACGGGGAGAACATGGAAACTCCACACAGAGATGTCCAAGGGGGGAATCGAACCAAGATTTCCTAGTTGTGTTGCCTGCACGCTAACCACTTGGTCCACCATGTAGTAAATTGGACAATTTTACATGAAAAAACAATGCCTTGCAATGTCTCTCGCTGGCTCCCGCTAGTTCCTGCTAGCGTTTGGAAAAACATCAACCAATCAAACAACCGCTGCACGCCTTCCATGGTTTGTTGTCTCTGTTTTGTTAACATCGTTACTCCTTTCGCAACATTACTTTCCACAATTTAGATTTGGATGCATGATAATTAGAATACAAAGAAAAATGTGCATATGGTTTATTCAAATACCACTACAACACGACCACTACAGATACCACATGCTGTATCACATGCTGTATCACTCCTGACGAGTTTAACAACGACATGAAGACCACCAGAGCTGATGCCAGTGTGTATTTTCCACAACAAGGAGCTTTGGCCTTATGTGTGCTCATGAATTACCTCATATGTGCTCTACTTCTGCAAACTCGCACACATACACACACGACAACACAGCAAGGCCAAGCCTGTGTGCAGCAGCCCAAGGGTCTCATTGTCACATTCACTTATCATGGTTTGGGCGTCGCGCTGCAGGGAGGGGGGCTAAAATGAACTATAACACTCCTCTCATCCTCCCTGCCCATATAAAACTCAATAAGCCCACCCAAAACTATATTCCGCTCATGTTTATTGTAAAATATGGCTGGAGAGAAATTAAATCATTTTTTATTCATGCTTATATTGTGTTCATGTTTGAATATATTGTGCAGTGCTCCAGTTATTTATATCCTGATGTCAAAGACTATTACGACTAACCATGGCGGCTGATGGGAGGTAGTGTTTCTCACTAGATTTCATAACAAAACAAGACAATAGTTGACTAGCATAATTGCGTAAAAAGAAGTTTACTTTGATGCTAAAATAAAACACAACAACGTTGTTCTAAATCTTAATTAAATGATTAACTAGTGCCAACAAGTGTGAAAACAACATAGTGCTTGCAAGGCAGGCCAAACACAGCTCATTTTCTCTTCTATTATCTTTTTAAATTTTTTTTTTATTTTTTAAATTTTATTTTTAGATTGATGCGTCCAGTTCGAATCTCCACTAGTACGCATCATCGGTATTCGTCAGGATAAACAGCCCAAGCCAAAAATCAGTATCAGTGGATCAAAAATATCTGCTGAGCAGCCAGGACAGCCTTGGCTCCTGCTATGCCACCAGAACCAGTGCTGGGAGTAACAGCATTCAAAATAGGCATTGCTGTTATTGTTTTACACAGGAAGTTAAATAGCTAGTCAACAAGAGTTGTTGTTCACTCTGAGGAAAACAATGTCCCCTTGCGTTATGGTAGAGAATTGCAGGTCACGACTTCAGCCCCTGGTGCCATCTCATGAAACATCTCTCAACAGCACAGCCACTACAAAGCTAAATTCCAATTATTTTCTATACAGTTGTCACTCGCTACATTGGGGTTCGAACATCACAGGTTTATTTTATTCTGGGCACTCGGTGTCAGTAATGTTACACTGATGATACGTGTCATGATATTGTAGTACCTTACCTTCACACTGCATGGAGTAAGCTATGGCATGTCTGACATTATAGAGAGTGGGAAAAAAATTGTCCTCCCATTTCGTGTGGAAGTGGTACATTTTTTGCTTCTTACTTTGCTTCTCCACTCCATTTGAAACACTTGAAACACAACTAGTTGTCTTGGAAACTTGCTATGCTAGCGACTAGGTGACTATAGGGGTGTTATTTCATTTCTACAGTACTCTAATAGTGCTAAAAACTTATTAGAAAGTTGTAAACAGCTTTTCTCTAACTATGAAAATATATGGTTTATTAATATTGAATGCTACTTTGTGGAAATTCACTTATCATGGTCGGGACTGGAACCAATTAACCACGATAAAAGAGGGACAACTGTTGTTGAAGTTTTTCAAAATATTCAAATTCAAAAATTGCTATATTTATTAAGGCGTAATTCTGTTACTACCGCAGTTACTTTTTTAAAAAATTAGTACTTACTATAAGTAATTATTATTTACACTGGCCATAACTAACTTCCACTTTTGGCAATTGCAAAATCAACACTACAAGTCAAAGAAAAAGCAAAGTTCTGCAGCAAAGATCCTCAAACCCACATGATTTCAACTCTGCTATTAGTATATGCATATTTTAAAAATATTGTTAGTATGAATGGTTGTGTTCTGTATATACAATATGTACCCCATAATTGACTAGTGACCAGTCCAGGGTGTACCCTATGTCTGGCCCCAAAATCGAATGGGATAGGCTCCAGCTTCCCAGCAAAATGAATCCAATTCCCATTTCATTACATTTCTGATTTAAGTCTGCAAGAATGCGTTGCATTTTTAATGTATTCCCCCTAAATAACTTATGTGTTTTATACATGCTTTGAAAGCTATGAGGAATTCAGAGTCGGTGTCACATTCCTCAATTTAATCTAATAGCACAGTTGGTGCATTCAGTGGGGTCAGTTGGAAGACAAGGTCAAGGCTTTTGTCTTCAGTGTGAAAATTTGGAGTATTGTCTTTCATATCAGTAGGGCGCGACTCAATTGTCCAGCTGTCCTCTTTGTGTAAGTGATGAACTCAGCACCTGTTTTCCATAAGGACACGAACTGATGGCTGTTGGATCAGCGTTATCAGTAAGAACTAAAAAACTTATAGCAGTCTTTTTGAACCTTTTACAAACTGTTGGCCACGAGCTACTGTATTTATGTTACTCGACATCATACACTCATAACACACCTGCTGTCACTGGGTCACTGTAAGGTCGTTTGGTCAGTATTGATGTTAGCTTCATGTTTGTTTGTGGTCAAACACACGTTGTAAATGTGTGCTTATACTAGTGCAACTTTGCTCCAACGTATGGAAAGTGTGTTTATGTGTGTATACATTGGTATGAAGGTGTGTATACTGTACACACAAGCCCCCTCCCCACCATTGTAAATGCTACCATTATTGCAACTTGTGCGTTATCTAGAAAGTGTGACAGGGTTGGTTGCCAAGCTGGCACTGCAAAACACAAAATCAATAAAATGCTCAAAATAGACTACAGTAACACATATATAACAAATATATACAGTGAATAATATATAATAAATTTGTATTTGATTTATTTAGTATTAGTCATTATCATTTATTGTATAATATGTGTATTTATTCTTCTGTATAATAAATGAATGATGATTACATTGATTGTACTGTATGTCAGCTGAAATATTGGGCTACCATTGCACTTATTTATGTTCATCTTTCTTTACAAATGTTCCTTTTCCTGAAAATCATGAAAGATTTACGGCAGCTGGATTACACCAATACCCTCAATGTCCTCTGCAAAAAAACATCAATTGCAGTCTCTTGTAATTCCATTCAAATCTATTGTTGTCTTGCTTCTTCATATTTGATTTTGCAAGCTTTTGAAGACACCTTTAAAAAACAAATATCCCTGTCGGACATTGTTGAAGACTGAAGCTAGGGAAAATATATCATATTGTCACTGTTGGACATGCATATACTTTATATTTGAGCGCATACGCTTACATTTGTTGCTGATACTGTAGGTTTGCTATCAAGTCTGTATTTCTTCTATGCATAATGATCTTGGCTTCAGATGCCAATAATGCAGAGTTAAAAACACCAGCATTGCTCTCCTAATCCAGTCTAGGACAGGATGGATGACAGGCAGGATGCATGACCCACTGCCCTGATTCACTCGGCTGTCTTCTCACTGCCACCGGGAAAGTGAAGTTGATGTTTAGTTTCATCTGGTATAGCTTGGCAATGTATAATATTCCGAAGGGGCGTGCAGACCCCGATGAGAGATGCTACTAATTTTTTAAAACCATGCATGCATGTTAATATGTGTACACCCACCAGAACTACTGCAACAATAAAAAAACCCAAAACCTTGTAGCATATCAATAAATACATGGAGTAAAATTCTGAAGCTGACTGAGCAAGGATCTCAAGCATAGCTTTATCCTGAGTTATTTAATCTATTGTTAAATTAAAACTTTACTTTTACACATTTGTATAATTTCTGCCACTATCTGTATATATGCTATATGTTCTGCCCCAGAACATTTGGTAACCTGGCAAACACAGGTAGTGAACAGACTACCTGGAGTCTACATGGAGAAGGGGTGGGTTTTAAAAAAAAGCTCTGCTTCTTCCTGCTCCTTTTCAGACATGTTGAATTGTGCAGCTTTGAACATGTGATGTAGTTCAGTGGAGCAGCGCTAAGCATGTTCCAAAGGACCTACAGTACACGCTGCTTTGTTTATGTCTCTTCCAGGGCATCCTTGCCTCAGCCTTAAAAGTAAGATAAAAGAAGCGTGAACATCCTGCGGTAAATAAACAGGACTCTCCGTATAATCTGTCATGTGGAATAGAGAATGAGATGCAGACTTTCTACCCTGCTGGTAATATCACATCCAGTGGAAGTGGGCTCTGTGGACAGGCCCCACAGGCTTCCACGGCTGCTGCAGCTCTATACACCCTTGACTCGAAGGCAGGCATTAAAATGGAGGGGTGGTGGCGTCGCTGGTGCTGGCTGGATTATGGGGTTTGAGGGGAGGTGGCGCGGCACACGCGTGTGTGCATGATGCGTTTGCCTCGGGGGCGGGGGATGCTTTTCAGCCTGTATTGTCTGCAAGCGTCGATGCTGTATTTATACTTTATTCCTGCAGAATTCAATGAGTTACACTTGCCTTGTACTTTTTGTCCATTGTGTTCCAATTAAATATTAAAATGTAAAAGCGCCTCATCTAATATGTGTCATTGGGTGCCCTTCCCTGGTTGAAACTGTCATAGATGTACATAGACCCTAAGGACCGTTTTACTTCTATTATAATATATTTGCACTCATGAAAGGACTCATCCTCTATATAGTGAGACCACTTGAGCCACAATTATATAAATTGTATAAATCAAAACCACACAATGAGTCCAGTAATCAAAGTTTATCTTTAAATTTGGGCAATTATAGACGTTCATTTCTTCAATGTTATGAATTACAATATGGTTTGATTTTAGGAGTTCAATTAACTAATTTTTTGCAGTTCATTTCAATTCTGACATTGAATTCTCATCAGATACTGAATTTGGGGTTCTTGATGTACTGTACTTGCCCTCTGTGTTGGAAATCTACTTCACTTTTTGAATTCAACTACTGAAAGAAAATAAACAAAAGATATAATACGATATTGTAGTAAAGATATTGTAAATTATTGAGATGCACTTGTATGTATTTTTTAAAATGTCAAATACCCATTGGATTTCCTCCAAGTACCCCAAGGGGCACGAGTGCCCCCAGGTAAGAACCATTGCATTAAATCAGGGGCTTCCGAAGTGTAGCATGGGCCCATTTGCTACACATGTCAGTTTGTTTTATTGGCCTCTTATTGGCATACTGTAAAAATTAAATTAACTCCCTCAATACCAAAGACGTATTCATATGTTTTTAAAATCCTGAACGCCCAACCCAAAGACATGTTTTTTTTTTTTTTTTGCACAAGATGCAACAAGAGTTGATGGCATGCATTTCACTTCAGAGCACATTTAAGCCATAAAAACGGCCACAAGGTGGCAGAAGTGCATTTGCTAAGAGCTCGGCATGAAATCACGTTAGAGAAAACACACAAGAAGGAGAAAGTTGAGGGACATGGACACATGGACACACACGTGCACATGTGTGCACACACAGCTATGTAGGAGACCCGGGTTTGATTCCCTGCTTGGGCATCTCTGTGTGGAGTTTGCATGTTCTCCCCGTGCATGTGTGGGTTTTCTCCGGGTACTCCGGTATTCTCACGCATTTCAAAAACATCCTAGGTTAATTGGTGACTCCAAATTGTCCATAGGTATGAATGTGAGTGTGAATGGTTGTTTGTCTATATGTGCCCTGTGATTGGCTGGCCACCAGTCCAGGGTGTACCCCGCCTCTCGCCCAAAGACAGCAGGGATTGGCTCCAGCATGCCCGCAACCCTCGTGAGGATAAGCGGTATAGAAAATGGATATATAAATGAATTGTTATTTTGATGTAAAGCAAGCCCTTTTTGTGTTGTTTATGTTGGTATAGTTGTTTCGATATTTGAGCTTCATGTCACAAAAGTAAAAATGCTTGTCTCAGAGTGAAAGTTATGCTTGAAATGTATCTTTTCACAAAAGTTTTCTTTGTTTTTTAGTTGGGATCTGATATTTTCCTGAAACTTACCTATGTACTGTTGAGTCCTAAACAACAGAAAAAGGCAAAAACACAGTTTTTTTTTATCATCTTTCATTTAGTGGGTTCCATATTTATATATTGCCAAAGAACACAATATTGTGTGTGTGCAATGAAAGATCAGTCAAAATTGTCTAACATGGCCGGTATGGAAGTGGTTGTCTTTTGAAAAATGGCTTGAATTGAATGAGTTAAACGAGAAGAAACTGTGTGAGAGAAAAGTCTTTTTTATTAATTATGAGAATTAATTCATAAAAGAGAAGAATAAAGTTATAACCTTCTGCGAATAATTTGGTAATATGAGAAAAAGTAATTGAATTGAAATAACCAAGAATAAATGATATATATTTTAAAGCTGTAACAAAACAAGTTTAACTGTTTTGTACTGTTAATTTAATAAACAAAAACGGGGAAACGAGGAGAAAATGGGAAGAAGTTGATACTAAAAATACACTTTTTCAGGGAAAAGTAAGATGATGCAGACAATTTTAACTTCTTAAAAGTGGCTCCAGCATCGTATCGGTAGGAAAACTTTGGATCATGTGACCGATGACTTCAATATGGAAACACAAGTCACGTGCAGTGGATCCAATATTAGTTTTATTAATACACTAATTACAAAAAAGTGCCTTTCGCGTGACAATCGACAACAGTACAAACCTAATATTGAGGTCCCCCACCCATTCCCCCCCCCTGTCGTTCATGCAAATAAAGTCTCCAGTGGCGTGTTGCCCTCAGGACACGACCGGTATCCGCCTCTGCTCCTTTAAGGCAATGAGGAATTAAAGCGTCTGCAGGGGCAGCGAGAAGTGTGGAGGGGAGTGAGGGGGTGAGGGGGTGAGGGGGGGTTATTCAATGCAATGCTCCCACAGTCCGTGTGGTGGATTATAGAAGAGCCGAGCGGCAGCGGGGGATGAAAGATGCGCTTGCTCGCCTCTTGCTGGACGCACAGAGGCGATGAAGATGGTTTGACTTTGGAGTCCCCTGAACAAAACTGCATGACTTTCTTTTTTTAATATTAAATTAAGGCAGATGTAGCATTCTATTATTTGAGGATCTGTTCGACTCTGACTCAGCATCACACATACACTCACACACACGCACACACACACACACACCTGGGCTTCACCCCCTCCTCCAGCATCCTTTTTGAGAAGCAGCAAGGCGCGGAGCAGAGGAGAGAGTGTGCACAGCTCTCCCCAAGACAATCAGCCCCCAGCCGCCCTCATTGATGCTCCAAAGTGAGGGGCTCCAGTGAAGTGGGAACACAAAAAAGTAACAGGAAGATTTTTTTTTTCCTAAAGTGAGTGACTTGGAGCGACAAATGTTGAGCATCACCCAGAAAAGCCCAGGACGGCACCACCGGTGTGAGGAGAAAGAAGCATAGCTTTTGGGGGGCTTGAACGGAGCAGGGCATGTGGATATTGGCTTTTACCTTGTTCCAGAGCATCTTGAATGGTGAGCTTCTCATTCTTTATTGTTATAATGGTGATATGCATGTGACATATACATGCCAGGGGAGGATGGGGCTCACCTGTGACCCACATGAAAATGATTTGGCATGCCTGATAAACATGCATTATTTATCAACCCTTCAAAATATTGAAATCAGTCTTATATTTTATTGTGGTCATTTGCATGCAAATTGTCTATATATATATATATAAAAAAAAAGAAATACCTATTCTGTCAGAGGCCCCTAGTAATAGGTGACGTGCTTGATATAATGAACATTTGAATGGCCGCTCTCCTTCCTTGAGCTTATTTCCTCAAGTTGGTAGTGCAATACCGGTTTAAAAATACTGAGAAACACATTCCTAGTGTCTATTGGCTCCTATGTGTTGTCGAATGTCTGAATTCCTGCACAAAAGTAAATTAGTCATCTCAAAAACTTTAAACTGGCCCACTTCAAAATGCACTAAGCATGTATTTTCATTCAAATAACAAAACCCCCTTTCATTTGAATGTACCCTTTTTTATGTTTTTTTTTTTTGGTCAATATTTGCACGAGCTATAGCGCACCGTTGAACGTACAATCAATAGGCGAAAAATGGACACGGTTTATAGCTTATCGGCTATGAAGGAAGGAAGGATTATGGCTGCTTGGGTGTGTACGAAAATGCAGGGTCGCCGAAGGGAAAAGGAGAGCAGGAAAATGTCTAAGAGAGGGTCGACAACGTTCACACAATCAAAATGGAGGGTCAAGAAAAAAGCTGAAAGCACTAATTTGGTACACGTATAAGTCTAAGCTGTATGGAGGAGACGGTGTGTCCCTAAAATGGATTTTCCCTTCTGCCTGGGACGATAAATTAAAGCTTCGGAATGGATTTTGGTCTCGGCGTCGCCCCTTTTTTCCCCCCATTTATTGATACTATCTGTCTAAAATGGTAGCTCCCTCAGCTGAAAGCCATAAAAGAACAATAAGGAATCCTTATTAATCATAATGGTCGACTGTGATTGTTTTATTGCATAAGGAGCTGATAGGATTCAGGCAGCCATGAGTGTAGACGTTAAACCATCATTGTTGCTGTTTGTTTTTTATTCGATTTGTCTCCGGCTTAATCAACTGTTGTTGATTAGCTGCAAAGTGAGGTGTTCACTGGCCGACTGAATGAATGACCTTGTAGACAGGAGGCAGCACCGTGATTGGATTCTAGACAATTCTTGCTGTTTCAGAGTTAGGGCCTATCACATTCTTGCTGGCCTGTCTCTATGGTAACCTGCTCAACGGGTGTCCAAAAACAACCGCCATAAGAAGGCGTATATACAACATTTTGTTATGGTTGTTGTGCGGCGAAAAAAAGGAACCCCCGGCAAAGCAAGGTGGTTATTGGTTTGTGTGCTCAAGATTGTTTACCACTTTCTGCACTGCATCACGGGACGGTCTTTGTTTGGTAATACACCTTCAGGACGACATCCTTTTAAAATGGCAGCACTGCTGTGATTGGCCATCAGATTGAGAGTCCACATCGGCAGTTACAACGTTGTTTTTAGACAAAATGGAATCATTTCCTGTCCTCTTTTGGGGGGGGGGGGGTCATATGCTAAATCCACACTTCCCCAGGTATTTTTCAAATGGCATAGCTTATCCATCTTTGTCTATATCAAAAATCACCAGAAGCCTGGGAAAAATCTACAGCAACCACATGGACGGGATTCCTATATTTGTCAAAACTTCTTCAAAGTACAGTACTTTTACATCCACAAATACTTGCAAATATGCACTAAGAATATAATCATGAGAGAGACACACTACAAGCTGAGTGTTAGACGTACGACAACTCAAAATAATTTTTCTCATGTTTATAGAATCCATTCAGTCTATTTCCTCACGTACACAAGTAGTCCTAATGAGAAAGTTGGTCATATGGTCAGAAAGATCGAACAGACACAACACGGTTTCGAAATCCAAGTATCATGACTAGGGCTGTCAATCGATTAAAATGTTTGATTGTGATTAATCACAGGTGTCCATCGTTAACTCACAATTAATCACAGTTCATCACAGATAGAAATGCATTTTTACATATCATACATTTTTGTTGTTGTTATTATGATTTTTACAAAACTCACCAAAAAATTATCTCCAAATGTGAGGAATTTTGTTTGTTTTTCATTGTCTCGTAATATGAATATTAATAATTTATGATTAAAACAGTTGGACATGCATGCTTTTTAAGTGACAGTCGCCATCCACTACAACGTCCAATGAAAAGCATGTATCACCAAATGTGAGGATCTTTGTATTTTTCTTTCAATTACAAGTGTTTTCATACAAATATTTGATATCGCTATCAGATCTTTTCCCGATCATGAAAATTGATGAAAAAATGCTGTATGCAACACACTTGGGCTCATTCCACCACAGGAGAAATGTCATGTTACACATAATTGGTATCAGTATCGGCTGATATTGGTATCGGAAATGAAGAGTTGCATACAATATTTTGACAGTTTTCGTCAAAAAAAGCCGATATCGGACATCCCTAATGATGTCCAATGAAAACCACGTGTGTTGAAATGTTGGGATTTGTCACTTTCTCACATAAAAACAGAAAACTAAATCATAAGCTGTATTTTACTTCATATCAAAGTATTTTTGTTGTCGGTTTATATGATTTAATAAAACTCATAAAAGCATGTATCTCCAAATGTGAGGATTTTTATAAAGTTTTCACCTAAAACCAGAAAACTATATCACTAGTATTTTGCTTTTTATACAAATATTTTTTGGTTGTATGATACTACAATGTACAATGAAAAGTATGTATCCACAAATGTTGGGATTTTTTTCTTTTTTTCTCCTAAAAACAGAAAACTACATCTCAGGATTTGTCTTTTGATATGGATATTTGTTTTTATGATATCAAAGAACAGTTGGACATGCTTTTCCAGGGACAGTATCAATCCTTTACAATGTCCAATAAAAGCACATATTGTATCTCCAAATGTTTTTGTAATATTTTGGATTAAAAAATAACATTTAGATGTAACAATGAACCGCATGCATCTCCAGATTTTGTGAGTTTTTATTTTATTTTTTCTATCCAAATATATTTGGATGGAAAATATATCGCGAATGTGAGTTGGCGATATACATAAAATATTACATATGACATGATTTTTGTCATTTTTTCAAATGATTAAAAACAAATTAAAAAATCGGACCATATCAGAAATGATGAAAGTTTACAATGACATTTCAATAGTGACATTATTTAAAGCTCTGTTTCGTATACTTGGGGCCAATATACCGTACTGTTGGTAGTCAAATCCAATCACGAAGTGAGCATGAAGGCCTTGTCTTAAAGGTAGAGGTAGATATGCGTGTTTATTGCCTTTCTCCTCATGGTGCCATTCAATCATAAATCGGCTACATGATAGAAAACAGCAGATATTTCCCTGAGAGCTGCCTCAAGGCAAAACAAGATCAAGCTAAAATGGTCTATTCAGATTCCGTTGCAAAGAGTAGTGATGAAATGGAGCCATTTACATGCAAAATGAATCCGATGCTTAACGACTTAATCATGCATGTGTTCGATAAGGTAACAGTCAGGGGGATCATGCAATTTTATCTCAATTATCTCTGACATTTTCCCGGAGCAAAACTATAAGGAAATCAGGAAGCTCTCACTCTAGCTTACAGTAGAATAAATGAGCCAATTTTGTCCTGACCCCATATTAGCGATCTGAAACACAGTCTGGGACTGGGGTGAATGGATGGATGAGATTTGGCCGTGAGTAGAAAGGGCCAAGCAGCAGGGTGATGGAGAATGATGAGAGTCCAATTAGACAGAACTGTGGGGAAAGATGACTGCCGTCATAAAGTAATAAAGCGACCAGCTTTACTGTCCCGAACATTAGGAGTGTTTACTTGCAAATAATTGCAGGTTGATTGCAGCAATGATATCACAGCACACGCAATCTAATTAGGCGCTAAAATCATGCAGTCAAGTGATAGATCATCTTTGATGTGAATATCTAATAGGCTGGTTTAAGTATACCGACCCACTTAACTCATTACCTCACTTGTGCGTTGGAGGAGGGTTGTTGGGACTCCGGCTACTAATGCTAGGTAATGGCTGTGCCATCGTAATTGATACCCCTACTGTACTCGCCGGATAATGAGGGCTACTCTACTGTACCTCCTCGAGCCCGTCTCGTCTAGCGCTCTAATTAGGTGCGAGCTCCGGCCACTAGCTTGCCTGTGCGTGCTTCATCCAGTGAAAAATCTAATTACTGATCACACAGTGTGTCTGTCTGGATTCCCGCTAAACAGAGGTGTAATTGTACAAGCCGGCGTATAAATGTCTCTTGCATTAAAATGTTAACGATATCATTTAGCATCTGCGGCGGAGGGAAAGACGCCGAGGCAGAAAAGCCCCTCAGCACCCAGATGTAGGTGTTTGATCAAGCGTGCAAAGCGAGGTTGTAGTACATCTGGCAGGGGTTTCCCGGCTCCCCCGCCTCATCTGGGCTTCTCTGCAGAGAGGATGCTTTTAATTCGCTCAACACCTGTCAAAGTGACATGTCATATTACTGTGCTGTGCTGCACGCAGGTACTTTAGTGGGGAAACTGCTGTAAATGCACCTTTTTTGCTTCGAGCTGAGAAGGAAGAACTTTAGCTGCACTGTGCTAAAGTGCTAACCGTGAAAAGAAGTGTGCCTTTTTGATTTTCCCGCTTGTAACATATTCAACTCAAATTTGAGTTCAAATTCATTGATCTTTAGGAATTGTTGATTGTGGTTTAGAGTTGCATGGTGGAAGAGTGGTTAGCATGTTAGGTAAAAACACTCACATTAGGTCAATTGTAGGCTCAAAATAGTCTGCACTGCAGGGTGATGCTCAATTCTTCTTGTAGTCATTCACATTACCAGAAAATGACTTGTACTTGTTTGTAATGTTAATGCAATGCGTCCCGGAAGTGCATGTGCACAAAACATGCCCCAGTTTGTGGTCTCACTAGCACATTTAAGACCAGAGATGCCTTTATTGGTCCCACAAGAGTACAAAAGCACACAATCGCACAAATCTGTGTACATGGTGATCAAGCCACAGGCTTATTGCACGGTTTATTGCATGGTTTATTTCTTTTGTGACAATTTCAAGGATTTTGTGCAACAAGAGTCACTTGACTGACACATCCATCCATCCATCCATCCGCTTATCCTCAGTAGGGTTGCGGGTATGCTGGAGCCTATCCCAGCTGTATTTGGGCTGGAGGCGGGGTACACCCTGGACTGGTCATCAGCCAATTGCAGGGCACATATAGACAAACTATTATTCACACTCTCCTGTGTGGCCTATACATGCTAACCACTCCACCACCGTGCGGACGTGCTTCACTGACACAGATTTTTTAAACCATTTTCACTTGACCTGAAGAACTTTAGTCTACCTCTGTGCGTACTTTTCTCCAACTCTTGCATGGCAAAACACGCCCATTCAGACTGCAGTAGTACTTCTTGGATTATTGGTACTTGAACTGAAGTAAAAACATTTTTTTTCAATAATTTCCAGAGTTGATTCCTGAAAAGTTACATTTAAATCCTACGCAGTTACACTAGCATGGACATGTGAGCCACACTGCAAAGACTTTTAAGATGTGTAGCAAGTGTTGGGTGCATACACAGGGCAGACAGGGGGCAGGTTTGATGCTGCATCCCACCCATCAGGACGTCCATCATTTATTTTCCTACAAAGGCAACCGTTCGAGAGTCTTTTAAAAGTGAAGCAAACAAGTTTGTTTGTTTTGGTGCTCATAAAGAGGCTCTAGGGACACATTTTAGTGTTTGAACACCATTAAAACGTCAATTTAGCATTATAGGTGATCTAACTATTCACATCTTTTTGGCATATTTCCCGGATCATGTATAAGATGAGTACATGAACTACCAAACATAAGGTTCCAAATGTCAACAATCGGGTGACATAAGTCTATGCTAACGTTGTTTACAGTCCTTGTGGTGTGTGTGTGTGTGTGTGTGTGTTTGTGTGTCCCAGCAGAGCTTTTGTTCATTGTAGAGGACAGGTGGTGGAAGTGTGATGACTTTGCCATCCATCACCCACCAAGACAAACATCGGAGCTGGACCTCATGAATACTGCCTCTTAATCCAGTCCTTCATGTATACCAGGGCCAGCAGCTATGCTTTGAACTCCACACACACTGCGGCCCAAAGCGGAATTGACCTCAGGCCTGGGTGTGTAACGCACGTGCCTGGTATGCTGCTACATGTCTACCATCATGGAGCCCACGTTGTCTTTCTTGACCTTCCAGTTTGTATATTCTACATCTGCATCTGTGTTTCTGTGTTCTATTTCACTGCCTGGGTGTGTGATGCCGCACGGTGCAGGATAATGGAGGAGGCAAGGCTGGATAGATAGAGTGACACCAAGACAAATGGGTCCAGCTTGGTTTTCCTGACACTGCTCTTTATTTTTAAACCCTGGCGCAGATGCTATGATTTAACACCTAAGCTGCCACCAGTTATTTTTAGCCCGCCATTTTTAAAACAAAACACTGTCTCCAATATAGGATATTGGAGTTGTGTGTGTTGTTGTATGTGCAGGTGTGTTCACCACTTTAATTAGGGAGCTGAGTGGGTGCGACATGCAATAGGGAGGGTCGCGGATTGGGGACGGGGGCTGATTTATGTCCATCCCGGCTGATCATTGATCTCCCCTTGCCTGGTGTGAGACTGAGTGCATTGTCAATAATCTTTGCACTTTGTGGTATTCCTCGATTTCCCCCGACCTCTTTTGCACATTTGTGGTGTGCTGCTGCAGTAAGTCAAAGCAATATTGTAATCTTCCTTCTCTACTGGTATGATATTGCTTTGACAAATGTAAAGGTAAAATCACATTACAGCAATAATCCAATAATATATATTGGACATAAATCAGATAGGATACATGGCAATATCTGCTTGTAGAAAAACATAAATAAAAGTGATAGAATTTAATAGAAACCATTATAAAATAACTAAAATAATTATATCTAAATGTATATTATATCCCCGCAACCCTCATGAGGATAAGCGGTAGAAAATGAATGAATGAATGAATGTAAATTATATGAATTTACATTAATATATGTATTATATACTTACAAATATAAAAAAGAAGAACATTTAAAAAATAAAAAAAATTCCATCATTCATGTAATTTAATAAAGTCTAAAAAAATTGTTAATATAGAATTTTATAATTCCATAATTTAATAGACTGAAAAAACACACATTCCGTTGTATTTTTGTAATTAATATTGCATCATAATTGCAGTTTTTCAAGAAAAACATGAGTGACTGAGGTACTGCATCCAAATTCTGAAACATCTTTAAAGAGATATTAAATTGTCCAAAAATCATCCAAAGTATTAAAACCGTGTGAAAATTAATGACATAATCTATTGCGATATTAATATTTGTTCTCAGCAGTACAGTGTTATACTCCATAGTCTCCACTTTGCTGCAGGGCAGGCCTTAGCCTCCTCTTGGATAAAATCTGTCTCTGTTAGTACAGGAGACGCTCGTCCTCCTCCCAACAATTTTCATTCTGACGTTTGTACCATTTAGTAGTAGTACTGCTGAGCTCAGTGAATATTGGTGCATGGAAAATATATATAATAGCAAGGAAATGAATATAAAGAATGTGATGTATTTACCCACCACAAAGGGGAATAATTTGGCCCCCAGATATACGGAACCATTTAAATGTCTAACTTTAAGCATCCCAATAGACTGAAGCCAGGATTATGTATCGCACTGTGCCTCTGTCTGGATATGCTAATTAGTGTTTGATCAGATGCTGAAATTAAGACTTGATTCATTCAAGGTATTTAATGCTCAGCATACATTTGTGTCGGTATAGTACCCAAGAGCCCCCCAACCCCCCCGTCACTTGAGGAAAGGATGGCCAGAGAGCAAAGAATTGAATAGACGTGTAGAAAATGTCTCTCTTTTTTATTCAGCCCGCGGCACAGGGAGGGATGCAATAAACCAAGACGGGGGGCTGGGGGAAGAGAGGTGGAGAAATGGAAAGAAATGAGGTAAAGGAGAAAATAAGGATGTGTGTGTGTGTTTGTCTGTTCAGGATGGGGGAATTGCTGAAAGGAGCCGTGCTGTGGTCCCCTAAGTGTTGAATAAACATGCTTGGTTTAGGGAAAATGGCTGCGATAAATGTTTAATATGATAAGTCCATAAAGACGGTCAAATGAGTCTAGGGTATTAAAATGAGCATGGCACGCAGAAGCAGCAGTAGCAGCTTTGAAAGAGGAGGATGAGGAGGGAGGGCAGATAATGGCAGACAGAGCTAACAGGATGAGAGCAGCCAGCTGCTGTGACATCCACATTAACACACTCCACCAGCTGCTGGTCGCAGACGTCTCCTGGACAAAACAGGGATGGCGGTGGAGCTTCAAAGGCCTGCCATGGCCCCTTAATGACATTATCACAAGTTCACATTTGACAAAATCTGACAAAACATGGCTAATTGCTGGGTTTGGACGGCTCTTTGCTTGGGGACGCAAGGTCACAGATTCCAGGCATCAATTAAAAATTGAGGCTGGTTGGTGAGTAGAAAATGGATGGATAGAAACATGGCTTTTTCATGTACTTGTCAGTGGATGCGCTTCTCAACTTAATTGATCCAGGTTTTAATAATTATAATAATTAAGGATGCTTCCATCAGGGTTCTATGCTGATTAAAAACAAAAGGTCACTGTGCTAAAAAGTCACATTCGGAGTCTGAAGACCAGAAGCTGAATGCAAAGTCTAGCCAGTGACAAAGATGCGGGAACAAGTTTGGTAAAGGAGTGATCAAACACGCTGGTATCGATTAGCATAGCCTGGGGCAGGCTCAAGATGACACGCGTCATTTTGTTGGCAACCCTACGAAGGTGACAAAGCAGACATGGATTTAAAGTCGCGTGTTCATCGGTTTTTGTGATCGGCTATGAAAAGCGTTTATATAATCACATATTTTTTTTAATGGAAATTGGCCAACATTGATTGGTGTCTGATCGATCAGAGTATCTCTAATAATAATAATAATAATAATAATAACTCTTTATATAGAGTAACCAAAAAGCAGAGTTGAGAACAAATACAGTCCCAGGTTCGGCTCTAATCTGAATTCATGGATTCTGGATTATCTAGAGTCATTGTACTATGTACTTCTCAGTCTTCTACAAAACATGGTGTCAGAAGTGGGATTGATTACCTATGCACAAGAAACCTGGGGGCTATGGATCTGTCACTGTGTGTTGTGTGTCCAGAATGTGGGACTGGTTGCTGGGTAGAAAATATTGTCGCTGGATTGATATAAAGCAGGTTTTTTGATATCTTGATCACCTGCTCGAGATGATAATCCATGCCTTTGTGTCTTCTCGTTTAGACTACTGTAATAGTTTGTTTTCTTGCCTAAACAAAAAAGAGTTGTCTCGTCTGCAACAGGTTCAAAATTCTGCTGCGCGGTTATTGACCCGATGCAACAGAAGGGCTCACATCAGACCGATTCTGAAAGCTCTCCATTGGCTCCCAGTCTCATTCCGTGTGAATTTTAAAATCCTGGTGCTCACTTTTAGAGCCTTGCACGGCCAGGCCCCTGTCTACATACGAGACTTGTTGCGTCCCTATACCCCCTCTCGGAGGCTGAGATCGTCAGATCAAAATTTACTCATGGTCCCTCGTAGTCGTTTTAGGACCCGAGGAGACCTATCTTTTCAGGTTGTTGCGCCGAGGCTCTGGAATGACCTTCCACCCTCCCTACGTTCGCTTGACTCTGTCGATGCATTTAAGAGTAACCTTAAAACTCACTTGTTTTTGCAGGCATACCCAGCTCAGTAGATTTAGGGTATTATGACCATCATATATTTATTTAGTCTATTTTATTGTATACTGTTTTTATGTACTGTTTTATGTCTATTTTTATTGTACATTGTTTTATTGTTTTATTGTATTTTTTATGTGTATTTTAACCCTGTGTTTTGCCTTTTGTGAAGCACTTTGTGACTTTTGTCTGAGAAAGGTGCTATATAAATAAAACTTACTTACTTACTTACTTACTGTTCAACTCAATAAATAAAGACTGGATTTAGGGGACAACATACGGGGACAGCCAAAACTGACATCAGAAGTGGAATCGAAGGCTCAGCTCCAGAGACATGTCGGAATGTGGATATCCGTGTGGAATGGAACTGTTGTACTTTACGTACAAGCAGGTCAGCATTCCAGAAAGCCTGTTTCTGTGATTTTTCCACTCGGTCAATCTGGGTTTTAATTTGGATTCAACCAACTACATACGTCTATATGACACTTATGGTGCCATAGGTGGGATCAATGATTTTGACACAAAAAAAATAAATGAACCTTCAGAGCATCACACTTGAGGATGTTATAATCTCGCCTTGTTATCCGGACATCTGTGTCTCACTTATATTTGCAGGTCACTCTGACCTTGAGGCCAAAAGCTGTCAGGTGACTTCTCCTATCATCTTAAAGTTTCTATGCTCTGCAAGTCCCGTGCTGACAGCGAGTGTCTGCTTAGCTTGCATGCAGTTGCAGGTGGTCAGCGGTCACGCTAAGACACCGTACATAGCGACTCCCTTTTGAAGGCCCTTAACCTTAATGACTGGCGACATAATAAGGTTGGTCGTCCAGGATGCGCTGTGACCGACTGAAGTCAGGCCTCTGTCAGCAACAATCTGCGCAATGTGAATGCTGCTGGTTAATCATGTTATCAAGAGAGACGATGCATGCTGACCATTAGATTACTTTGGATGGGATTAGATTATAGCCACTCAAGTCTCAATCAGACGTCTTTGAGTATCACAGTAAGGCACAGTGGTTCACTGTTTACTGGCACACTGGATGAACTGTGGGCTTGGATTATGGCTAGAACCACAGCACGATATTTTGTGTGGACAATACTATGGGACTAAATGTGTATTTGCTGAAAGTGCAGATTAACTTGCTGATGCTTTGCAAGTGGTTTAATGAGAAGGTAAAATTAGTTCAACACATTTAGTAGCAGAATCACACCTGTCATTCAAAGACACCATGTAATTTAGTTTTTAGTTTATTTTCAGGGTTTTCCGCCCATGCAGCAAATTGTACATTCGTGAGTGTCAAGAATATCCACTTACTGTTTTTCTTTGGCTTTTGATTTTGTTGCAAATGGTAATAAAGTTGTGGCACGTCAGTGTACAAGTCATAGTCCCAGACCTAATTGTGATCAGTGAATTTTGGCGAAGTGCATCCATCCATCCATTTTCTATACCGCTCGAACCCGGGTCTCCTAGCCGTGTGGCCTGCGTGCTAACTGCTTGTCCACAATGCAGAGACTTGGAGAAGTCAGATTCCTTATTTATAAATTTAATATTTTCATAGTAAGGGCATAGAAAACTGGACATGACCTTGTAATTCTGTTTCATTAACATTATTAGAGCCCTCTGAACATGAACTAACACCCCTACAATCTTCTTTACATTTATATTGTCCGATATAGCAGACATAATAAGAGTAAATAAGCCATTTAAGACATACGTACGTACATAAGACTCATATGTGTTACTATAAATGTGTTGATGAGTGGCGGGTGGACAGGAAGTCCTGTCAGAGGCTGAGTTGATTTTTAGCTTGGCATGGGTTACTGCAGCAACAGTAGTCTTTGTCTTTAGGGATGTTTATTTGTGGACTGTCGTACCGGAAATCAAGTCTGGTGTTTGTGTGTCTCATCGAACTTGACTGACATCTAGCGACCATTGTAGAATAGTAGCTATCATTCACAGCATCTTTAAATGCATCTTCTGAATGCCTTATATTTGCATTTTAATTAATTTAGACATTTTTATGCTTGAAAGTTTTTAATTTGGGCAAAAAAACCCGAAAATTTGTACTATTCAAACACATTAGACACATGAAGACTCTTTAGTGTACTAGTACGTACTTTTGAAGGCAGGAGTCCAGCCACTGTCCCTTTTGCTTCCTCGTCATTTTAGGATGCCCGGTGGGATACATGGTGGTCGTCTTTGACCATGCATTTCTCTTTGAACCTTGGTAACTCATATACACAGCAGCACTCTGGATTATCTTCATAGAGTGTGTTTGGGACCCGGGACCAAATAAACCGTGAATGGCATTTACAAATTACATTCATCCACTCCTGTCTGTCAAACGGATTATGCATTTGCATACTATAAATATGGTTAACTAGGTCGAGGAGAGGGAACTACCACAGCAAGGCTCTCCCCCAGAAAAATAGGAGAGTGATTATAATTAACAGCAAAACAGGCAACAGTTTCATTTTAATTGCAGAAGCTGTTTTTTTTTTTTTTTTTTGGTTTATGCGGTTGCACGCATAATCAAGCGTGAGTTCTTATCTAATATATGTTTTATCTACATTTGATTGCACTTCTGAAGAATCACTTGCAACAGCTATTGATAAGCAATAAGCATCTTTCTCCAAGGTTCATAAAGATATACAGGACATGAGCAAGTCAGATTAGCCTTGACTTCCTTGCAGGAAGATCCAATGCATATGGATTTAGGTCTGGGCTCTGGCTAGTCCCTCCAGTTTCGTCTCTTACTATTAACAACAGCAGCAGAGTCCTCTCAGCATGTGTATAATTTAGACATCAGCGTCTTAAAGTGTTTTCTAAATGAAGATACAGTCCGGGGACTTTGCTTAACGAGACAGGCAGCCACGTCGGTCCATTTAAGACATGAAAACAAACTGAGTAGTATGTTCATCAGTTGTGTGTGTGTGTGTGTGTGTGTGTTGCTTCGTTTAGCATAGCCCGCTCCCCTCCCATGAAACATCAGAGGACAGATCTGTCGGTGAGGATCAGCGGCATGCATGCAGCCAAGCCTTTCTGCTGTCACAGCGCTGCTTAATATTCATGAGAGCAAATTGGAGGACAGTCATTTAGCTCGGGCGCATGGTGTATCGCCTCTGGGCAGATCACAAGGAGTGGGAGCGTTTACTCACTTTGCACTAGTTGGCATCTGCCTGTCTCAGATGCAATTTTGCGTTAAATCTGCTTTGATTAAATGTGCCTCCTAGTCATATTAATAAGACCGCTTCAAGTTCATACCTACAGTATATACAGTGGGGGGAATTATTGGGTAAGTTTAACCCCTTACAAGACTTTTGGGTAGGTCATTTTAACAGATGTACAAAATATCAAACACAAACTTGACAAAAAACATTAAAATAGGTCAGAAATTGTATTTTGTACAATGAAATAAGTTGGCAGGCTCAGAAGTAGTTCTCAGGATGGATTTCAGGACACTCCTTTTTGAAGATTCTCTACAGATGCTGAGGCTTTTGAGGCTGTCGCTTGGCATATTCCTATAATGCAGGTCTGGAGAATGGCTAGGCCACTCCAGAAATCTGTTGGGACGCTTCTTTGTTGGCTTGGATGTTTGTTTTGGGTCATTGTCATCCTGCAAGACACAACAACACAAAACACATTTTTATAGTTTTACAATTATAGCTTGTCATGCTTAAAACAATTCAAAATGCATATGAATACATGGAAATGAATGGGATAACCAAACATTTAAGGTTATATTTACCTTCATTGAAGATGTGATTCTTGACTTGACTGTTCTCAAAGACATCAACATCTTTTTCTTCACCACGCCTTTCATGTTTTGCCATGAGGTGTTTCTAGAATTGAGTATTTTTTGTCAAGTTGCAAGTGACAGAATGTTAATAAAGAAGGTGAAAAACACTACAGAATTGAAGAAATAGCTTCTGACAAAATATAAAGGTGGTGTTGAAGAGGAATGTGTTGATCTTGCTGCCACATTATGTCTTTGGGAACTTTAACAACTTTAACATATTGTCTTCCTTTTATTCATCATTTACAGTATGTGCATTTGAAAATGGTTTATGCCTTTTCTGTATACAGTAACTATTTTTGTGAGTCAACCGCTGATGACATGATAGAAGCGCGACATAGCTGGCTTGTGATTCCGGTTGCCATTTTGTTAGCAAGCTAAGTATGCTAACAAGGACATTTGTGATAAAAACACAGTTGGATTCACGCAGGGTATTAATAACACAACAAGACCCGCGCCATATTGTACGCTGACTGGAAAATGCGCATAAACCGAGGCAAAATTTTGTGTACATTTTTTAAGTGAATTGAAAAACATGCTAACCGGGGTGGATGCTAACCGAGGTGTCGATGTAATACATCATTGAACAGTGTGACTTATTTGAACTGCCAAGTACATCTTTACTATCAGGCAGAGTAGTGAGTGTCCGGACGCCGTTAGAACGTTGGCAAGGTGTACCTGCGTCACCAGACCATGTTGTGAGCTCTTGCTGAGGGGAGCGTGGTCAATTAAGAGAAAGGAGCAGTGCCGTGAAACTGTCAATTTCTCTTCTTTTAATTAA
This sequence comes from Doryrhamphus excisus, assembly GCF_037039965.1. NCBI lineage: Eukaryota > Metazoa > Chordata > Actinopteri > Syngnathiformes > Syngnathidae > Doryrhamphus > Doryrhamphus excisus. Next base: position 2,642,140 of record NC_136364.1, read on the forward strand.
ATCAATGTGGCTATTGCTCTCCGCCTGGCTAAAGTGAGTTGGTCTCGCATCCTTTTCATGAAACGTGAAACAGATGAATATGGAAGCAGCCGTGACATAAATCCTAATCCAATTTCTCTCCCCGTGCTTGAATAAAAGCTTTCACAAGCAATCGCACGCTTCTTTGATCTACTTCTCAATTAACTCAAGTACCTAAATTCTTTTTGCTGAACACCCCCCACACACACAATTTCTGCCATTTCTACTTGTCTTTAGAGTTTGGCTGGTGCACAGGAATACAGAAAACTTCTACAGAATGCAGCACCATATCTTTTATACTAAGAAGTTGCATATATTTCCAAAAACGTTTTAAGCTTTTGGTATTGGTGAAAAAGTGTATTATTAGTATGAACTTCACTCTTGGCTCCTTTTCTTGCCCATTTTCAAGTTTTTTGTTTGTATTCCCAGGAAACTTCTTCCCCAACATAATTTTCAAAAAATTAAAACTTTTATTTGTTTCTCATAATATTATGACTAGGGGCGGCACGGCGGTCAAGTGGTTAGCGCGCAGACCTCACAGCTAGGAGACCAGGGTTCAATTCCACCCTCGGCCATCTCTGTGTGGAGTTTGCATGTTCTCCCCGTGCATGCGTGGGTTTTAACTGGCCACTCCAAATTGTCCATAGGTATGAATGTGAGTGTGAATGGTTGTTTGTCTATATGTGCCCTGTGATTGGCTGGCCACCAGTCCAGGGTGTACCCCGCCTCTCGCCTGAAGACAGCTGGGATAGGCTCCAGCACCCCCCACGACCCTCGTGAGGAAAAGCAGTAGAAAATGAATGAATGAATGAATATTATGACTTTAATATTTTAACTCTATACTACTAATTTCACATTATTTACAAGTTTATTCTCATAAAATTGCAATCTTTTTCTTAGAATACAACTTTTTTCTCATAATATTTTGATTTTTTTCTTAAATTTCAGTCCCCCCATTTCTGCTGTTATTGTTTTTTTTTTTTTTAAACAAACTTCATCTATTTCAGCTTTCTTCTTGGATTTTTTTTTCATGATTATGACTTTACTCCCATAATATTTTGCATTATACTTTTCTGCAGCCCAATTTCAGAAAAATGGCAACTGTATATAGGCGGGGTACACCCTGGACTGGTGGCCAGCCAATCACAGGGCACATATAGACAAACAACCATTCACACTCACATTCATACCTATGGACAATTTGGAGTCGCCAATTAACCTAGCATGTTTTTGGAATGTGGGAGGAAACCGGAGTACCCGGAGAAAACCCACACATGCACGGGGAGAACATGCAAACTCCACACAGAGATGGCCGAGGGTGGAATGGAACTCGAGTCTCCTAGCTGTGTGGCCTGCGTGCGAACCACTCGACCACCATCCATCCTAGATTTGAAAAACCACCTTACATCATCCTCAAGTTTGTTACTGAGCTTTATTCTGTTTATGTGCTGTTGTTTAACTACAAATTTTATACAGCACCAGCCGTTTAACGACAGGTTTTATATAGCACCAGACGTTTATTGACTGAATTCCCTTCCTTTTATGTATAAACAAACAAGGAAAGCTCATTCAGAAGAAGGAGTTTCAACTCCCAGCTCCCAGGGAGAGCTTCGACCATGTTCCGAGGGATGCAGTGGGCCATGTTCCGTGCCTCCATTGTGGAGGTGGCTGATGGTGTCTTTTGGGGTGGTAATCCCAGAAGCTGTTGGTGGGCATCAGCGGTGATGGGACTCCGGAGGCAGCTGACACGTCCTGGAAGGCCAAGCCATTTTGCGGCTTTGTTGGTCGATGAGGCAAAAACTCGGACATGAGGCGTGGGAGGAATTCTGGAAAGCCGTGAAGAACGACTACAGGAAGGCTTCGAAGAGATTCTGGACCACCATCCTCTGCCGTGGGAGGGGGAAGAAGTACACTATCAATACTGTGTACGCTGGGGATGGTGTGCTGCTGACCTCAACTCCACATATTGTGTCTGCTCCTGCACCGGCTGTGGAAATCCACAGCTTGGCCAGAGAGTGCTGTAGTGTCTGAAAAAACTGTTAAACCCAAACAATTTTTTAACGGAATTTAAATATTTCGGAAATCTTCTGGCGGCCGTAACTGAGCCACGACGGATTCAGTGTGAGCCCGGGGTTAGAAGACCTACTCGATCCCACTGACTGTGCCTTGGGACTCCACGGTGGGATCTTCTTCTGGGCTGAGGTTGCCGAGGTGGTCAAAAGATCCGCCCGGAGTTCCATAAGGCCTTTGCGTCGAGTTGTAACAGTGGTGGGACACCGCCTGTATGAAAGGGTTTTCTGCAAAAACATGGATGGGGTGTCAAGAATATCAACCACCCTGTTGTGTTGAAAGCAATTTTTTTTTTTAATACATCACACCAGGCACTGACATTGATGCCGTTAAGCATCTTATTATGGGATTGCGGGATGTAGAAATGGGCTAGTGATTGGACATCATCCTCCCTCTCCTTTTACTCCAATCAGTCCAAATCACTGAAATTGCTCTTGAATGTATGTAACAATTTTTGCTTAGAATAAAGAGTTGATTTACTGAAATGAGGGTGCGTGAAAAGGAGCTTGGCATTTCAAGTGCTTCCTCTGGTTTAAAGCTACTGGGAAAGAGGAGAAGGAAATCTGAGACCTGGTTAGGAATTTATGAAGTGCTAAAATGTTTCTTCCCCCAAGGGAGGGTCCTAGCTGGCCGGTCATTGTCACTGTAAGCCATTTAGAGCAGACTGACTCGCTTTGTGGAAGTTTCTGCATAACAACAAAGCTGTGTATTAAGTCATCGTCGGTGTATAGTATATTAATACTGATATACAAGCTGTACAGTACTCCAAAGTTTAATTTCTATAGTGCCTGGAAAAGCTGTCGTGTCATTAATAAATAAATAAATGATATATTTTGTGAGTTACTTTAGGTCAGTTTAAACATCCTTTTCTTTTTTTTCTCTTGCAGTTTTCAGTGAGGACCTACATTCCAGCTTATACTTTGTCAATGCATCTCTGCAAGAGGTAGTATTCGCCAGCACCACAGGGACCTCTGTGCCCTGTCCTGCTGGGGGTGCGCCCCCCGCCTCGCTGCGCTGGTACCTGGCGACCGGTGAGGAGATCTATGATGTCCCGGGCATCCGTCACGTCCACCCGAACGGAACCCTTCAGATCTTCAACTTCCTGCCGTCCAGCTTCAGTAAGCTGATCCATGACAACACCTATTACTGCACTGCCGAAAACCCCACGGGCAAGATCAGGAGTCAGGATGTCCACATTAAAGCTGGTGAGTCCAGCAGGAGGACAGAAATGCATGAAACTCTGAAGAAATGAACAAAGTGAGTATGTTTTCTTTCTTGTGTAGTTTCGAGGGAACCCTACACAGTCCGAGTGGCTGACCAGAAGGCTATGCGAGGCAGCGTAGCCGTCTTCAAGTGCATTATCCCTGCGTCTGTTGAGGCATACGTCAGCGTTGTATCATGGGAGAAAGACACAGTCTCACTCAGCTCAGGTAAGACCACCGCTTGATTGTATAGTGTGATCGTTTTATTTTATTTTTTAATATGTTACATTTTAGAGCAAGTCATATATTATGTATTCAGTGAGCCCAGAAGTATTTGAAAAAATAGTTAATGAAATAAAATTGTTATGTTATCTTTGTAACATTGCACCGTTTCACCTTCTTTTTTGTTTTTTTTTTTACACAGCACATTGTGGTAATTTCCTTTAGTATATATCGCACCGAGTAGTGGTTAAAACCTTTGATGAAATAAATGTTTTTCCCTAAACAGCGCTGAACAGTGAGTGCAATACGGCTAGTTAAATAGTAGCATATCAGAGAAGTCATTCATTGTCGGCTTCATCCTCCTCCTTGGAACTAAAACCACTGAATTCGTTTCTGAGGCATCACAATTGAACAGCCTCATAATTCATCACAGACTTTGTTGCCTCTTTTGTCGTTGCTTTCCGTGTCACTTTTGTTTAGAGGCAAATTGGCCCTTTAGTTTGAGATGTACTTTTTTATCAAAAGTCCAGCCTTTCAAAACCTGTCGGTGATAGTGGATTTTTTTGACACACTATAAACCTTGCAATCCTACCTTCACTGGTTTCTTTTGCTCCAATGATGAGAAGTGAGGTGTTCTTTCAGAATATATCAGAAGATGTAGTATTTCTACTGTACACTTGATCAAACTTACTTAAGATTTGTTAGATTCAAACACGAACGCTGCATAACACTTCAAAATGTGAAATTAGCATGCACTTCACTTGCCCGATTCACTGTTTCCTGAAGCTGCGCTCTACGCAAAGGGTAGGGTTGTTGTTTGACAAATTTTAAAAATAAAATTAAACAAATTAAATTAAAAGATTAGAAGAAAGTGGACCCGTGCATCCTTTGGTTTTTCCATACGTGGCCCCCAGTGAAAAAGGTTGCTTAAGTGTCACACTGTGAGTCATCTCCTTCACCATCTTGATGTGCCAGCAGTGGCACATCCCTTACAACCATCTCCTCCACCTAGCCAGAGGATGTTGATAACTGTCACACTGCATCACTGTGCTTCTCCCTGCCCTACACACTCCACCTCATTTAATTATGACCTATTTAGTTTCCTTTATTTTATTTCATTTTTACATCCCGTGGCTTAGCATGACAGCTCAACACACCGGAAGGTTGACTTTTTCTACAAAGCTAAATAGGATGCTTATCTCGGTGATTGCTCCGCCCGCCTGCTGCTTTCGCTTCACAACTGTGGTGCATTCAGGGACCTGTAAGTGAGCACTTGATGTCATTTGACTGAGGGCAAAATCCGGGACGGTGTTTTGGTGGCATTTTAAATGTGCCTGCTCAAGCATGAAGATGTGTCCTCTGATCCATGCCGGAGACTTATTTACTAAGCGAGCTCGCTTCAGTTGACTTGCTGCAAGCTGCTGGTTAAAAGACGTCGCCTAATGTCACAGAGATTTGGCCAATGTGCGGCACGCAGATATGATGAGGATGTGCAAATGGAGTAACTCATGCAGACAGGACAAGCGGTGGTGTTCTCTTTAGCTGTGTACTCATAATAAAATACTACTCTTCAGTTCAACACTGTGGCGATATTTAAGTTTTAAGATATTTAAGATAAGTTTTCAACAGATGTCTTATCGATATTATTATACTTATATGTCATATTGGATACTTTATTGATCATTTGCTGAAAATAACTTTGCTACAGCAGTCTGGTTAAACAATAACAGAACAAAAGTACACTAAAATAAGCAAAGCCTCCTGTGCATAATATATTCTCAATACTAGATCATTGTATGCCAATCAGAGCATGAATGTAAATGCGGTATACCAGTTGTTCCTGACCACTTCCTTGCCACAAATTTAGCTCGGTTAAAAAAAAAAGAAAATGAATAAATCATGCTGTTTTGTATTTGAATACTATAATCATATTTAATCATTTAATCAATTAAGCATAAACATGCTTAAGTAAACCACAATACAAATATAAGGCTTTCAGAAGATTCAGTATTTTACACTGGTCACTACGCGTCATTGTAAAATGTTCGGTGAGACACACAAGCACCAGAATTGATCGCCGGAAAAACAGGTTTTTATTATCTCACAACATGCATAATAATCCCTCACACAGGCCACTGTTGCAGCCATAGTCCACGACAAAACTAAAACTCAACTCTGAACCCTGTTGTCACTTCCTGTCCACACCACTGGAACACATTTACAGCAACACACAAGAGTACAGGTCTTATTTATGTCTTAAATGGCTTATTTTAGCTTATTACGTCTACTATATTGGGTAATACAAATGTAAAAATAACTATAGGGATGTTATTTCATGTGTAGAGGGCTCCAATTAGCATCAATAATATTGCATTTATGAATAAGAAATCCTACTTTGTAAAATTCACGTATCACTATCAGGTCTGGAATTAATTAACACGGTAAATGAACGATTACTGTATCTACATATGAGAAGGATTCATTCATTCATTCATTTTTTACTGCTTATCCTCATGAGGTACGCGGGCATGCTGGAGCCTATCCCAGCTGTCTTCGGCTGAGAGACTGGTCGCCAGCCAATCACAGGGCACATATAGAGAAACAACCATTCACACTCACATTCATACCTATGGACAATTTGGAGTTGCCAGTTAACCTAGCATGTTTTTAGAATGGGGCAGGAATAGAATATTCAGTTTTGGGCAAAAATAATCGCCAAAAATATGTTTCTGTGTTTGTACATTGTTGTTATTATCGTACAGCCAAACATTACACCGAGTCGACCGGCAAAAGTCCTGGTTATTTTAGAGTTGGGAATCTATAGACAGATTCCGCGCCAGGGAATCCTTTTATCGTCTTATGTGTGTGTGGGTGGTTTATTTGTTAGATTTCTCCCTTTTCCTCTTATAACGCATGGTTCACCCAGCTTTGATTAGGCATTTTTTCCGAGGGTTAGACGACTAGGCAGTATGTTTTTTCATAAAGAAAGCATAAAGAAAGCGCTATTGAATTCAACAAAGTATAACAAAGTTATTTTCCATATTTGCTATTGCTTAAAAAAAAGTTCACATTTTATTGTATTTATGCATGCAGCGAAGTTGAATGATGAATGTTATTGTGCGGTTCTCTTTTTGCAAGAACAACCATATTGGATTGTCTGTGTTTACTCCAATAAGTATTGCAGCAGGCGAGCGCTGTCAAAAGCATGAGCACACGGTCAAAATCACTGCTGCTCTCTGATAAATATTTGATGGTGGATTCTGATGCATGAGCAGATCCACCTCACACTGTTATGGAGAAGCTCGGTTTGCTCCGAGGGTGATGGGCGGGGGTGCTGCAGGAGGATACCGACAGAGGTGTAGTTTGACCCAGCCTACTTTTCCAACTCTGTCTCCAGTTCCTTTCTTTTTATTTCAATTTTTCATGAAAGAAGACCAGGTCTCAGTGGACATAAAATAAAGCTATCTCACAGCCATGCTGAATTATTCACTTCAGGTTTTTTTTTTGTTTGTAACATCAAGAGCACTTCTCTTGCGTCAGATGGTGAGGGATGAACAGTCCGTGCTTGAAGAGACACAAAATAACAAGCACGGGTGCTAGCTTCTCTGGTCATTTTTGTGCTAGTCTTAGCCATTATGCTTCTGGCTACATGCTATTTACTACGTTACCGTCTGCGTGGTAATAATAATTTGTATACAACTCTCGCAAGGTGGCCAGAATGGAGAGTTTTTTCCTACATTGCAATAAGAGGCTTCACTACGCATCTTGAAGCATTATGTTGTACTATATTGCATCTAAAATATAAGTTGGGCAAGTAAAGATCAACAGTGTACTTTATGTGGAAAAAAGCGCTCAATCATTACCATTGTAGCTCCAGTTAATTGATTTATTTTTTGTATGCTGTTGATATTTCTGCCACTGTACTTCTTTAGTGGTAAAAAAGCAGCCAGGAAAAAAGATGCTTCGACCACTTTTACCAACACTGCAATAAGCAGGCTTCACTCCACATCTTAAAATGTTGTGTTTTTGTTTGTGATAAATGGCATCTATCATATTGAACAAGTGCGGGGTTACAGTCTATATGTAAAAAGCGGGTAAACTGCACAATAGAGCTTCTTCTTGGAGCCACGTACTCAAACACAGCTCATTATCATTAAAGCTACACACACACACACAGTGTGTTCCCAGAAGCACTTTTAAATTGTCTCAATTCCAGAATCAAGGCTAGATTTTGGGCAACACACTTCTAATACACTATTGCGGTGCATTTGTTCTTTGGCCTGCTTTTCTATCCGAAGAAGCAAAGCCTATATAGCAGTTGCCACGCCCCGATAGTGAAAGTTAAGCTTGTGTGTCTGGAAGGTGAAAGTTGCGCTTGCATGTGAGAGACTTCCTTAAACTGGTTCTAACTATGCTGATAGTGTGTCTGCTTACTATCTTCTCTCAGCATTTGTTGTGCTATGTGAGTGGGGGTGTCATGATGCATTGCCATGGGAAGCTCTTAAACTGAAATACACTAAAAATTAGACCGAGCCTAAATGTGTATAAAATGTAATAATATCTAACAATATAATATGGAATATTTACAAACAAACAACTAAAATACACAGAAAAAGCTGCCAAAAAATGCATTAATAACCACTGATTTTTGCCGGGTTTAAAACAGATGCATAATTACAGACCACGTCCTGTCCTAATGAATCAGCTGTGATTGAAAAGTTAATTATAATATGAATTACCTCTCAGAATAAGAGCTGCTTAGTAGTCATTTAAAACAGACTTTTTTTTTGAACGCTGCACATCGCTGCTTCATCGGCTATGAACGTCGCCACGAACATACCAATAACCCATCATGAATTTTAAAGCGGGCTTTCACAGTACAAGCTTTCATATGCCCTGCCGCTCTTGTCCATGCGCCGCTTTTGATAAACAATCGACAGAGCTAATAGAGAGATGAAAGGCAGCAGTGGACTAATGAGCTGGGCTGTGTTCTTCTGTATTTTATACGCAGGAGCCTTGTTTTGAAGTGGTGTGCTGTTGATGGGGCCGGTGTCTGTGATTTAGGTGTCGAGTGGTTGTTGTGTTTTCCATCTACCTAGTACCTACAATACCTACAGTACCTTCATCATCGCACATGATGTCAACCTGTGCAACAAACGTGGCAACATTGGAAGTAGAAGCAACAGAAAAAGATGATTGAAGAGGTGTGCAGTTTAGCAAACTACCTGATTTTTTTATGCATTTTTTGCACACGGTGCTATTTGGAAGTAGAAAACGACTCGCTTTGTCACAGTGTCTCCGCTTTTTTAGGTTTTCTTCAGCTCGCTACAAGTTACTAGGTAAACACTCAACAGCTCAAAACGTATAACCTGCATTTTCTGGCCACAAAATTAAGTACACTTGCACAAGAGCACAGAATTAGTTGTGGCAGGGTAACATACAGTAGAATAATAATACAGAATAAATGAACCAGTCACTACATATATCACTATATTGACAGTTACTATGGTACCCATTATGTCATTGGATGCTCATATCACCTCGTACTTTGGTACGAAGGACATTATTTTTATTTTAGTTATTTATTTAGTTTATTAAAAAAACAAACAAAAAAAAACAAACCTTAAACTGTATTATGGAAAGCAGGAAGTGAACAAATGTAACAGTTACTGATTGTAAAAGTACCAGATGGAGGGGTAGGATTTAATAAGCTTTGCTTCTTCCTACTTCTTTTGGACATGTGGAACTGTGAACTGATTATGGGATGCACTCAATTGTAATCTGATGCATGTTCAAATGAAATAAAACCATTACCATTACCATAAATGAGCAATAATACTACGGGGTATTGCGCTTTGCTTGCAGGCCCATAAAAAAAAAAAATTGGGAATGGACCTGTTACTTGCTGCGAACCTCTGGCCCGTCCGTACATTGGAGACCAACATAGTGGCTGTTGGGCTTTGCCTATTTTTGAAACAGAAATCTAACAATGCAAACAGCGAGTATGCTAACAGCTAGCATGCTTGAAATCCGTGTTGATGCATTGCGATAACAGCTCCAATAAATGGTTGCAAAAGTGCTAATCTCTCTTAATGTGATCTCCCAAATCTCCCAAAAGTCAAGAAGAAAATAAGGATCAAAAGTACATTTCAAGCAAATGAGGCAATACACCAACAATAAACAATAAATAACAATGAGTCAAAAAATATGCTTGATTTTGGTGGTTGGTAGTAGAAAAGTCTGATTTAAATGTAGAGAATACAGAAAATGGGCAAGAAAATTGCACCAAAAAATAATTCAAGCTGGAGACTTTGGAATGCACAGGCTACTAATGCAACATTTAACATGTGTTAAGCATGTGGTATCCTGGAGTGGTCAAAAGATATCTAAATTATGGATGTTAATCTGTCATGCATATACAGAGGTTCAAGTAGTCATAATATGTACCAAATATAGTCCTTTAAAATATTTAATTTATTATTCATTTAAGCTCAATGAGAAGAGAGTGAAATAATTTTAATAAGATGAAGGAAGGATTGTTTATGGTTTCATCATTCACGTCATATTGTCTTTATTAGCCACTGTTGGCAGGACTAAATAGATTATAATTACTGAGAGGCTTTGCTTGTACTCATTTTTTTTGCAGATTTTCCATGCTGCAATTGTGTTTTTCTTCCGTTCCTTCCTTCATCTTCAACTCCTCTCTTTGGCCTTCACCATTGCCCTCCTCTCTTTCGCATCTCATTGCATAACCTCCTTGGCAAAGCGCCCCAGTCAATTTCCTCCTGTGTGGAAAAGGCTGTTTTATTTGCTTTATGCAAATGTGCCTCCATCCAATACTCAGGGCATCTGTTAAAAAAGAAAAAAAAACATCTCCACAGTTGTACTCGAGTCTGCAGCTCCCCAACTGTGTGTTTTAGCTTTTAAGCGATGAAAGTGCTTCCACAGCCTAATAAAACTGTTGGCTTGCTAATACAGTCACAGCCTTAACCACACTTAGCAGCAGGGGTGTTAAGGATGCTTTCAAATAGGCTACTAAAGGTGGTTTGGCGCTAAAAGAGCACTGCTTCTTGGGATTTATCATGCCGGCAATGTGCCGCCGCCACCGCCGCCGCTGCTGCCTTCATTTTTCACAGAGATTGACAGCGAGGGCACTGAGCGGCAGGGCTGTAAATCCAACACGCCCAAAGTCAGGCCAACCTTGAAAGGAGGCCACAGTGAGAGGAGGAGAAAAGACGCAAGGAAACGTAGAAGAAGAGAAGGTATAGTCGGGAGGAAGTTGCTGCGTCACCTTTGGAAAAAAGATTTGCTAACAGCGACAAGTCCCGCGACAAATACTGAATGTGATGCTGACCTGAATATAAGGTGACCATCTGTTTTTTTCAAGACTCACTTTTGGACAAATATGTTTGAAAACAAAAACTAAATTAATTGACTCATAGATTAAGTGGCGGAAAAAAAAGCTCTGACTGAGGAGAAGTTGTTTGGTGGCACCTGTTGGTTTGTCTGAATCACTCGGTTATACTGTAGGGCAAGTTGTTTTTTTCAGGATCTTCTTTCTCTTTCGGCCACAGCAAATCAATCGCTTCCATCCAACCCTGTCTTTCTCACACCAATGACACTCATGTCTTCTTCACTACATCCATAAACCTCCTCTTTGGTCTTCCTCTACGCCTCCTACCCGTTAGCTCTAAACGTAACATCCAATATATTCACTATCTCTCCTCTGGACATGTCCCAACCATCTCAGCCTGGCCTCTCTGACTTTATCTACAAGGCCTCTAACATGTAATGTCCATCTGATGTAGTCCTTCCTGATCCTATCCATCCTGGTCACTCCCAATGTGAACCTCAGCATCCTCATCTCTGCTACCTCCAGTTTTAGTTCCTGTCTTTTCCTCAGTGGCACTGTCTCTAGACCAAACAACATGGCTGCTGTCACCACAGTTTTGTATACCTTTCCTTTCATTGTAGCTGAAACTCTTCTATCACACATTTTAAGGATCTATGGCAAAAATGGTAGCCAAAGATCTGATATTTGACAAAATTGCCCTGCTGTTTTTTTATGGTAAAAACAACAGCCAAACAGTGGCGGTGGGCTGTTTTTAGTAATCTCTTGCAGAGTCGCTTGTCAAAGATCCTCTATCAAACATATTTTATATGAAAGGAGTGATTTGCTATTTTTAAGGGCCTACTGAAAAAAAACAGGAGCCAAAGATTCTCAATATGGCAGAGGTGCTCTGCCTATTTTTAATGAGTGACTGCAAAACAGTAGTAAAATATTCTCTAGGAGTGAGTTTTTTTATATGGGCCTCTTTGAAAAACCCTTGTCAAAGATCCTTATCAAAAATCCTCCATATAAAAAGCAGGGTTTCTTCCCCAGAGGGAATTTATTGCCTTGGTTTCCCCGTGCTTGCTCATGTGGGGTTTTCTTTGTTTTCATTTGTGACCAAAGTACCATGAGATGTTTTCATTACACAAATACATCTTATTCATTCATTCAATTTGTACCGCTTATCCTCACGAGGGTTGTGGGCGTGCTGGAGCCTATCCTAGCTATCTCCGGGCGAGAGGCGGGGTACACCCTGGACTGGTTGCCAGCCAATCACAGGGCACATATAGACAAACAACCATTCACACTCACATTCATACCTATGGATAATTTGGAGTCGCCAATTAACCTAGCATGTTTTTGGAATGTGGGAGGAAACCGGAGTACCCGGAGAAAACCCACGCATGCACGGGGAGAACATGCAAACTCCACACAGAGATGGCCGAGGGTGGAATCAAACTCAAGTTGTTTTTAAGAACCTACTGAAAATGACAGAAGCCTTATGCTATTCTACATAACAGCAGCGTTATGCTATTTTTAAGAACCGCCAGCAAAACACTATTCAAAGATCCTCTATATGATAGGAGTGACTTGCTGTTTTTAGGACTGTGCTGCAAAAACACTAGTCAAAGATCCTCTATGCGCTGCGGTTTCACCATTTCTGTTGTTGTTTCTGTTGTGTTTTTGGCGGTTCTCCAGTTCTCCTGCAGTGAGAGCCTGTGAGAAGAACTGCACATATAAATGTTGCTTCTCTTTACACCAGCCTCCTCTCGCACATATAAGTAGTTACTGAAACGCTGACCCTTCACTGCACCCTTTTCCTTACCCACTCACAGCTTCCTGAAAGCGTGCTAGAACATTCAGACTGTATCGTTATTTATCTACATACAAAACTGTCATGTATAAAAAGGAAACCCGGTCCTTTGGTTGGTTTGTTGGTGGTTGGAGGCGCTCGGCTGAAAGAAAGAGAGAAAAGAAATCAATAGTTGTGTGCATTAATTACGCTGCTGCCACAGAGAATTATGGCAACATGAGCTGAAGGATGCATTTTGTGCATTTGCAACATATGAGTGCTGTGTGAAGGGGAGTTTGGGGAATTGGAAGAGGGCGAGACAAGATCCTTTTAGTGAAAAGTGACGTGAGACCAAGGACTTTTTTTTCATGTGTTGAAGAATTTTTATTTAGTAAAGCTGACTCCAAAAAGAAAACTTTGTATTGATTGATATTTTCATGAATAGTAATGGAATGGATCGCGCTTCTCATGCAGTTGTTTGCCTTCGCCGTCTTGCCTATTGAGGTTTATGCTCTTTGGGAAGAAAGACAGAGATTTCCTTTGGCTTTCTGTTTGAAGTCTCCCTCTTAGCTGTGGTGAAGGTTTGACGACGTGATACATATTTGATAAGGATCGATAGTTAGAAGGGTTACTGAGACAGAGATGGAGGGGAATCGATCCCAGGCTGCGATTCCCAAAAGCATCTTAAAGCTAAGGTCGTCTCTGCATCTTGTCCTTCAGTGCTCTCACTTTGTAATTTGTGCCGACATTTTTTCAAAATATGCTTTTGCCTTTATTTTTTCTTAGAAGAAGACACCCACAACGTATATTTAAAAATAGACAAGCGCAATTGTGCGTTAACCTTGGTTAGTGTCAGTAACTCTAACCAAAACGGACACGAACTGAATACAATTTTCAGATGAGAAATCATGTAAATGCAATTACTAAATTTCGGAAATAATTTTTTTTAGCACAAACAGGTTTTTATAGTTCAATATTTATAGTTTTATATAGCAATTATAGTTTTTACAAATACACAAACCTCCTTATCTGAAACTGGCATCGTTTAACACGAGAATACTACATTCTAACTACATTTATAGGTCAAAAAAGTGGAAAAAGTGTAATAAGTCCCCTTTAATGTTCATTTATCCATTTCATTTATAACTGTTTGATGCATGTAAACAATAGTTGTGTGTTAACATTTTTGAGAGTCAACCAGTGAGGATGTCTTATATGGGTGATTGCCTACTTGCGGTTCCGAACACAGTTGGACTCATGCAGTGAATTAATAACACAATAAGACGTAAGAAGTTTTTTTTTTTCATGATGTCACCAAAATTCAAAAGCGACCTTATGAGTGGCTCTCGTAGAGGAGGGAGATGATAGACTTTCTCAGTTTGGTGCTCATAAACAGCCTCTAGGGTGACATATTACTCTTTGTGCATCATTAAAACGCCAATTTGGCAAAATAGGGGACCTTTGAGAATGTTTAAATGTCACATAAAACTCAATCAATAGAGCCAGTTGACACTGGAACACATTATTTCCTGTATTTCTGGTGGGTAAAATTGTTGAGAAAACAAACTGGAGCAAACATGTTGTTTTCCATCTTGGGAGGTTTCACTTCATGATTTTTGTGAGACGACTGACTGTGTCTTAATCACATGTGCACATAAAAAAAATAACGGCGTCTGTTCAGTGACGGCGGTGGGGATTGAACAACGGGCGGCATTCTGGCTCGGGTGGCTGTGATTACCAGCTGATACTCCATACGGATAGTCAAATTCAACAAGCAGGCTCTCTTCCATCAGTGTTTACTCATAAACAGTAGCAATATGGCAACGATTAGGCTGTTTAGGCAGGGGATGATTAGGTGCTGATGGCTGCACGCTTTGGGAGACTGAGCAGCCTCTCATCTTTAATAGGCAATTTGGCTTCCTCTGATGGGGATGCCCATTTGTTTTTTTTCTTTTTTTCACTTGGACTGATGACAGAATTGAAAATGAGCCCTGGTTGGGTTTTGCAGACAGTAACCCTGTAAAGATTTTATCCGCTGTGAGGATGTAATGCTGATTTGACACTATTCCACTGAAATGTTGATATCATTTGATGCTCATTTAGTACTCGCTTAAAGTTGTGTTCACATTTGTCATGTTGAACTGTGTGTTTTGCTCTGGTCGTAAAATCTGAGCCTTAGCTACTAAATTGCATGAGCAAACATAAAAAATTGCACGTGATAGCAGCTTTGTGCACGCCAGCAAATGTGCATGTGTCAATGTTAATGCGTTAATAACGAGCTCAGAAAACTTCCCTTAAGTCATTGTATTATTAAAAGTTTATTTATTATCATTTATACAATGATATATAAAAGACTCTGCTCAGCTCTCACCCTCTGCTCTGTCGAAGTATGTTTTACAAGCTTTTTGTGAAATCTAAGATGGTAAAATCAGTGGAATATAAAATATATTCATCCCAGCATAGGCTGCATGGCGGTTGAGTGGTTAACACGCAGGTCTCACAGCTAGGAGACCCGAGTTCAATTCCACCCTCGGCCATCTCTGTGTGGGGTTTGCATGTTCTCCCCGTGCATGTGTGGGTTTTCTCCGGGTACCCCGGTTTCCTCCCACATTCCAAAAACATGCTAGGTTAATTGGCAACTCCAAATTGTCCATAGGTATGAATGTGAGTGTGAATGGTTGTTTGTCTATATGTGCCCTGTGATTGGCTGGCCACCAGTCCAGGGTGTACCCCACCTCTTGGCCGAAGACAGCTGGGATAGACTCCAGCACCCCGCGACCCTTGTGAGGATAAGCGGTAGAAATTGAATGAATGAATGAATGAATCCCAGCATATGCCATATTGTTTTGGAATATTTGATTTACGTCACATAATATGTCACAAAAGCTTACAGTGCATCCGGAAAGTATTCACAGCGCTTCACTTTTTCTACATTTTGTCATGTTACAGCCTCATTCCAAACTGAATTAAATTAATCTCTTACCTCAAAATTCTACACAAAATACTCCATTATGACAATGTGAAAAAAGGTTTTTTTTGACATGTTTTGAATTTATTAAAAATAGAAAACAAAAAAATCACATTTACATAAGTATTCACAGCCTTTGCCATGAAGCTCAAAATTGAGCTCAGGTGCATCTTTTTTCCACTGATCATCCTTGAGATCTTTCTACAGCTTAATTGGAGTCCACCTGCAGTAAATTCAGTTGATTGGACATGATTTGGAAATATAATAACTGTCTATATAAGGTCCCACAGTTGACTGTGCATGTCAGAGCACAAACACCAAGCATGAAGTCAAAAGAACTGTCTGTAGACCTGCGAGACAGGATTGTCTTGAGGCACAAATCTGGGGAAGGATACAGAAACATTTCTGCTGCTTTGAAGGTCCCAATGAGCACAGTGGCCTCCATTATTCGTACATGGAAGACGTTTGGAACCACCAGGACTCTTCCTAGAGCTGGCCGGCCTTCTAAACTGAGCGATCGGGGAAGAAGGGCCTTAGTCAGGGAGGTGACCAAGGCCCCGATGGTCACTCTGTCAGAGCTCCAGCGTTCCTCTGTGGAGAGAGGAGAGCCTTCCAGAAGGACAACCATCTCTGCAGCAATCCACCAATCAGGCCTGTATGGTAGAGTGGCCAGACGAAAGCCACTCCTTAGTAAAAGGAACATGGCAGCCCGTCTGGAATTTGCCAAAAAGCACCTGAATGACTCTCAGACCATGAGAAACAAAATTCTCTGGTCTGATGAGACAAAGATTGAACTCTTTGGTGTGAATGCCAGGCGCCATGTTTGGAGGAAACCAGGCACTGCTCATCACCAGGCCAATACCATCCCTACAGTGAAGCATGGTGGTGGCAGCATCATGCTGTGGAGATGTTTTTCAGCAGCAGGAACTGGCAGACTAGTCAGGATAGAAGGAAAAATGAATGCAGCAATATATAGAGATATCCTGGATGAAAACCTGCTCCAGAGCGCTCTTGACCTCAGTAGACTGGTCATGTACCTTGACCATATAGACAGTAGACATTAGCACACAGCCAAGATCTCAAAAGATTGGCTTCAGAACCACTCCGTGAATGTCCTGGAGTGGCCCAGCCAGAGTCCAGACTTGAATCCGATCGAACATCTCTGGAGAGATCTGAAAATGGCTGTGCACAGACGTCTCCCATCCAACCTGATGGAGCTTGAGACTTATTGCAAAGAAGAATTGGCAAAACTGCCTAAAGATAGGTGTGCTAAACTTGTGGGATCATATTCAAAAAGACTTGAGGCTGTAATTGCTGCCAAAGGTGGATCAACAAAGTATTAAGCAAAGGCTGTGAATACTTATGTAAATGGGATTTTTTTGTTTTCTATTTTTAATAAATTCAAAACATGTCAAAAAAAAACTTTTTTCACATTGTCATAATGGAGTATTTTGTGTAGAATTTTGAGGTAAGAGATGAATTTAATACAGTTTGGAATGAGGCTGTAACATGACAAAATGTAGAAAAAGTGAAGCGCTGTGAATACTTTCCGGATGCACTGTATGTTTTTACTTCAAACCCTTTGGTCTCATGATTAAAGTACAATTGTGCAAAGCAACCCTCACCAAAGTGTACCGTGAACGCAGCCTTACAAGAGCATGTCCAGCCTGCCTGCCTGAGTTTATGGATTCCTGCAGAACAACACTGGCAAAAATGGACTGGAGTGCTGCCAGAATTAGCCTGGCTTGAGGCCAAAGCACAGATTAGTAATAGGCATGGTGTGGGCTAATTACAGGAGGAACAAGCAATTAATTTTTGTTTATAAACTCTCCTGGACATGGGATTTGGATGGCTGTTCTATTGGCTGCGTGGTGGTTGGTGACAGGTGGCGAGTTTTTCAGCAGACCATCCATCACGGATGCTTCTAGAAGCGAAGTATGGGTGTGTGCGCTCTATCAACGTGTCTGATCCCATCTTAAAAGCTACTGATTAAGTTCTTTTTAAAAAAAAAAAAATAAAGCTACTTATAATTCTGACCTAAGAAGGATTTTTCCACTAGATTTTACTTCTCTCCCCACCGTCTTGGATCCAATCAAGGATTAATACACATACTTATTGGAGCCCCCAGGGTGGTAAATCTGCAAAAATACACTAAATCGTATTGAGCCTCTTTTGAAACTTTCAGTGTCTGCGGCCCTCCACGTCGGCCATCTGTAACACCGATTAGACATGATCCTGCTTTGAGGCAACCTCATTGGACAGTTTCATGTAGTGGAAAACCAAGTTACAGTTTTAGTAAATAAGTCAAAAGTAAATGAAAAGGCAACAGCTACATCGTGTCCCTGAAAAAGTCAGAAGAAATATAATTGAATTAAATGAAATGTGGATTAAGCATTAATAATTATTAATTATTTTCATATAATTTTTGTTGTTGTCAATGAGTGATGTGGACTCCATCTTGTTTCATTATCTTTATGTAACACTGTTGTAATGTTTGTATTCAAAATTAATTTTTGCTTTTGGAAAAAAAGAAATAATGCCTGAAGCGAGGTTAGATATTTTTCCGTCATAATTCCGTCTTTCCCGCTCACACGTGTGTCGCAGACTGACAGATAGCTGGCATGGCTTTATTTTAAGATGTGTGGCTAAGCCTGTTTTAAAAAGATGCCTTGCTTGAAGTGGTGGGGGGGCGTATACGTGAGGTGGGCTTATCTACCTTGGGGCGGGTCAGAGGCCCGTTGAGGTTTTTACTTCATGACATCAAGTCCCGTTTGTATAATAAGGGGCCTTTAATGTCACTACAGTATTTCTGTGTCACGTGGGTACATTAGTAATCATGCATTGACCAATTTATAAAGCCCTATATTTTTGTTATCGCCCCCCCCCCCCACACCGAATGATCAGCTGACTTGACTACAAGGTGACCTTCTGTATTGATAAACGAGGCGTCAGGCATCATTCTTTTTTCTTCAAGGCTCGTTTTCGCTCCTCTTAGACCTTCTTTGGCTGGCATGAGCCTTGACAATGCACACACACACACACACACACACACACATATACACACCACACACACACAGCCTGTCATTGGTCTCACCTTGCCGTGTAAGATCCAAACAACACCCAAACTCCCTGCAGGCAGCGGTGAAAACAAGACGGCAGCCATAGTGGCCACATAACAGACATTATTGCTAAAATGCTAAAATGCCCACACCTCAACCATGCAGACATCGAGCATGGAAGACCTCATTGTTATGCTGCTTTTTTTTTTTTTTTTTTTTTTGACACACGCAGCCTGCAATCTTCGCATCAGTGTTGAAGCCGAGACAGCCAATCAGAGCAGGGCGCCCATTGCTGCACACGCTTATCACCTGCATGCAGCTGCGGTCGTCTCCTCAGAGGGCGGTGGGGGTGGCGAGTCAGGAGGAAGGAGGGTAGGAGAGGAGAGAGGCAGCGAGAAGGAATGATGGGACAGGAGGAAGGGTGGATTGGTCCTGTAGTGTTGCACATCCACATTGGCATCACTTATACGTATATTTTTTTCCCACTCTGTAATCCTCATTTGAATGAATAGAGGGAGTCATTGTTGTTGCGTCGGCCTCGCAATTGTTAAAATGCAATTCAGAGTGGAGACGTGCTTTGCAGCCCCGGTGAAATGAGAAGGGAGCGAGGGAGCGAGAGGGAGAGATAAGCTCGGTCTGAATTGATTTTCCTGTTACTTTCTGCTGTACTTGAGTTTCCATGGCAACGTGGTCAGGTTCTCTCTTGCCTCCTAGGGCAAGTGTAATTGTTGTCTTTCACACAGCCAAACTCTCCATGTGTCTCTCGGTTCCTTCTACGCCTTTTGTCTGTGGATACATTTCTTCTTCTCTGGCTTTACATTTTAAAACAGTGCATCAAAATGTATATCAATCTTCATCTTTCTAATTATTTTACCTGATTGACTCATTACCCACTCCGTCAATGTCTATTCCATCCGGTGCCACTGTGTTTTTACTCATAATCATCCATGTCTTTTTGTTTCATTTAAATGCATTTTGTCACATATTTTTTTAAACTGCATATCAGAATTGGATATTTCCTGAATATGTCCTTTTATTGCACTGCTGTGCGCATAACGAGGCGGTATGAGCTGCTAGCAGCCTAATGGCTCACAGAGGCCTCGTCTGTTAGTGGCAGCGAGATTAGGATTGCTTATCTGTTTTGAATTGCAGAGGAAAAATACACTTAAAGGGATCTGTGCCAATATCATGCCATAAACAACTCATCCTTAGAGGACCCAAATATATTAGATGCCGGGGTGGGAATCTCAATATTTGCCAGTTATATTGAAAACAATGTGTTACAGAAGCAATGTCATAATTACTACAAGGTGGAAAGAAACATCTACAGTACATCACAAAATCATATATCTTGCATCAGATATGGTATTAATGTGGTAATGGATTATATGAAATAAAGAACATCTGTAATACATCATATGTAATAGTGGTGGTCACCGCAAAGTATAAACATTATCAGTACATCACAATATCTCTTCATATTGAAGATTCATTCTTGATACAATGTTATTATATGTTATATATTTTGCCAATAACCACAATGCGATAATTGCTAAAATAGAGGAAAACATTCATATACTTAGTATACACACTGAAAAAGATGCAAAAAGAAGTCAGTAAAAATGGTTCCAGCTGTTTCCCTGAATGTATAATAATAATAGTAATTGTATTTCAATTGTAAAAATCAAAATATTAAAAACCATGCCAAAATAACAAAAACATAAAATCATAAAAATAAAATACAATGAAACAATACTATTAAATAAATATATTTCTTCCAGTCGAATTATTTTTTGTTTAATTTGTGTTTTTTTTAAGATGGAGGGTAAAGTATTATTTCTTGTATTTATAACATATACAGTTAAACATTTATTAAATACAAAAAAACTTTAAAAATGTTTGATCATATAAAAATTGCTTTAAAAAGACATTCATCATTTTATTTTAACAAACAGCAAAAACTGATTATCGGTTGTATGAATTAAATAGATTAAAACATTTAATGTATATGTTTAAATATATACAAAGAAATTACATTAATTTGCAAACATTTGTTGTAGGTTCAAATATGCCAAAATGGCAACTTTGGTAAATTTAAGCCAATTTAATTTCTCCTTTTTGCATGTTCTTTACTTTCCTGTTAGGAAAAAAAACTCACAAACTGGTATTGGAATTACAAAATGTATTCAAAATATCCATCTATCCTTTTCTATGCAGCTTATCCTCACTGGGGTCACGGGGTTATGCTGGAGCCTATCCCAGCTGTCTTTGGACGAGAGGCAGGGTATGCCCTGTATTGGTCGCCAGCCAATCACAGGGCACATAGGCTGGGTACACCCTCTACTGGGTGTACCATATCCGACAATACCAATCTGCATCCAATAAAGGAGGCTAGGTGCGTGTTTTAGATGTGATGAAAACGAAACGTGACTGCAAATTAGTTGGCTCCGGTAAATAGTTAAGTTGTAGTTTTATCAGAACTTGTCAAAGAATAGTGCTGAAGGTTTTTCTAGTCAGTGAGTTTCCTGAATGCTAAAATATGTGTAAAAAAAAAACAACCCAAATCCGTGATGGCCTTGGACCCGTCCCAATCAGAGTACATTTTCTCTGCTTCAGATCAATGTTAATTAATACGCCATATCTCCCTCAGGGACATTCAAAACAGGGCAGGCATAGAATCAGGAAGAAATCGCTGACAATCTGCACTTGAAGTGTTTTTTTTAAACATTTTTATATGTGAGACAAACCGTCAGCGGTGTTGCTACGCCATAAAGTAGCTCACCTTGTGTGTTCCCCTTGACACTGACACTGAACTGTGCGCTCCACTGCATTTTCTTTCAGCAGCGCTTGTCCACTGCATGATGATGAGCAACACCTTCTTATATGCTTCAGTATGTCAGATGAAACTGCACGAGATGCTTTTCATGTTAAAACAAGTAAAATAATCAAATATGGAGACATTTTAGTGGATGCCCGGCGGACAGATAGGCGCTGCATCACTCGCAGTTTCCTCTGAAGTAGGAAGAAATCTATTTGCTTGTAGAAGCTGCTTGCATAATCCTTTAGTTACACTTGCCAGCTGTGAGCAAAGATAGGACGCTGCGGGATCGGGCATGAATATCATTGGGAGGACAAAGAAATGGAACTGATAAGTGTTGGTACACTTTGCATAATCCAGGATAACTCACAATCACACCCAAATGGGTGGAATCATTCATGGAAAATGCTACCTTCAAAAATAACAAACAGAAGAGGACATTTTGTTCTATGTTCTCCATCTCTTGCCAAGTTTTAGAACATTACCGGAATATGCGTGATGAATATTCTCATGTCCATTCACACAGCGGATTGTGGCCTTGTTGGCATCCGTCCACTTATGAACATGCAGTGAAACAGAAGACATTATAACACATTATTCAAGAGTCTGTATGTGTTTCATTACTTCTTCCTCAGGTAAATCACCCTTTAATGTGTGAGTTTGTGTAGTCAGATAGCAATAGGCTAGCTGGTGAGATGACATATAGGCCCTTATAGACTTTGTATGGTAGCCTACAACTCTACATCATAGATGGGGTGTCTTACAATAGCTGACTATTTGGAGTAAGGAGTCAGCAGGATGGCAAAACCCAGCGTCTAAACGCAGCATCCTTCTACCAATATAATCACTATCTCTCCTCTGGACATGTCCCAACTATCTCAGTCTGGCGTCTCTGACTTTATCTCCAAGGCCTCTAACATGTAATGTCCCACTGATGCACTCGTTCCTGATCCTATCCATCCTGGTCACTCCCAATGAGAACCTCAGCATCCTCATCTCTGCTACCTCCAGTTTTAGTTCCTGTCTTTTCGTCGGTGGCACTGTCTCTAGACCAAACAACATGGCTGGTCTCACCACAGTTTGTATGTATACCATGCCACCGTGTGTACCATGCCACACCCATTATGTTTATTGTTTATCTGAGTGTTTTAGCTGAGCTGAGGTGGAAAGAGTTACAAATAGATCTGTTGATTTGTAACGTGACAAAAAAGGGAGACTTTGTCAACTCTGGCAAAATCTAACGAATGAGATTTGACAATGAGAATCCTGCGTCGAATATGTACATCCCTACATCCTTCCATGTTATTTTCAAAACAATATTTAATCCCAGCTGGAATAGGCTGCAGCATAACTGCGACCCTAGTGAGGATAAGCGGCACAGAAAATGGATGGATGAATATTTGATCCCAGTAAGGCACTTTAGTCAGTTACTGAATACAGAAGCTACTGAAGCAAGTGTCCGTCAAACAGACGGTGGGCGGATCAATGATCTGATTGGTTGAAATTTCTCATCATTAAATACATGTTTATTATAGAATTATTGTATATTTAAAATTATATCGACATTTTGTCAACCAATCACAAAGCACAACAATGTTAAATCCTAATTTACAGTTTCATTCCACAAATAAACAAATGTAAACATGTCACCACAGTGCCGGTAAATAGAGGCTCTTCAGAACCTTGAATGAAGCTAACGCAAAGTACATTTTTCAAATGTTCCTTTGTTAAGATGATCCACTCACTCATGCAGACAACCTTGGGTTTCTCGATTTTCCACGACATGTCTGCTGTGAGCGTCTTTGGTGAGTGTTTACTGAGTGTCCCTCATGCCCAAGTAGCATTAACATTTCATTATGCAGAAGAAACAATGGAGATGTACAAAATAAGGGGGGGGGGGGGGGGTGCCACGTCTCTGCATACCCAAGGGTTGAAATATTGATGGGTTTGTGAGGTAAATGGCTCCAAATCTGAGTGGAAAAGGGTGAAAATGGGAGCTTGTGTGAGGAGAGAGAAGACATGGCTTGTGTGGCTGGCCTCTGAGGAGCTTGGGCGCATAATCAATGAAGTGGAGAGTGTGTGTGTGTGTGTGTGTGTGTGTATGTGTGTGTTGCATCGGAGGCGTCGAGATGGCTTCACAGAGGCCAATCCTATTTTTACAGGAAAGACATCTTGTTGCTACGCTCGCCAAGAAGGTCCTCCCACAGGTTGGAGAGGACAGTAGGTGTCTCCTCAGGGGTCTTATCACACTTTCAGACTGGACAGGAGACACAATATGGGTTGAAATAAAAGGAGGTGTTTCTCCTCTGTGACAGATTCAATTGATTATTGATGATTTGATCCATTATGCACTTAAAGGGACGTGTTGACACCAGCAGAAATAGACTTATTCATTACGTGTCTGGCAAAAGTGTGAATGCAGTGTGACGCAGGCTGGCTGTTTTTCAGGAACACAAAGAAACCTCATGGGTCAAACACAATTCAGAGCTCCGATTTGAAAGTAAAATAGGAAAGAAAATAGAAAAAGGGGCTAAAAAAAAAAGTCAGTTCCAGGGTCAAACTGTCACTTACAGTTCCATATTGTAGTAGATATTGTAGTGGAAGTGAAAAGGCATTGGTGTTGTTTATGTTGGGCCGTCGTACATTTTAGCTAAATATATATAGCTAAATTTGTGTCAAAGTAAAAGTTCATTCATTCATTCATTTTCTACCGCTTATCCTCATGAGGGTCGCGGGGTGCTGGAGCCTATCCCAGCTGTCTTCGGGCGAGAGGCGGGGTACACCCTGGACTGGTCGCCGGCCAATCACAGGGCACATATAGACAAACAACCATTCACACTCACATTCATACCTATGGACAATTTGGAGTCACCAATTAACCTAGCATGTTTTTGGAATGTGGGAGGAAACCGGAGTACCCGGAGAAAACCCACGCATGCACGGGGAGAACATGCAAACTCCACACAGGGATGGCCGAGGGTGGAATTGAACCCTGGTCTCCTAGCTGTGAGGTCTGCACGCTCAAAGTAAAAGTTATACTTGTATATTTTCCAAAAAATATTTTATATTTTATTATTATTATTTTATTTATTATATTATGTTAATATTTTATTTTCCAAAAAATATTTTATATTTTATTATTATTATTTTATTTATTATATTATGTTAATATTTTATTTTCCAAAAAATATTTTTTTCTCCCTTTTTTGTTGAGAACTGATATTTTGCTGAAACTTACCTACTGCTGATTACTAAGAAAACAAAAAAGGTAGAAAGATAGGAGTAATATTTCTTTTGATATGTACCGTATTATATAATCCACGAACACAATATCATTAAATCGGTTTTAAAAAGACGGTTTTGGACAAGATTGAATGAGTTAATGGTATTACTATTACAATAAAATAACAATGGTAGAACTTTATTGGCCAAAGAAACACTTTTAATGGTTGTGTGTCAGCTTTGTCTCAGAGAAAGTATTACTTGGTGCTCCACATGCAGATAACTCTGCTGACATGAGCAAAACGACTGCAGAGGACACACAAGATTACAGCGGCCGAGCCAGTCAGCCAGATAGTGTCTTGTTTTGCATGTCCTCCCTTGTCCAGATGTCGTCAATTAGATGCCAGATTAAAACAACTGGTGTCGGATTAGCCAATCCTGAGCCAGAAACATTCTCGATTAGATTACAGTGTATGGACATCTGGGTTGCTGCGATGGCTCTGCAGAGGCAAAATAGCATTAAGTCAGCGAGACAGTACACACACTGTAATCAGCCGCCGGGTGGATGAGAAAGTCTTTAGTTTTACCAACTTGCAAATTACAGTATGGCAACAGATGTTACAATAAAATGTCCCCCAAAAGAAAGTAAAATAGGGGTTGTGTTTGACTTCTTACTGTAACAAGATGTGTGTTTATCTGTCTAGGTGATCAGAGTTGGAGTTCAGGCAGCCATGTCCGCTAATAATAATACTAATAATGGTTATTTCCTCTCTCTTTGCTCAGCGTTTGTGCACAGGCCTCCTGGCAGATAAATGTGCAGAGATTAGACCTACTAATTGCTGCCTGCAGCACACCATAGTTCAGTGTACTTTACTGCTGTGTTGACTGTTTTTCATAAGTAGCCTGGATTTAGCAATAGTAAGCAGGATCATGGTGTCTCAATATTGCAAAATATAATCGTTGTAAAGGTTTGCACTGTATTATGTAACATTTACAATTTAAAAATGATCCACATGCTGCAGGTTAAAAGTCAACAGTGGCATTTTAAAACCCATTAACTAATTAATATGTTGCTCCTCTCATTGTGACTTGGGTTTCCACTTTAGGTCAATGTTTGAGTTTGTGAAACAAGTAGAAAAGTTCTTAGTTTTAAACACTGTCTATTAGTACAGTATTGTTTGCCAATTATAATCTGGTGTGCATTGTTGACATTCATATGTCAGTATATTAAAATAAAATGCAGAATAATGTTTTTTTGGTGAAAGTAACTTTAAAAGTAACAAAAATATTCATTAGAGTTTCGAATAGGTGATGCTGTAAATTACGGTGTAAAAGCTGAACCCACTAAATTAAGGAAAAAACCCAGTTTTTACATATATAAGTCGCATGTGCTCTTTATTTGATAGCAGCTAATCATGAGATATGAAAAAACTCACAATGACCTTGTCAAACCTTTGGAAATTGCAGAAGCTCATTACTCAGTAAAACAGTCTGACAGTCTCATCTTGCAGACAGCATTAAACTCATCACACAGCAACTCAACACTCAAAAGGTATACCTCAGAAAAATATAAACATTCAGCAATATGCGTTTAAAATGAAACAGAGGCTGACGTCATTGCAGCGCCACGGTGAATGCCTTGTTCAGATTCAATGCATTATGGGAAAACTTTAAAATAGTTGTTTTTTTCTATTTAAAACTTGTATTTAAACATGTATACTGTTTGAGTGTTAAGTTGCTGTATGATGATTTAAGTTTTCTTAGTAGGATAACATGTGAGTTATGTTATTATACTGTTAAAGAATGACCTCATGCAATTTCCATTGGGTTGGCAAAGTTGTTGTTAGTGGATCGATTCATCCTGACTTGAAACAGGTAGCTCCAGGGCGAGAGGTAGGGTACATCCTTGCCATGGTAGAATCCAGGTTAACAGAACTATGATATTATTATGAAGCCTTTTTTGCACTGAATAGGAAGTCACGGTGTGCACGTTTTAACTGGTTACGTTGTCGTTGTTTCAGGCTGCTCAGATGTTAATAGCTATTTTGCAGTAAGAAGAACACGGTGGACCAGGATTTGATGAGTTGGTTGACATACAGTAAGGGGGCTCCAGTGTAATGTAGTGCGTCAGCACTCTGCGTGTGAATGGTTCAAGGCGACCTGATACGTGACGCAAGCCTTATGATGAGCGATGAGCATTCTAATATGTGACATCATTGAAGGTGACAGCATGATGCGCTGTCGTGGATCGATGCAGGAAGCCCAGCTCTTTGCTGTTATTGCATCGCATTTGTTGTCGCCTACGGCTGAAAACCACCACAAATCCTAAATAACGAAGCTGCACACTTTGAATTTGCTTACTAAAAATCTCATCTAGAGAAAACACATTGTACACACACACATGTGTTTCCAGTTGCATGTGTGTCAGTTTCTCCTGAGGTGTGTGTGTGTTATGTGTGTCATGGCTGATTATAGTTAACCCCTGTGAGGTGTCTGGTGCACACCATCCCCCACTCCCTCCACCCTTCAATCACTCCACTCCTTTTCTCCTTCCTCCTGGCGCGCTGACAGAACAGGAGAATGCTCCCTCAAGGTCTCACATCCCCCCCTCCCTCACCACTACCATCGCCACCCACCCTTTCCCACTCCTGAGGGTGGCGTTGCCTTGGAAACAGTGTCAGAGTTGACTGGGTGGATGCAGATAGATGGCTGCCCTTTATCGGACTAAACCACTGGGCTGTTGAAAGCCAGCAGACTGGACGTGTGTATCTGCAAACACATACAGCCCTTTCTTCTCACCCTGAATGGAGTGTTCCACCTGACCTAGGTGAAGTCATATTATTCATATGCAGCTTTTTTTTTAATACGGCAGTTTCTCTTGTTGAATTGGGCATTTTTTTTTTTGGAAGGCTTGACAGTTTGTATTTTTGCTTCCTTCCATCCTGCGTGTCCTTGGTAGAGACACAAAATGGAGACGGAGCTATTCTTTGCATTGTCTCCCGTGCTTTCTGAAGGGATAGCGAGTCAGACCCCTCACTGCACTGTACTCCAGTGAAAGGGACTTTTATTTGTATTCCACCCCGCCAGATACAGCGTATGACTACAGTAACTGCATGCTAACAATTTACATACAAACACTCTGTGCTATTAAGGCCACACATTATCACAGAGCAGACCTTGATGCTCCTCATTGCTTGATGAATAATTATTTCGTTTATTTATCCATCCATCCATTTTCTACACCGCTTATCAGGTCGGAAAGTGTAGAAATACCACCATAATTTCAATAAATTCTGGGAAATTATCCCTCACCAACTCCCAAGAAAGTTGGATCATATCATCCTTAGCCAAAAGGGTCCAAACCAAAGTAATCATTTGACTAGATTTGCGTTAGCCGTGCCCACAGACTTTGATGACTTTGAGTTTGACAGTTAAAAATTCATGAATGTCTGTGAAATAATTCATTAAATAGTGAAGTAATTGTTTTGTTTTGTTTTTTTTTTTTTTTACCTTAAATGAATTGGCATTTTCATGAATTAATTTAAATAATTGAGAATGGTTGTTTGTCTATATGTGCCCTGTGATTGGCTGGCCACAAGTCCAGGGTGTACCCCGCCTCTCGCCTGAAGACAGCTGGGATAGGCTCCAGCACCGCCCGCAACCCTCAGTAGAAAATGAATGAGTGAAGATAAGTAATTATTGAATGGCGTGTTTTTATTTCAAAAATGAATGCCACATTAAATAACATTAATAACCGAGCTGACATTCTGCAGATATTTTACCTGACATGATGCATTATGATTGATTATTTGATTTCACCTTTAAGACCTAGTATTTTCCCAGAAAATTTCAACTATAGCTTACTTTTGATGGCAAGGATGCTTAACTTCAGTCAGTCGGAATAAAGTGGGCGGTCCTAAAACAGACATTGGCACCGTTGCATTGTGTAGACCTGAAATAATACTAATTAGCAATACTACACAGTTTCTCGACGCATCCTGAAACATCATTGAAGCAGGCCATTATGCGTACCACACACACACACAGACGCACACACATACACGCACACTCTTGCATTATATACAGTATTTAAAGTGATTAACCCAGTCTTGATCCAGACTGAGTTTAGTAGCATGAGCTAATCCATGTAAGCAGCATATGGGAGAGGCAGGGGGTGGGATTAGACATCCAGACTAAAATAAAGAATATAAAGAGAGTTATAGGCGTTTATGGCGGGGGGGTATATACTGTAGGAGTGTACTGTGTCTTCCAAGGTTGCAAAAAGTGAAAGGTTGCGGTTAGGTAAGTCCTTGAAGACGACGCAGATGGATGTATACGATATAAAGCAGAGTTTCCCGAACTGTGTGTACCTTATTGATCATGAAGTCGGCACATCATTTCTTGATTTAATTACAGATCATAATTCATTAATATCTTATTTTTTAAATGTCTTGACGTTACTATATGTAATATCTAATCACATGTGCATTGTTAATGAATAATGTTATTTTTGGAATATGCAGAGGACCTGTAAAAAGTGGTTGTAGTCTTTCACTTGTATAGCGTGTATTTTCCACCTCCAAGATGCTGAACTCGCTTTGACACTCTTACCACATTTACCTACTGATGATACAGCATCAGGAGCAACTGGGGGTTCAGTATCATGCCCAAGGATACTTGACAGAGGAGACCACACTATTACCTGAGCCATGCCGCCCCCCAAAAAATTTGCTGCAAGCTGAAAATGGCCCTCGGGCCACATTTTGGACTCCCCTGATGTACATTGTACGTTGATGCTGTAGCAGTGTTGGCTGATGCATGACATTTCGGCTCTCTGATGAAAAAAGGCATACAATGGTACTTCGGTTAGTGCGCTTTTCGGTTAGCAGCCAACATTTTTGCAAAAATTTTTTGCTTTCGTTCACCCGCTTGTTTAGCATCCAAGAACATTGATCATAGCTTGGTATATTTTTTACATTTTTGCAAATTGTGGTTGCAAATGTGTTTATTTTTTTGTTTTTTGGTTAACTGGTTGTGTGGATGGCTTTCCCATTAGAATTAGGTAAAAGTGATCTTAAATGTTCAGTTGTCCATTCTTTTGTCATTTATTTGTCATTTATAATTATTTTTGCATCATTTCCAGCATTTAAAATGATAGTTATTGCCTAAAAAATGTTTTGGGTGTCCTATGGGAAGTCAGACCTTCTGGGACAGATTTGGATTGTGAGCTAAAACAGTTACAGTGGCCATCATTATAACATCATCATAATAGCATTGATAATTGGAAGCTCCCTCCCTCAGATAGACTTTTGATTGATCCATACTTTTCCACAATTTCCGTATCATTTCATCTCTCTTTTAGTTGTATTTTGCCACTAGGGTGTTTTCACCCCATGCTTGATCTACATCAATAAACCTCAGTAAGCAAGGCATTGTAATGCCTAATTGGGTGGTAATGAGCTGTTGCATTATGCAGAGTGCTCAGGTTCAAGCTTATTAGTTGCTTGGTTGCCCATAACATTTTCCTGTCTTCCTTCCGTTGCTTCAACGTTGCACGATCGTCAATGAAATCTCCCCCCCGAGCCCCCGCCCACCATCATCTCTCCCCTGGCTGCTTCATCCCTATTCTACTCAGCTATAACCCCCCACCCCCGCACACACACACACCCTCGCTCCCTCTAGGCTAAAAATAGTGTCCTATTATGGGCGAGGCCAAGGCCATGTACACTCAGGCGGCAATCAGCATGGCGGCCGTCGCACATCAAGATTCTCAGTAGCTGTCATCTTGCTAATAGCGTTCTCTTACATTACTCACAGCGAAGGCGTCTTTTCCACCATCATCTGAACAAAAGCTTACTCCGTATGCATAATAATCAAACTTATTTACTGACTGACACGCAGTATTTTTTTTTCCATTTAAAACACAGTAGAACCTCCAAAGTAAAATATCTTCTGCAGCCCTGGTTTTATTTTAGTTTTATTCGTTTCATTTGTTTAAAAGGGAAAGTGGACACTGTCCAGGCAATGGGGGGAGCTGTGAGAGTAATTTTGTGGACTTAATACATAGTTGTCGGTTGTGTATGATGTGAAATGTTCCACACAAACTCAGAAGAAAAAGGGTTGTTCTACAACAGGTAAACAACATATAATAAGGCTAAATAAAAGTAAAATAAAGTAAAACTGTTTGCCTAAAAGTGGTAAAAAGCAAATGCTAGATTCACAGTATTGACAGTATATGTCATCCTAGCTTGTTTTTCTATTAATGTCAAAGATCTTTACTTTTGGTTTGCATTGGTTTTCTTGATTTATTTGTCACAAAAGTGACATGACGTTCTTCCCAGAGAAACAATGTGGTGGTGAGACACCACATGGACACCATCTTCCACCATTTTCTTTTGTGTTTTGAATTCAGGGGTGTTTCTCCCCTTCTTCATCACAATACTGGAACTCTTTAGCTTTCTCCATTTTGGGGCATTGAAGTGAGAATTCAAGAAAGAACTCATGGCAAAACCAGAAGGTGGTGTCAGTGAAGGTAAAGGTCATTAAATTGACATGTTGTGTGGCTCCTCCAAGTAAGTCTATAGAGTAATGTAAATGTATGCGCCTGTGCTACACGCTAGTGCCTCATGACCTTCAGGTCACCTTGTGCCTTGTGGTACACAAAGGCAGCGGCGGCAGCTCCCTGCAGCAAATGACTCTCAGCAGATAAAAGCCAACCTTTTTCTCTGTCTGATTTGTGACGCTCAGCGTGGATGTGATCAGACGGGTGTGTTCTCGCCGCTTCTTCTGTGGAATTATTCGCTTTGTTTCAATCCACACGCACACTCTGTAAATGGAAAACTCTCTGGCATGAAAGCTAACAAGCTGTTGGCTATTTTATAACATAAAAGAGCTTATCTTATGTGTAAACAGCTTTAATGCCTTTTAAAAGGAAGACATTAAAGGAAGAATATGAAATATTCTAGAAACATAATAATGATAACTGATGAAAACTAATGAAGACAGACTATATTGTTGGACTCAATTTTATAAGAAAACCGAGGGCAAATTTTCGTCGAAAGCCGAATCATGCCAAAACCAAGCTTTGACTTGCTAAGTGTGTTGGAAATAAACTACAAGCCATTACCATTCGATAGCATCGCCTGCAGGTGTTTGCCAGGGAAATGATGACTTGATGCAGTCAGAGGGTAAACACGGCATTTGTAGCGCAATCTTTCCCTTCAAATCATTGATGACATACGACTCTTCCCATTCCAGCTGACAGTGTGTCAGCGGGACACCTCTTCACATGTTGTCACATTCGGAGAGACGCCATGAAGGAACATCTGGCAGCGACAGTCATTAGCCTCTGTGAACGGCCGCTCCGTCATTATCTTGTTGACTGACTGACAGCGGTGTCTGATTAACATATTGACTCTAATTGACTGTCCGGCTGGCCTTCTAAACGACTGACTTAAGTGGAGACTTACTGGCTGGCTGACCAGCCTGCTAGCTAACGCAGCCGCCATGTCTGCGTTCTGACTTAATAATTAACTGACTGAGCCACTAACTGATTGACTCGTCACATCTCGGAAAGAAGGGCGCTCTCGATATCAGCGTGACCGGCTACCGAACAGCCGCATTTCCATTTTTTCCCATTAGCTTTGATATGAAAGTAAATGGTAAAATATTAAACACGCCTGCAGGGCTTAGGCAATATCCTCGAAACTGTGTATTTACTCAAATAGTGGCCTCTCCTCTAATAAACGCTCCTATTAAAGAGCGTTCAAATACATAACTGCTGCACCTCAAATAAACCCCTCCTGTATGGACCCCTTAGGGAAAACTGCAGTAGAATAACAGGCGCCCTAAATTATCGGTGCTCTTAATTTAAGGCAGCCTAGGCATGAACTTTATAATGGCGATAGACACTAGAGCTAATATTATTATGATGTTATGATATATTTGTACAAATAAAGGTGTTCATCCAACGCCTTACCTCGAGGCCATGCCTGTTACATGGGTCAGTGCCACAAATATATTTGGAGCTTCCTGTTTACCCTCTGACCGGGGTTTGATTCCCCACTCGGGCATTTGCATGTTCTCCTTGTGCATGCATGGTTTTCTTTTTGTACTCCAGTTTCCTCCCACATTCCAAAAACATGTTAGGTTAATTGGCGACTCCAAATTGTCCATATGTGCCCTGTGATTGGCTGGCCACCAGTCCAGGGTATACCCCGCCTCTGGCCCGAAGACAGTTGGGATAGGCTCCAGCATGCCCATGACCCTCGTGAGGATAAGCGGTAGAAAATGAATGAATGTTTACCCTGATAAAACCGCCTTTGTTCAGACCTGACACCCCCCAATAATTTTAATATTTCTAAACATATTTGTTTTCCTTTTCATATTTCTACCTCCTTTTTGTCTCCCCCCCAAGATTATTTCTCTCTTAGTGTCTCTCTACAGTGTCCATAGTTTTGCTTCTTTTAACCAAAAAGCACTGTGACATGTGTTTGGGGGTTGGCATGGCGTGCTTCAGTGGGGACATTTGGTGGCAGTAGAGCATGGCAACCCAAGTGGAAATGCCTACTTTCCATGTGCCTCCTATAATATGTTAAATATGTTATTTATCTTGTAAAAAAAAAGTACAGTTGTATTTTTCCATTCATGTTGAGCACCGGTGGCCTCATCACATGATTGAACATATGGTGCCATGTGGCCACATTTGTGGATGAATGTAACCATGCGTGTGCCAGTGTGTGGTGACTCATAATAAACCACAACACTGAAGCTTGTCTGTGACAGCTGCTACATAATCTGATTACTGCTTCCATTTAGGCATGCTGTGTGTGTGTGTTAACGTGGACTTGCTGGCCGAACACCGCTATAGCGTTCATACATGGATGTTGTTTTATTTCTTAGCAAGCGTGACAGCCATAAAAGTGTAAAAATAAGTCTGCAACTCAATAGTAAAACAATAAAACGTGTTACTGCTTTCAATGTAAGTATGCTGCTTACTTCGTGCAACTTTCTGTGTATATTCTGTGAAGAACTAACTAACTAACTAATTAAATAATTCTCAATTTAAATTATTGATTCTCTGATATCATCAAAAAACACAGCGAAAAGTAGCTGAATGACTGAAATCTTGTCTAAAATTTTATGCAGTTGGTGGGAACTATGTTTTCTTCCACCCGGAAGAAGTGAGTCAGTCAGTCAGTTGTCGTCTGTTGAAACGCTGGCTGACTGTGTTTTGATATTGTGAATTAGTTTTCACCCCGCCTCTTGCCCAAAGACAGCTGGGATAGGCTCCAGCCCCCCCTGCAACCCTTGTGAGGATAAGCGGTAGAAAATGAATGAATGAATGAATTAGTTTTCATTTCTATACCGTGAATAACGCCGCTATCGCAACATACTTCAGAGTTCCACCCATCCATTCGTTCATCTTTTTCTTTTGTCCTTTTATATCTTGTATTCCTTAGGCTATGAGCTATGCACACTCCTTATTAAAATAAACATACTTATTAAAAGCGTAGTTGAATTTGAGTAAGATTGGTTGAAAAACATGGCCGTCATGAATCAATACATACATCCTTACATGGACATGGCAGGGCTTGTGCATAAGTCAGCAACCATAAAACTTTGAAGATGTCTCTATTATGACTATGCTAGCATGTCTTCCAAAGCATTTTGACCCCACCCCATAGGGTTTGCCACAATGCTTTGTCTTCATTTGCGGCTGTAGGTTGCTTCACATGACGGACATCCTAGACCAGAACACGCGTTGTTAAAAGCATGTGTGGTGTGTCACTATGTCAAAGTCTGTTTTTGCATATTCTGCTCCATTTCATGTCCACAGCCTTTACATCTGCTCCTTTCATCTGTCATATTCCACATTCCGCCCATCTCGCCGCATGTAAATTAACATTCAAAAGGACATTTTTTTTTTATTAAGTAAAACTCGCCTTCCCTCAAGGCCGTCTTATCACAACTCTCCTCTGAATGTCAGAATTCCATCCTTTCATCATTTATTCCAATAGATGTGTATGTAAACATAGTACACTTGAGTGTAGTATGTTTAGTACCTGCTTTGGGCCAGCTGTCATGTTTGACCTGCAGTCCCACTCCCTGCTGTTTGAAACGGAAACAGAACTCGTGATGTGAGCCAAATGATCGGCCAGCTGGTTGCCCCTATGTGCGTGTGTGTGTTGTGTGTGTTGTGTGTGTTGTCGGCCTCCAGTGTGGCCATTGTGTCCGCCACAAGGGCATTGTGTCACCTCCCATCTGCTCTTTATCAAAGTCTTGCAGAGCTATGTGGCATTGCAAAAGGTCATCCACACCACAGGAGGCAGCGTCTACTTCCCACAGTAGTCTTTGCTCACAATGTTTTTCCCTTCTCAGGGCAGCACACCATGATATTCCTCTCACATTCCAGTTGAAAGATTCACAGTTCTTTTAACGGATGGATGACGATGGCCTTATATGGTGTAAGTGCGTAGTCACACTCGGCCATCCCGGGGCACTCAGCGTTCCTGCTTTATCCTATTTGCTTGTTCGAACAGTTTCATTTTTCTATATCTGTAGCGTGTCCTGGTCCACATCTTCCAATCGTGCCCTGTGCTTAGGCATGGCCACCTTGAAGTGAGCCATGGCAGGATTCCAGTTGACTGTATCAGCACGTCAGTCACTCTATATACTCTTAGCTTCCCTTCCACCAGCCAGCAATTTGCATCTGTGTAATTCTCCTGAAATAGATAAGGCATTTAATGGATGCCCTACTCAATTATGCAACAATGATTTGTTTCTTTTCCCCTCTCCGGTCTGTCCAGTTGCCTTTGTTCCGTTCCGTCTATGACCATGAATGCTTCGGTGCAAATTAAACGGCGTTCAACACAAAGCGAGTGACAAGTTTAAGACTGGAAAGCAAAGCCTCACACAATATCCACCTTTTCCAGTATAATGAATACCTTGCTCGCTCTCCACCTCTCTGTCCGTCATTCTCTGCCGTTGTCACAGTAACCATCTCACCTTGCCTTCACAGTCCCGCCCTAATGAGACCACTGGAGGACAGAGAGAGTTGGTAAGGGAAGGTGGAAGGGAGACGCAGGCAAGGAGAAAAGGAAAGATATATCACAGGGGGAGATAAGCAGAATGGAGGCAGCCATTGTCTTGTATCTCCTTTTTGCACACCGTCAATTGCCCCCCCACCAAAACAAAAGCATGATTACCTTGTCTCCTCGTGACCACGGGTCTGTCACTGGGGCATTTACATAGAAATCCAATTTTTATCGTTCATAGATGATTACTCGGCGCTGCGTGATTTGTGGCCTCACGCATAGATTCAAATTCAATTAAAGAGCAGCAAAAAGCAGAAAGCATTCCTCACCAGGCCAGAGCAACATGTCCAAATTTACACCTCAGTTTAGTTGTCCCATATTCATTATTTTTCTTGTATGTATGCTTTCATGTGAAGTCATCTTTTTTATTTGCAGATTAAACCCATTGAAAAGAATGATGGTAGATACACTAAACATTAAAAAATGGAACTTCAACTTAAAAAGTGTGAAGGCATGCAAATATCAAGGGGATTGTTTCATGCGTGCGATTCTATTGCTTTGCATTGTCAGCATTGTCTGGACCAGGATGGAAGTCATTATGAGAAATTATGACAAATAAGCAATACGATGACGTTTGCAAATTTTGAAAATTTTACAAATGAATGAATGAATAATACTATATACCTAGTTCACAATTATTTCAAGTTTGTATACATTCTTTGCGACACTATTCTTTGCGATGTGTGAATCTGAGGATGAAGAATTGAATGGATTCTGTGATGTGGAAGGAGATCGGGAGCTTGGTGAACTTGCTGAACGGTTTGTTGGACTTGGGTTGTTTCATTAATTTAGCCTCAACCTCCCAGGTATTTTCTTTATGATAGTGTATAGATGAATAACAGTTAAATGTTACAGTTATATACCGGGGACTTATTTAGCCTGTTGTTCTGCAGTTCTAGTGCTGTATAGTTGAATCACTTGCCTTTCCAGTCTGTTTCTGGTCTCGGATTTTGTGAAATACATTTCTAATAAATGTGACCTATATCTTTATATGTTTTTCCTTACACTCCAGAGGGCCTTATAGTTTGAAAATACAGTGCTACTTTTGTACTGTGTGACTCACATGAAGTTCATCCATTTGTGCTTGGGTTTTATCAAATGTGCAAACCAAGTTTCCTCCATTGGTGGAGGTAAAGATTATATCTAACGTTGGTCAGTATGTCATTTTATCATAACATGGTATTGTGAAACTGATATGTGAAGTTGAGGAAGAGCAATCTGCTTAAGTGATTTTTAACATCTGCTCTTTTATGTACTAGAGAAAAACCTCTCCGTCTGTCGCGGCACCATAAAATGCACCTAAACGAAGAGAACAAGGCCCCTGGGCTCCAGCACAGATTGCCAATTATAGATCTCAACATTTCAGGAGACCTTTAGTCATGCAGGTATTTCATGTGGGATCTGCTCACATCTGCCAAATGTTAACAGGCTGCGCTCTTAGACTACAATATGAGCTTGTGCAACAAGTGATAAGGAGGTCCTGGCCGTGCATAATGTATGTGCACTTTGACATGAAGATGGTATCGTTTCATCTCATTTTCTTATGATCTTCCACAGTATCTTGCAAAAATGAGTCTTCCGCTCACATTTCAGCACATGCCTTCTCATGGGACAATATAATCGAGATTCTTCATTCTCTTTCGGCTTTTCCCTTCAGGAGTCGCCACAGCAAATCAATCTCCTCCATCCAACCCTGTCTTCTGCATCTGTCTCTCTCACACCAACTACCCTCATGTCCTCCTTCACTATATGCATAAACCTCCTCTTTGGTCTTCCTCTACGCCTCCAACCTGACAGCATCCTTCTACCAATATATTCACTATCTCTCCTCTGGACGTGTCCCAACCATCTCAGTCTGGCCTCTGACTTTATCTCTAAGGCCTCTAACATGATTCGTTCCTGATCCTATCCATCCTGGTCACTCCCAATGAGAACCTCAGCATCCTCATCTCTGCTACCTCCAGGTCTGCTTCCTGTCTTTTCCTCAGTGGCACTGTCTCTAGACCAAACAACATGGATGGTCTCATCACAGTTTTCTATACCTTTCCTTTCATTTTAGCTGAAACTCTTCTATCACACTTTCCTCTACCCCTTCCATCTTGCCTGCACATGCTTCTTCACCTACTTTTCACAATCTTCATTGTTCTGGACTGTTGACCCCAGGTACTTAAAGTTCTCCACTTTCTGTATCTCTTCTCCCTGTAACCTCACTCTTCCACTTGGGTCCCTCTCATTCACACACATATACTCCATCCATCCAGCTGTGGCTAATCTTCATTCCTCTCTACAATAACATGTTTAGGTAGTGGAGCTAATCTTAGATATACCCTGGACACTATATACACTACTAAAATTAAATCAACAAAAGGCCATTATTGTCTAAACATTTGGCAATTCAAGTGATAATGAATGTTAATATTGTTAATGTGTTAATATTTAGTGTAAGCACGTTTGTAATCCAGCACTGCCTTGGTCTTCTTGTGTATGGAATTCAGCAGATAACATCACTGGTGGAGCTGGTGGATGTTGGACACCTTGCACTCATCCACCTTCCTTCCTTGCGCCTGAGCTGCTCCATTGGGTTCAGGTCTGGGGGAGACTTACTTGTCCTTGTCCACTGCATCATTCTCACGTCCAGCTTGCTCAGCAAAGCACCCGTCATCTTGGAGGTGCCTTGGGCGGTCGTTATCAAGTTAGAAAACTACCATGAGACCAATTTCTTGTTGGAATTCATGTGTCCCCTCAGTGAACCACAGCTCCTTAATGCCGGCAGCACTCATGCACCACCATGCTTGACTGGTAGTAATAGACACGGTTATCTTGCGACACACAACACTGACTGCCTTTTGTGAGTGCATTTCATTTATGTAGTGTTGTTCCCTGAGAAGATATACTCCAATACAAATGACGGGGTGTAGCCACAATTGCAAGATACTATATTATCACATTGATGATGACAAACATGTTAGAAAACACAATGTGATCTGCATAATGAACGATGAAGACCCCGACAGTCTTCCACACTGCTCCCCCCAATAAACTCCCCTTGTCAATATTTACCGTTGTCTGCCTCCGCCGTTCCGTCTGCTGCACTTTGACGCGCTTGCGTTTTCTCACCGTCAACTTAATTAGTCACATCTCTTCGTCTAATTAAATCAAGTGGAAGGAAGTTTGCTCATCTCAAGTAGATCAAATTAAGATCCATGCAAATCCTGCAGGGTTGTCACTCGTGGTCTCTGTGGCAACGGTCCCGAGGAGTCATTTGAGGCTTGTCATCACTCGCTAAATGAAATCTTATGCTGGAAATCATGCCTATTAGCCGGGCTAGGTGGATGACAGTCCATGTTACCGGTGCAAAAGTGGCTAATCCAACTGCCTTCTTATCATTAGCATAGACCCTCAGGCAGGTGCTCTTGTGAGAATATTGGAGGAAATGATTGGAAAGATTAAGCACTTTATTCTATTCGGGGTATTTAGCGGTGACATAAGTAGTTACTGTTACATATTTTTTATTTTCAGGGGCATGCCAACAAATGTTTCCACTAGCAATGCAACGATAGTTTATTGAATTCAGTTTTTACACATGAATGTATCTATATATTTTTTATTTCTTCATTTTAATATACTATGTATGGATGTACTGCAGTCCATCTATTCAATTTTATCCGCGTCTGGGTCACGAGGGCAGCACTGCCAGTCGGGAAGTCCAGACTTCCCAGTCCCTGGCCACCTGTTCCAGTACACAATACCTCCAAGATGTCCACAGGTCCACTCATACCACCCACTGGAACACAAACTGGACGTTATCAGAATCTTACAACACACAGCTGACCCTCATTACATCAGAATGTGATGTTTACTAAGGTAACTTACTTAACCATAATGAATAAGATCTTATCAGACTGTGTGATATGAGGACTTCTTACAGTCTTCATCATGACAGAAGGATAGCCAGCGTCTTCTACCTGTTCTTTGTTCCACATAGCCCTTCAAGTTGGAGAAAAATGAATAAACCATGCACACACGCACGGCCTTGCCTGGAAGTTAGCAGAGGATAAAAGTGAATTTGGAAAGGGCAATAGCTTTGAAGATGCTGCTGCTCTTTTGAACAACACCCCATCTAACCCATGTTTGTTTTCTCTATAGCCATTGCATTGTTGCATTCATGTGTAGGCGCACCTTTTGAAGGCGCATTAAAGTGCAACCTTGAATCTTAAAGAATCTAAATCCAAAGAGGCATCAATGTACATCTGTGCAGTAATTATTCTGTTGAATGTTTAATTTATGGTGCTTAAGTGCTAAACATGAATTATTACTAATCATACACATGCAACACAAATTGTATTTTAATCCACTCCACTTATTTTGAATTAATAATGATATTTTTTCATTTATTTTCTTACGTGTTTGTTACGTCTGTGTTCTATGCGATCCAATTTCCTGACAGAGCTCAGCCATTGTTAATCGGTGACCCGAATGATGCTCTCAAACATTAAATAATACATGATGAGGCCAGCTGCACCAAACACCCCAGGGGGTGCTGCCGTCTTTTTGTTTTTCTTCTTTTTCTTGACATAATATTTGCCTATATGAAACAACAATCACAGCAGCAGTAATACAAATCCAAACCACTTTTGTCTTAGTGGTTATACAGATTTATATTACACGGATTTAGACTGTCCAACTACCAAGACAAAGAAAACAAACTTACTACTTACTTGCTAAAGCTCAATTTCTGTCAGTTAATTTCTGGAAAAATCAATAACATGAATTTGAAAGATGAAAGCAGTAGTTGATGCAAGCAAAATGGTCAAAATGTTACTAATAATACTGCATTATATGCTGCAAACCCAATCGATTTGTGTGAAATTAACGAATTGCATCGTAAGTGCAGTGCTTTGCTGTTTGACGAGAACAACATGACTTCCTATTTTTTTAAATATACACATTATAGAAATTGTAACATTTATTGCTAAACAAACAACTGTATTAAATAAGAGGTTACAGGCAGCACTGTACAACATATAAATGAAATATAGAATTATAGAGTTAGATTCCAGAAGCTGACTAAAGTTTGATAATGTGGTGTGAAGTAGAAGCTCACTTCCTGACCATCCATCCTGCACGATGAATACAATAAACATATCATATTCACATATATTGGTGGATTAGGGTGGCTAGAATTCACGACAAACAAACTTTACTACATTACATGAATGATTACATTAGAAAACGACGGGCAGTGTCCACCCTTCCACGGAGCTCAGGGGAACCACAGCATAGAGCGGTGATAGGCCACCCACAGGGGGTGCTTTTGTCGGTCAACTTCTCTTGCACCTCAACCCCTCGGTTTAAGGACACCATTTGATTCTCGCAAACGCACAAAATCGAAGAGTTAGAGGTAAGACAAGGGCCAAGGGGTAGAATTTTTCCACATTCACTGAAATTAAACATTAAGTAAATAACCGTAAGTGCCGTTATAATCTGATATAAATACTAGCAATAGAACACAAACTAAAGTAGAGTATGAAGTATTTTTGTGCTGGATGAAGTATGTGTAGTAGCGCATTTGTCTGACACATAAATGGCTTCCATTAGCGTTGAAAAAGAGGTAATTTGTGTCATGAGTCTGACAATAATGACAGGCTTGCGTCTGGCTGCTGTGTGTATTCACATGAGGCAGGAGAAGCAAGAGGGAAGGCTGTGATGGGAGGAAGATGAAAATGAGGAGTGTGTTGTGCTTCCTCCTATACAGCCGCTGATGTGATGTGCTGCTGTCTAGCAGGGGTGGAGCTGGAGAGGCCAGGGGGAGATGACAGGAGGTGTGGAGGTGGGGGAGTAACAGGACTGAAATGGGGGCAGAGGAGGGAACAAACAATGGCTGCAGAGAAGAATAAAGCACTCCACAGTGAGGTGGATGGAAGACAGGGTAAACACAGACGAATCCCACTTTGACAAATAACAGTGCCGTGTGTGCGTCTGATGCATGCCATTGAACAACTAAATTACTTTTGCGTTGGACAACATTGGCATCAGTCATTATACAGTAGAATGCACCATGCTTTTGTGCTTTGTGTTCAATTCGTTTAGCAAGATGTTGATTAGAAAAGTCAAACTACATCTTCTGGACATATAAGCAAAACAGATATTCTATTGACCCGAATATAAGTCAACCCCTCTATCTTCAAGACATGTTAATTCATTACAATGCACGACCATGAGCTAATTCAAGAAACAATACAAGCGGTTGATGTTTGCTAAATACAAGGATGAAGAGTCTTGAACCAGTCATGATGTGCTATATATATCACTATATTGACACTTACTATGGTACCCATTATGGCATTGGATGCTCATATCACCTCCTACTTTGGTACGTGACAAAAATAAAATAAAAAAATAAAAATAAATAAATAAATAAAAAACTTTAACTATATTAGGAAAGCAGGAAGTGAACAAATGATTGTAAAAAAAATTGTAAAAAATGTACTAAAATTTAAAATTTAAAATTTAAAATTTAAAATTTAAAATTTAAAATTTAAAATTTAAAATTTAAAATTTAAAATTTAAAATTTAAAATTTAAAATTTAAAATTTTAAATTTAAAATTTAAAATTTTAAATTTAA
Source organism: Doryrhamphus excisus (assembly GCF_037039965.1). Taxonomy (NCBI): domain Eukaryota; kingdom Metazoa; phylum Chordata; class Actinopteri; order Syngnathiformes; family Syngnathidae; genus Doryrhamphus; species Doryrhamphus excisus. The sequence continues at coordinate 2,684,566 of NC_136364.1, forward strand.
AATTTAAAATTTTAAATTTAAAATTTAAAATTTTAAATTTTAAATTATGGGACTGGTTATGGGATGCACTCAATTGTAATCTGATGCATTACATGCATTACATTACATTTCCCCGGATGACAGATGTGCATGAGTAACAAGAAGAAAAGCTCTGACTTTGACTCATATGAGAGTTTTTTCCAAGTGGGTAAATATTTAATATTTGGCATCATTTATGACCAAAGTATGCCTATTAAGTTAAATACTCTACAGCCGTGCGTGTCTCTGTGTTAACCGTAAACACAACCTTTTATCCTGAGCATAGCGTGATACATGATACAGTAGCGTGCATCTCCCTCTGTTCCCCTCAGACTCCACTAATATACTTTAAGGCGGGTAACGACACTGAGATGCAAGCTGACGTTATGCCGTAATTGATTCTACAGCTACTGCTACGCACTAACGAGCTAAATGAGGAAAACAACTGTAGAGAGAGAAGCTGAAGTTAGCCACGCAAATATTTGGGTTCAGAGAACAGTCTTGTCTTGTTTAGTTTGGTAGAGTTTTGGTCAAGTGTGAACACAATCATTCAAGCTCTGGTTCGGACTAATGACAAAAACTTGGTGTTAAAGTAATGCAGAAATGTGTTGAAAGTGTTGTCTTTTTGCTCTGTTGTCTCCCTCTGTGTATGTGACTCAGTGTGTATATTTAAAAAAAATAGTAAATATAGCATAATATAAAAAGACAATATTTACATTTTCCTTAATATGTCACACAAGCTGGCCAATGAAGCCCTCACTTGATGCTTATGTTCTTTATTGCACATGCCAAAAACTTGCCTCTGGATGGTAAGTGAACGGCACCAAGGACTGAAACAAAGACAAGATGTGGATGCGTCATGGCGGCGGAGATCAAAGCATTTAGTGTAAAGTGGTTGAAGAGCGCTGGAGTTGCTTGAGTAATTATTTTTGTGGAGTGGCGCACCACCGCCTCATCTCTGACAACATCTGGAGGGTGATTGTGAATTTGGACTGGGATTGTGAAATTGTTCAAAGGACGGTTGGAGCGGCAAAGCTTCAGCCGGGGCTTCTTTGCATGTGTTTCGAGGGAGATGAAACACACCTGCTTTTCTGTATGGGCCTTTGCTCTGATTGGATGACAGTTTGAAGCCGACGCCTCGGGCACGGCCTCGTATAAAGCTGGTAGATGTTTTGATTGTATTCATCTTTGAAAATCACATTTTGGACAGCAATAAGTTGAATGTTGCATTATTTGGATATCCATTTTTTGCAGCTAAAATCAATACGATGAATATGCCTTTCCTAATATTAATTGGAGACTTTATTAAAGGGGACCTATTATGCTCATTTTTTACCCTTTGTATTCAGTTTTGGGGTCTCCTTTTATTATTATTATTATGGAACGTGCAAATCTTGTCATATTAGAAGACTAACTCGCTGAGTACTCACAAGAGAGGCGCTTTCATAGCCCACTTTAAGCTGAAAGTCCAGCTATATGGTGATGAGCTGCTCAACACACCTTGTTAACCTAGTGAACTCACTTTCTTGTGTCACAGAAAGAACTAACAAACACAGGTAAATGAGCCCAAAGAGCTGGGAAGCTTGCTAACTCTTGAACCGCTGTGCACAAAACGGTGAGAATTGGTCAAACTGCACACACCTACTGTGTTGCCTGTGCTATTATTTTTCTCATAAATACACCACACGGTGGCGCTGTTACAAAACCCCAAAGTTGAACTCCATAAGTCAAATTTACATGTAATTTCTCACACAAATTGAAATGTTTTTGCGGAATCGCTACAAAATTTGGTATACACCTTTTGGGGACTGACAAACACATTTGTGTGAAATTTGAGATAGATTGGCTGTAAAACATGTCTGCCATTAAGCAACGTCTTTGCAGACTTAGCAACGAATCATCCATAAATTATTGAATATTTGTTAACTAATTTAGTTTAAAAAAGTAAATCTGTATTTATGATTGCATGTGCCCCTAAGCAAAGGCACTACAAATGTCATTATGTAATTTACACCCTATGAGGTGTCCTAATTGGGAATTTGTGGCATATTGCACATTGTGGATAAATGTAAAAATGAACTAAAATAAAGCATTTTTATTGGCACTATAAATACTAAAGATGTAGCAATACATTTGTTCTTAAACAGACAGTTTGGTTCGGTCCTACATTAAAAGTGAGGGACAGGAAGTGTTTCTCATGTCAAGCGTCTATTTGGTAAACAAATCCAGTGCAGCCCAGAGTTTGGGGGTGCAGAATATTCATGATGTCTGGCTGAGGGAGGCTGCAAGAGGCTGCAAGAGGCTGCAAGAGGCTGCAAAAGAAATAGTGTGTGTGTCGGAGTGTATGTTGTGTAGGTGTCGCGGAGATGTGTCAACATCAGTGGTTTAATGGTTTGAATCTAACTCAGGCCAATTAAAAGGCACACCACATGCGTCGGTGTGGTGGGGGGCGGTTCTCATTCATTTCGGGGGAAATCGAGGTTGAAATGAGCCATTGTCGGTCCACACGGTGCAGCGCATACTGAGAGGCATGCCTGCTGGACCTCTACTAACACTAGATAGAGCACAGAGGAGAGTCTTTGTGCCGGGTAGGCGTTGGCGGACAAGGAGAGGTAGTGTTCACTTTGAGATGGGGAGGAAGGAGAGAGGAAGGGACGGACGAGGGAGAGAGGAGGCATGGAGACAGATGCAGGCAGAAGATGAGAGGAGGAAGCTGGCAGTGAATGACAAGAGGCCTGAAATGAAGGTGCACCAGAAGAACTAAAAAAGCACTCTGGAGAACGTAGACCTCTGCCACCGTTTACAGAAATGAAGTAAAAAATCGTGAAGAGGTTTGCTTGACTGAGCACTTTGTGCAGAGTAACGTGCACTCTGACAAGAATGAGGTAGTTGATGGCCAGAAAATATGAAAAGAAAT